>NW_020273151.1:0-2933 GCF_003268045.1 Sipha flava | reverse complement strand
AATAGACCCAATGTTCCTCCTACCGAAACTGTATGAAAAATATTAATTAATTTTTATACATTTATTTTTCGTCAACTGATTATTGTGTACTTACCGATGAGGTCCATACGAGATCTTACTACATTTCTTTTAAGCCTTTCATTTGGTAATCTATCTAATGCAATAACCACTTTTGATCCATTTATAACATCCTCGTTATTTGCGTTATCATTACTTAAACTATCCATATAATTAATTTTTAATATATATTTTAAAATAATTAAAACATTTTATACTTACGACCCGATTTCAGTAGATAAGACGTTGTATTCTGGTTCTGTACAACTTGAAATACAATTACAAACTAATCCCAACTTGTTAAAATCATAAGTTTTTAGTGATCTGAATATTTCTAAGAAATAAGTATAAAATTGTATTTACCTATATATTATATAATAACTAAATTATATTTAATATTTTACTAAATTACTGATACTGATCACTACATGGTAGTAGCAAAATGCAGGCTAAAATTAAAAAGCCAAACTAGATTGAGAAGAGAAAAACAATCGAAGCTTAACCTCGAGTCCCTGAAGGGAGACGAGACAAGAAGGAAATATCAAGAGGTGATCAATAAAAATCTTGATGTAAAGAGTGGACAAGATTCTAGAACATGGGAGGGTATAAAAGACGTCATACAGAGAGCGGCGGAAGAAAGTATCGAACAAATTAAGAACGTAAGAAATAGATGGTACAATGAAGAATGTCGTGCCGTAGTAGAAGAACGCAGCAGTGTTAGGGTAAAATATATTTTAAGCTGTACTCAAGAAATGAAAACTATATACGAAACTCAGAGGAAAATCTGTAAGAGATAATTTCTCCAGAGAGAAAGAAGGAAATATCTCAACAAAATCCTTGGAAACGTGAAAAACGACCATTCCCTAGGGAGAACCAGACATTTTTTCCGAACCATCAAGCAGTACCGAAAATTCAATCCCAAATGGAATGCAATCAGAGACTCTAACGGACAAATACTAATGCAACCAGTAACTAAAGCTATGCGTTGGAAACAGTATTTTATAAACCTCTTGAACTGCACGTTACCAGGTGACTCGTACCCCACATACTAAGTACCAAAGAGCAGAACCATGCATAGAAAGCCTGAAACTAAAGGAAGTTAAAACTGCTATACTTAGTTTAAAAAATTGGAAAATCCCAGGCCCAGATGGAATTGCCGCAGAACTAATCAAGTTCGGAGGGGAGAAACTTCAAAACATCATTTTCCAAGTATGTCAAGAGATATGGAATGAAAAGAAAATGCCAGAGAATTGGAATAAAGCAATAATCATACCTCTATATAAGAAAGGAAACAGAACGGATTGCCATAACTATAAAGGCATAGTCCTTTTGAACACAGTGTATAAGGTTTATTCTAAAATACTGCTTGCCCGTTTCACACCTTACTCTGAGGAATGTTTGGGAGATTACCAATGCGGGTTCCGGAAAGGCAAATCAACAATCGAACAATTACCTACCATTGGACAGATAATCGAAAAGAAGTATGAATACCACCAAAATATGTGGCAGGTATTCATTGACTTTAAAAAAGCATACGACAGTATACACAGAGATAGCCTATACAATATAATGAACGATTTTGGTTTCCCGGAAAAATTAATAAGGTTAACTAAAATGTGTATGGAGGAGGCAAAATACCGGGTGAGAGTAGATAACGAACTTTCGTCACCATTTACAGTGGATACGGGGCTGAAGCAAGGCGATTCGTTATCTCCACTACTGTTTAACCTAGCTCTGGAGAAAATGATTAGAGAACTTCAAGCCAATGAAGGTGGTATCTAAGTAAACCAAAATAGAATACAGGTGCTAGGTTTTGCAAATGATCTGGATATTCTGGGTGAATCCTTAACAGACGTCACAAACGTAACCAAAATCTTGAGTAGTGAGACAAAGAAAATAGGATTACACATTAGTGAAGATAAAACCAAAATAATGGAACTGCTAGAAAGTGGTGAAGACCCCAGAGTTACAGAAGATTTAATGTATGAAAAAGTTGAAAACTTTAAGTACCTGGGTGCGACCCTGAGTACGAAAAATGACTGGGCAAAGGAGATAGGAATTCGTATAAGTAAAGCAGAAAAAACATTTTTTGCGTTGACAAAATTTTTTAGGTCCAAATGCCTCTCTAGAAAAACCAAAGTTAGGCTGTACACAGCGATAGTTAGACCAACCCTCACATACGGTTGTGAAGCGTGGACAACAACTAAACAAACTGAAAAAAGGCTGAGAACGTTTAAGAACAAAATTTGGAGAAGAATTTGCGATCTCATCTATGATGAATCAACAGGCAGTTGGAGAAGAAGGTACAACAAGGAACTACTCGACATGGTCAATATACCACTAGTAACCAGTTTCATCAAAGGGCAAAGAATACAATGGCGTGGACATATCATGAGAAGGGGGTAAAGCGATACTGCTAAACTAGCACTAGAATGAAAATCACACGGAAAAAAACCCCGGAAAAGATAGATCGATGTTGTCGAAGAAGATCTAAGAAATATGGGAATAGACGCATAGAGGGAAATGGTGCTTGACAGAGATAGGTGGCGCGAGATTGTATTGGTGGCTAAGACTCTTAGAGAGTTGTAAAAGCCAGAAGAAGAAGAAGAAGAATTATACTAAATTATGCGTAATTATACTAAATATTAAATCCTAAGAAAATAACCTGAATATTCAGTTACACAACTAAGTCCTTCAATCCCACAAATCGGTGCTCCTGCTACATAAATTATCAACAAAAAAAAAGTTATTTTAATATTTATTTATTTATTAATTTATTTAACAACATACGAATTCTCAAATAATGTGGCGTGCAATTACACATCTTTAATTGAGTTAATGCTCTGCAATTCACTATGCACGCGGAATTACTGTAA
>NW_020273150.1:0-5107 GCF_003268045.1 Sipha flava | reverse complement strand
GGCGCCCGGTGCACACGCACCTCTCACACCCCTCTAGGCACGGCCCTAAACATTCATAATACATTATGCCATACTCCAACAGATTGTCTTTGTGAAAAAATTATTATATTTGACTCTGTTAAATACTTAGGAGTTGAAATCTGCAATAATATGTGGTGGAAAGACCAAATAAATGTTCTAAGTAAAAAAATAAGAAAAATGATTTATATTTTTAGAGATTTGCGTATCATATTAAATTCGACTAAATTGCGGCAAGTATATTTAACATTAGTAGAATCGGTCATTAACTATGGTATAATTGGTTGGGATGGTGCGTTCAATAACGTTCTAAAAGAAATACAAGTCTGTCGAAATCAAATATTGAAAGTGACCTTTAATATAACACTAAGATACCATACTGAAAATCTTTATAAAGAATTAAAATTACTTCCTATACAAAAATTATATTATAAAACGATCGTTATATCCTAAAAAAACATAATAATATTATGATAAATCCTAAACCACATAACATTAATACCAGGTATGCTAAAAACAATTTTTTAATAAATTGGCTGAATAAAACCACTTCAGGTAGACATTTTCAAATAGTAGGTACCAAAATAATAAATAAAATGCAATGTTTATTAGATTTAGATGATTCAATATGATAATAGTAGGTAAATTGTTATAATTTATATTTATTTATGTACGTTTATTTATAAGAACTTTTTTCTCTATTCTTAATTATTATGTATTTGCTTTCTATTTGTATCATGTATAAATATAAGAACTCCTGGGCCCCCAATCTCAGTAGGGCCCAGTATTCATTGTATGAATTAAAATTAAATAAATAAATATATACCATATCTAGCACAACGATATAGTGGCACGAAGTTAAGTAAGAAAAAAAACTAATACATTTTATAGAATAAATAAATAATAATAATATAATAATCACTAATTGTTAATCAGCAATAATTGTAGTTGGATTGAAATATAAATTTTGAGCTAAGCATGTTTTAATAATAAATCTAAATGCGGTGGCATATGTATTTGTGCTTTTGTCTAGCATAAGTAATAGGATGATGGAATATATGTCCATTTTTAAAAATATGAACCGTAAACAATTGATTGAAATATTTTGGGCAACTATAAAATATACCATCTACAAATATTTTGTCACTAGAGCATAGCAATTTTAAATTAGAATTTGTAAAGTAGAATAAAATATTATTTGCTGTCTCAGTATTTGTAGTAAATCTGCTGGAAACAATATTATGTATTTACAAAATCCAAAAATGTTTTAATATTATAATATATATGATATATTCTTATATGTGAATCTTCGGCGGGATCAATATATACAGATATTCAGCGGAATCCATAAACTCCCTTAAAAAAGAACTACACAAAAGTTGATTCTAAGTGGATTCGACATTAGATTAAAAAAAAAACCAAAATTTAACTTGTACATTTTAAATCTGAATTAAAGAAACAATTTGAGTCATCCCTCCCCCCTAGAAGTAAGTCTAAATACGCTCCTAAGTCGTGAATACATAAACGAATAGTTATAATTGTGAATGAGACTTTAAGATTATATAATTACTCCGCGAAATTACTATTGTTTTCTTTAGTTGACATTTGCCGATTCAAATGATAACTATATTAATATTTATTGTGTTCAATATTGTATAAAATGATTAAAACATTGTAGATTCTCTCAATTATGTCATATCAATAAATTTATAGAATTATCATAACACCAAATCCTGGTCAATTATTTGTAGTCAGTACGACTACAAGTTGACCCCCAATTAATCCGAGTAAATAAATAGGTAGGCTGTTCAAAAAGTAATGATAATAATGATGCCGAGGAAAAATTTGTAGTAAAAGCTGCTCACAATACATACTATCGTATATTCCATTATCTTATCTATCTACATACCGAGTTACAAGTCGATCGGTGCAGTGAGTTGACGTGTGTGATCAAATGTGTGAATTTTTATAACGTGTGTTAGGTATTCTTCTAGCATTTCCAGTGTGGATAATAAGTCAGAGAAATGTTGTAACTTGAAATTTGTAGTGAAACTTGGAAAGAACCGAAAAAATGTATATGAATCATTAACTACAGTGTATGGTGTCCAATAACACGCTATCGTCCAAGGCCGAACAGTCACGACAGATTATTATAAATTGGTTTTAACCACCATATTGCGTCATTTGAACAAAAAGCGACTGCATAAGAAAATTAATAAAATGTTACTGCATCATGATAATACACGGACCCACGTCACCAATACTATAATGAATTTTTTAAACGCTCGTAGCATCAAAACTGTTCCTCACCCTCCGTATAATCTAAATTTAGTCCCATGCGATTTCTGGCTATTCCCTGAAATCAAGTATCCACTCAGGGGTCGGAAATTCAACAGCAATCGGTAGGTCATCAAAACTGTGGAGACACGGTGCAAAGTGCTCGAGAAAGATGGACTGGCATAACGTTTTTATCATCATTTTTTGAACAACCTACGTAAATTGTAAATAGGTGCACGTATAGTGTCCATTACAACATAAATAGAATAATACGAGTAACATTGGATAGAATATCTGTCTCATCGTTGCTCCATCAGCGGTGTGCCGCCAAAAAATAATATTTAAATGTGAATGTTTTTTATCTACAACAATTTATTTTTAAATTTTAACCGATAGAATACTGAAGTCTGTTAAAGTTGTAATAGTTTTTATACACTCATTTAAATTTCAAAATGATTTTTACTATAACTATTAGACTATTGCTCATATTAGAATATAACCATGTACAAATATAATAATGCATTGTTATTTGAAATATGGATTAAATATTAAAAATTATGTCTTATAACAATAAATAATATTTATAAATAGGTATTTCTCAATCGTGATAAAAGATGTACGTTAAAAAGACTTAATTTCCTTGTGCCTGGAGGCTGAGGAAAATATAATTTATATTGTAATTTTAAACATTATTTATATACTAAAGAAAACATAAGTAAATATTATTAAAAACATTATACTTTAAATTATAACAAAAATGAATGCTTTAATGACAAAAGAAAAAAATGAAAAGAGCTATCGAGAAGTCTAGAGACTACTTATGCAGACGAAACATAAAAATATATTTAATAATAATAAAAAAAATTACTAATACTATTAAATTTATAAATTTAGATTATAAATAATTAAAATGAATGTTGAATGCAAAAAATTTATTTAAGTAATGAAAAAATATAGTGTACATAATCGAGAATATTTAATTATTGTAAGTAATGAGTATTGTAAGGTAATGAATTAAATATAAAAAAATAAAATTAATTGATTTAATTATAATTTCAGTTGTTATTCAAAAGAAAAACGACTTACCAGTATTTGTGGGAGTAAGTAGGTATGGTTTGTTTATTGTAAGTTCGTTTCACTCTGGATCGGCTCCTAGATTTCGGCTGTTTACTATAATATAGAAAATAAATACAATGTTTTAATAATCAATTACATTTTGAGGATTAAAGAAAAATAAATTATAATTAATTTTTTCATTTTATTAGTATAAATTTATACAATGGACAGGAATTATAAAAAATATAATTTGTAAGAATGACAATATTTAACAAACATAAATAGAATAAGACAAGTAATATTGGACATAGATTATATATAATATCAGGTAATATTGAACATGGATTGTCTCATCAATGCTCTTGTTGCAATATACCGCCAAAAAATATTAATTAAATGTGAATGTTTTTTATTTAAAAAAATTAATTTTAATTATGAAAAACATTAACAGATGAAATACTAAGATTTGTTAAAGTTGAAAAAGTTTTTATACACCCTCATTTAAGTTTCAAAACAATTTTTACTAAAATTATTATTCTATAGCGCGTGTTAGAATATAATTATCTACAAATACAACCAAACCCGTATTATAATAATCTGGGGCCCAGGACCAAACAATTTTAGGGGTCCACAACCATAATCAAAATATCGATGACCCACACATAAATATATTTCAGAGACAGAAAAAAATTTTTATTCTAATTTATAAATAATTTTTTCTTTCTTTTTGGAAAGCAAACCCTTTAATTATATAATCGGTGTTAATTACCTTCAATACAATACTCTCTGAACACAAAACAATTAAACTATTTAAATTTGCTTGAGAACTGCTCGTACTATACTTGTTTTTTATAGGACAAAAAAATATAGTTAAAAAAACAAAAAAAAAACTACTATCCGACAGGGGCTTACTATTGTTTGATATCCGTTGTGAGCTCAGGGCCATGCCCTCCCCCCTCCCCCCCATTAATCCTGGCTTGAATACAACAATGTATATTTATTTGAAATATGGATTAAATATTGAAAATATTCTATATCAACGGTTCTCAAACTGTGGTACGCGTACCACTAGTGGTACGCGAAAGACTATAAGGTGGTACGCGAAAGGCCGTGATAGAACGGAAATTAAAAATTTGATATTTAACTCTTAAATTAATTTAAAAACACAAATACATTTTTATTAATAAATAAATAGTAATTTTATTGTAGTATTTTAATGCCTTTATGTTTAAAATAAATGTATTTTATTATGTAAAGTTTATATGGTTCTATTATTAGTGGTACATTACTGATAATATATTCAAGTGGTACGCGAAAAAAAAAGTTTGAGAACCGCTGTTCTATATTTTATAACGTAAAATCATATTTTTAAATATTTTTCAGTCGCGATAAAAGAAGTATGTTAAAAAAAGTTTCCTTGTGTCTGGAGGCCGAGGAATATATAAATTGTATTATAATTTTTAACATTATTTATATACTAAAAAAATATAAATAAATGTTATTACAAACATAATACTTTAAATTGTTAATAAAAATGAATACTTTAAAAACAAAAGAAAAAATGAAAATGGGTCTAGAAATTACTCATGCAAGTGAAACATAAAAATGTATTTAATAATAAAAAAAAACAAATACCAATTCAAATAAATTGAAATTTAATTAATAAATTTAAAGTAATAATAATTTAAATAAATATAGAAAAGAGAAAAATTAATTTAAGTAATGGAAAAATATTATTTACATAACAGAGAATACT
>NW_020273149.1:0-1321 GCF_003268045.1 Sipha flava | reverse complement strand
GTATCACTTCCATAAATGTTCATTTCATCAAAGGAACTGGAACATCTATTGTATCGCCCAGTGTAGTAAAAAAATCCAAAATTCAATCTGATCAGCCATTCGAAACTGACAGTTTAGTTTAAAATTGTTCAGAGGTTTTAGAAATAATTTATTCTAACTTGAATGTTGATACACCTATGTGCTGGGATGAAGAAATTACTTCCGAAAATAGTGTTGAATTTAAAAATGTCGTTATTGCAGAAGAAAGTTTAAACAATGGTAAAGAATCTAATCCACGCCCTGATTATAATGATGAAACTGACTTGGCTACATCATCAAATCAAAACGATTATAATGAACCAGTGATGGATTACTCCGCAGATGAATCGACCTCATCAGATGAATCAGAAAAGAATATGATAAATAATATGTTGATGATTTGGAAACAATGTGAAAATGAGAACAGTGATGATTTTGAACAGAATGAACAGGAGGTTATATCATTATCAGGAGACGATGGAGACATTGAATGTGTTGATGATTTTTCAACATCATCGAGTGAAAGTTCATTTATGGATGAACATTTTGTAGATGTTGGCAATGAAGTTTTTGAAAATTTGCCAGTGGCAAATGATTGGTTGATAATGCTAACGTGGTAATTGATTTATAAGTTATTGACGTCAGTGATGATGAAGAAGTTTTAAATGATACAGACTTTGTAAATTTATCAACTATTGAGTATTGCAAATATCTTACCGAAGCAGAAAATTTAATAACAATAATCGTTGAATTCTGTTCTGAAATGACAATGGATCAAGATTCCATAAGGCAAAAAATTCAAGCCAAATCTTTACATATAGTGGTCATCGAATCGGTTTAACCTGTGATACCACAGAAAGTTTATTTAGAAATGACCCTTGGTTGAACAGCGATAGCATTAACCATTATCTACAGATGTTGTCCAATCATCGGAGTGATACTCATTTTTCTTTTGATTCATATCTATTTTCGGACTTTAAATATAGGGAATATGAAACAACCAAGAAGAGAACTGAATGTGTGAATATTTTTTCAAAGAACGTGGTTTTTCCTGTTCATCTAGTGCAATCACATTGAGCTTTAATGTATGTAGATGCGAAGTATCATATTTTGTTTTACATAGATAGTTTATTGGAAAACTATGAAGCTGAATGTGAGGTACAGATGGACGAGTTCATTGAATATCTTCACGTAGAACACTTAGAAAAGAAAAATGAGATCGTGAAAAATGATTGGTGAAAAATGGTTACTGATATAAGTCCCATACAAACAATTTTCATAGATTGTGGTGTATTTGTTTGTT
>NW_020273148.1:0-87119 GCF_003268045.1 Sipha flava | reverse complement strand
ACTTATATTCTTGATATTTGATGAACGATACGACTAGAGTCGATTACAGAAAATTGGAAAGTTATATATTGATAAAAAAAAAAAAAAAAAAAAGACAGCATTTTTAAATATAAATGTACAGGAAGATTTTACCAGGAAACACTGGTACGTCCATCACTGTGTAAATCGTGTCTATTTGTTTAATATTTCGATTTAATCGACGGTTCCATTAACAAGTTTTGGTATGTTTTCTAATTATCACGTTGATCTCTATCTTATTTTATAGCTGCGTTTCCCAAACCATGAGTCGTAAAATTTTTTTCATGGGTCACCACTCGCGGTTACGATTACGGTTGCTTAAACCGTAAATTGATACCTGTATAATATATAGTCTATATTGTATAATAATGTTGAAGTCTAACTTGATAATTTTTTTTTTTTTTTTTTGCAAGGGGTCGCGTACCTAAAATATGATAGATTTTATGGGTCACCATTGCAAAAAGTTTGGGAAACACGGTTTTATAGTGTTTCGTATTAAATTCTTATCGCTTATCGTGTATATTTTCTTAGCAGAAATCACGTACGAGTGCCGTTTTGTCCACAGTAGCTTTTCGGCCCGGTCGTTATCTACGTGACCGGATAAATACGTTTCGCTGGACATATCGGACCAAGGATCGATGTTTTTCTCGTCGACCAAAATACGCCGTACATAGAAACGTTAATTTCTTCTTCTAAAATCTTCGTGTCTCGGCACAAAGGTTAGAACGAATAGTTAGAACGCGTATAGATTTCGTATTGAACTTTTCTCCTCCGGCACACGCGCGTACGGTTTTGAGAAAATAATGACTAGAAATTCTGGTGCCGATTGCAGGAGAGACTGCTGGTGTCGCGCGTCCGTCGTCACGTCGATGACCTAACTACGATCAAAGGGATCAAACGAATTTCTCTCTCACTCGAACGCGTCAAGTGCCCGGTCCGTGCGCATAACTGCTACGTGCACCGCCACCGAATGTATTACTATGCGTAGACGGCGGCTGAGTAATTATGAAAATGAAACGCCGTAAACGCGGTTCGATAATAACTTTATTGCAACACGCGTACACGAGCATTTTCAAAAGACGGCAGCCGAAAAGGGTACATGACACTGATGAAAATATGCGTCATATTGTTGAGGCCGCCAAAAAACGACGAGTGCGCGAAATAGACGGACGTCGAACTCGCGAAAAGAAAAAAAAACCAACTGCAAGTTCGACGGAGAGAGAAGACCCACGGAGCGCAAGTCAAGGACGTATTTGAGTTGAGGCCATTGGGGGGGGGGGGGGGCTAAACTAATTTTTTTTCAATAAAAACTTAAAAATAATTTACAGTTTATTGCCTACAGTTCATGTTCCTGTTATAAAGATAACATATTATAATGATAGACTAATAATTTATATTCTTAATCGTTTATACATTACATTTTTCAAATAAATCAATGTATTATATTCAAAACAAATACGAGCCACGGGGGGAGGGCGAATGCACCCTTCGCCCCCCCCCTCAAATACACCCTTGGTGCTAGTCCACACCTGCGTGTACGAATCATACGCGAGCACCAGCGTTTTTTTTAATCATAACATTATTTTAATATCGTTTCGTCGTCACGTTTATTTCGTACACGTGCATACGCATTCCGCACGCGCTTTACGGTTTCGTAGCTTTTCTGTAAGCATTTACGTGCGAATACGTATTTGGGTACAAGTTGAAAAGAAAAAATAAACCGCGTACACGCTCCCCCGCGTTTTCCTATCCACGTTTTTTTCGCGCATTACTTACTCTGTACACGGTCGCACACAACGCACGCGTACGTACAAGAGGCTTTTTCTTGTTTTTCACATTCAAAACGCTTTTAATCAAAAAATAATAATAGGTATATATATATATATATATATATATATATATATATATATACAAATATATGTATTCGCCGCTATATACATTATAATATGCGTCGCGTTTTTGTGTTTTTTGTTTTTTCCATTTCCCTAATGGCCGCGTCTCCGCGATGAAAAGACCGTGCGCGTTTCGCGTATACGAGCAAAAATAATAACAATAAAGAAGACGAGAAAAAGAAACCGTTCATATCGTTATTTATTTGCGCGACGGCGGCACAAATAGACACGTCGGTGTGTACGAGCAAATCCATCGCAGTGGTACAAATTATTATCAGGGGATGGATTATACAATATTTGCTAAATACTTTTGAATAATATTAATATAATCGTCCGCGGGAATAAATCTCCTATGCGAAAAAACGCTACTTTTCAGTAGAGACAAAATGGTTATTTATCTATCTATCCCCCACACGGCACTAATCTAAACACAAACGACAATACCTCCAGTGTGATTGCCAATCATATTCTTATTCACATAAGAGGTATTTTTAAATTTTTTTAAAACGTCTTTATATTTAATTGAACATGGAAGAAAGATAGCACATACGAATTTTATTCGTATTAAAGATAATTTTTTTCTGAATTTAGTGATACCAAAACCTCAAGTTGGTAATTTTCCACATAGGAGATTTATTCCCGCGGACGATGATATCTTACTAATATAATTATTATTATTATTTTTATTATTATTATGCAGCCAATTTTTTTTAATTATAATATGGATGTGAAACCTAACTAAAACCTAAAACTAAAAATTAACATTTAATATTTTTGCGCACATTCATTTTTTTTTTGATTTATACTTTTATATTTGTTAATATGCATTGAATATGATTTGTTTAGTAACTAAACTTTAGTTTTCCATGAGTGTCGTTTAAATTTTACTATTATTGTAGATAACATTTATGTGACTGAAATAGAAAAATCTTAATATTTTATATCATTTTTATAAATGAACTAATTCCTAAATAGTAATTAAATAAATTATTTGTCTTGTTGTTATACATGATTTTAAGTCATAAAATAATGTACATTTTAATACTTTTCACTGCTGTAATTCGAGTATAAATCCAAGTCCTGAATAATATGTACGCGTGGACAAGAATGGTAAATCAGTACGGGCGCCATTACAGGGGGTAGGAAACGAAGGAGAGGTGAAACGACTCGTTTTATAAACGTCTACAAGTGCCTGGGTATGCAAATTTTTCGGTTTTTCATGGCGACAGCGACGACAACGATGACGGCAGTTTGCTGTCCCGGGGAAGTTTTACAACGCCGCCGACGACGACGACGACGCAAATGGACGATAAAAAACCGCACGAGACGATGGAATCGTAAAGATATTCGTTAATTTTTTTTTCTTCTATCATTTTCCCGCTTTCTTGGCATTTCCGCAATAATAATGCAAATTCGTTGCATGAACGCTATTCGACGACTGAACATAAAATTACGCCATTTTGAATAATATGTACGTGTATTTAGGAAGACGACGATGGCTGCTGAAATATCTTGTACATGTACTTTTCGTGTTTAATTACACTTTTTGGTGTTTTCCGGTCTTCCGTCTCCGACGATGTATTATTATCATTTTTATTCGTGTACATCGGTTTTATTATTTTGCGATAAATTCGACGTTCAACGTCCCGTCGCACTCAAACTGAAATAATATTATACATCGTATACAGTCACCGTGGGGATAGTGAGCGTCTTCGTTAACCATTAAGAGATTTTTACGATCGTTTCGCGGAGGAAATTATGAATTTTCCTTACATGTGTAATATATATACTTATTTTTTTTATAGTGGTCTCAGTTTACGGAACTGAATACATTTATATCGGTTCTACAGCGATTATTCGTACGTATACGGCATTCGTTTTCGGGGTGGTAAAAAAAAAAATTTGAAATCCATAACTTTATTTACGCTGCGGCGTCTTACCCGTTCGCAGTACGGTAGAAATTCTACGCGAATTATACTTCGGATACATCTCGTATCACAAAAAAGTCGAAACTGAAAATTATATTTTTTTTTTCATTTTATCAACTATCTTTTTGATATTTAGCAGCTATTATTCGCAGCACAGAATCATAACCGAAACTTTATAAAATTTTGAAACACAAATAATTACAACGACGAGGGTGTGGAAATTATTCGAAATAGTTATAATTTTTTTTTTTTTTTATTACCTAGAATATAGATATTTAAAAAAATTTAATTTGAAAATAACGGAGTTCATGAAGTTAGAAACAGAATCACCCAACTTAAATAATTAATTAAATGAATCAAAAACGGAAAACTTTGAAGTGTACAAATAATTTCAAACATAGTTAACGCGACGTTTTTTTAAGCCCTTTTCAATCCTACCAAATCATTTCCCATAGTTTTGACGATTATTTTAACACAATATATTTCGTTGAAATTGTTTAAATAAAATTATAAATTATATCACTTACCTATAGAATCACCGTGAACGTCGATAGCATTATGCTATTGGTAACGTCCCGATTATACTGAATGTTCGGTAATTACTGACAGACCACGCGGCATTTTACTTTTGCCAACAGCAATTATATTGTAAATAATCGATCGCACGTATAAAACATGTGCTTTTATTCGATCGATAAGGCATATGTAACGACATGTAGTAACGAAATTAGAGGAGTAACATGATTCAAGGATGATGCAAATCGGACAGAAAACGTACGATTTAACGTAAAACATGTAAGTATATTTGGTTTTTAATCTTTGGGGGTTAAAATTCACAACAATGATTGTAGAATGGCACACATGTTCACAACCGGTTAACAAAATTAATTTCAGTGACATATGGATTTACATACATGTTAAAAATAAGCAACGGTCATGTACATATAATAATTAATAATATAATATTAACGTGTCATATTCCAAAATCAGCTAATCGTAAATAGAAGTTATACATCTAATAAATATTTGTCTACGATAAAATACATTAAAAAAGCGAACAAACAACGTCCAACAACTCAAATGCTATAATAGAGATGGTGGTGGTGGTGGCCCAAAAGACGGATATATAGAGATTTGGATGCGTATTCACACATTAGGATATGTTATATTACGGTAATCTAATTTGTAAAGGAAGATAGTTGGTGTTCGAATCCTCACTTAAAAATAAATTACAATAAAAAAAATGAGATAACATTGGTCGTATTTACAAAAAAAAATTAAATAAAATAAAAAAATAAAATAAATAATATTAATGTAAAAAGGCTTTAAAAATATCACAAAAATTGGGTGTAAAATCAAATTTGGCCTCGATTTTTTTTTATGGCGGTTGCATCATTAAGTCGAATAGGAACGCCTGCTTAAAACATTATGATCTTAGCACCTATCTAATAATAAGTTAGTGAACTTTAAGTTAAGATTATTAATAAAACGCGAATTATAAATAAGACGAATTAGGCTAATATTTTCTAAATATCTACGAGATACGAATGAATATCATAAAATCTGATATTATAGTCAACAAAATGCATTGTTTAAAACATACTTAAATAAAAAAAAAAAAGTTTGCTAGATTGAGTTTTATAATATTTATATATATATATATAAAAAGAGTAATAATATCAAGCATATTTTATGTTGTATGAATATTGAGCATTTTGAAAGATAAAATTGCTTCGTTTTTGGTATACGTACGTATCGTACGATTTATATGTATATTAAATTAATTTCATATAAACGAACGCATTGGAAAATACGAAAATATTTGGTAACTGTTTACACTCAATAATATGCTGAAATGTCTAAATAAGGGTGTGTTTACCAGAAAATATTAAGATTTTTCGTTCGACTCGCCTTTTTGAAGAATACCGTTCACTATAATCTCGTTGACGGAATGAGATCTAGCGTGTTGATGGGAACCGGACCGTCCATCACGAGTGCCCGCGACGACATTCGGCAACACGTGGTTAGTGGCCGAATGCGATCTCGTATGACCGTTATTACCGTTTCGATTACACGCACTCGTCTGACTTTTGAGAGCCATTTGGTAGGCGACCTCAAACGCTTGACCCAACGTAAGTATTATTTCAGTGGCTTGATCCTGTAACGAAAAACCACACGCGTTGTTGATTTGTACGCACGTCAGCAGAATATTTCATTGGGGCGCGCGTAAATCGTTAGTTTTGGCATAAATTATAAGTACAAGTATTGTATTCTCGATTTTTATATTTTTCAAGGAAGGTAATTGATACGATTTTTCTTCGCGAGATTTTTTGTTGGTATATCGTAGAATGATTGGTGGCGGTTTGCTCTTTAAAGGCCTGGAAAGCTGGAAAAGCAAAACCGCCGATTTTAAATCGAAAATCATGCGTTTTGAATACAGCCATCTGAAATCGGGTTCATACGACACTGCGTCGTGTCGTGAAAAGCAATTGCCTTTGATTGATTGAATGAATTTCGGAGTTATTAAATAACACATACATGGTACATATTGGTATCACACTTTTTAAATGATGCACAATGTGGTGTGAATCCGACTAAATCTGGTTCAGGGGTACGACGTTGCTTAATAGAATTCATCTACAGTTACGGTATCGAATACTTACCATGGAAGACACGCTAAACACGTGGCTGTAGTGCGAGCTGGTGAGATGGTCTTTCGTGATGTACGCGAAATGGTTCAGATCGTCCGCGTCCTGACACGCGCAGTCTATGTTGCGAATTTCGTGTTCGCATACCAAACTGTCCGAAACTGGGTCCATGAACCTTACTCCCCGGTACGATATGACGAGCGCCACCTCAGGCAACGTCCGTTGAGCGCCACTGGCCACGGCTAGTTTGAGTTTTTGAATGGACTGCTTAGTCGACTCAGTGCCCCGGGGCTCTTTTACCTCGGTGGAGCCCAAATACTGGAACGAAGATCGACCATAACAATTGATGCATTTCTTCAGATCGTTTTCATGTGTGTTGTAAAAATCGTTGTTTTATACTTACTGAGGCAATGTACTTGATATTACCGGCAACCAATGCGGCCGGCTGATGTCTCCATTGGGTGATCAATGTGGAGGGAACGCCGAACAGTAACTCCGATGGGCCTCTGATGACGAGGTCACTGTTACTTCGGTTGGAAGAATTTTGAAGCGGCGGTGGAAGAGGAGCGTGTCTTGACTTTTTTGGGTTGTGACGGAGCGTCGCGGTCCCGGAAGCTACGTGAACGGAGTGTTTGGAATTTACTTTGTCTTTGAGACTTTGAATGTTGTTTTTCTGTAATATACCGTCAGAAAAATGAATTCAGGACGTACCATGACATTCGATCTATTTAAATATTTAAATCGATTTATATTATTTAACAAAAAAGGCTACATAAAAAAAAAAAAAAAAAAAAAAAAAATCAAGCACGAGTTACATTTTCAAGCGATAAATTTAAAACCACTTACCAATTCTTTAAGATCGTTGCCAATATCGTTCAAACCATCACCAACCGAAACAGCTTGAAGTAATTGAGACTTACTGTTATCGACGGATGAAAGTATCCTTCTTCTATGGCCAGGCTTAGTAATTTCTAACACTGCAGTAAGTTCCACTTCCCAAATTCGCGCGATTCGTTCAAGGTCAGTGTACAGATGTTTACGAAATGTGTCTATATAACAAGACAGACCAATGCTTTTTAACCATTCTTCCATCTGTTTTGCATCTTCTTCATCATCAACTTGATCTAGATCAGCAATAGATTTGCTTTTTGCTTTAGACGCGTCTTTGGTGTAACGTTTGGACCAGAACTCTTTCACCAAGAACGGTAAATCATTACTAGATTCTAAAATCTTTGTTCGATCATTTTCGTTTTCAATACCCATTTCTTTTAAATCTGATTCTATAAGTACTCCATTCTAAAATTAACAACATGAAAACATTGAAAACAATTTTTTCAATAAAAATTTGTGATTCAACACATATGAAAGATTAGAATATTTAACTAGAATACTTACAACAAAATCTAAATTATCATAGCCGAATTCAATAAATGAACTAACAAATTCTTGGAAACCTAATCCAAATAACCACGATTGAACTGTATCATGACCATCACTGCCATTTTTTCGCGAATTTTCTTTACTATCTGACCTACTTAACCCTAAAACAATTTTTCACGTGTTGTATATATTTTAATCAATTTAAGACTTATAAACTATAAGGAATATTAGGTACCTAGCCTTGCTTGAAATTCTTTCTCAAGTTCATTACACATAGATTCTTTGGCATTTCCACCTCCTAGATTGGTGATCAAGTCGGATATCTTTGCCCATTCCTCTTGTTCATCAAACGGACTTAACATTGTATTAGAACTTTTCGACTGATCTTCTGCAGAGCCAGGAGATTGAGTTGTGATTGGAGGATCATAAACTGTACGCAATTTACGCAAGGTTTTTGGCCTTTCTGCTCGATTACTGTTTATAGATCCTTTAAGTAAGCCTATTACAAATAACATAATTTTAATACATTATTATTGTTATGGTTAAGTTTCTGTTAACCAACCTGCAAAAGTCGCATCCCCCACAAATTCTTCTACGGGAATTTCTTCAGTCGTTGAGACACTTTTATCATTTGATAATACATGAGACTCAGGCACCCAAGTTATAACTAATAAATCTTCTTCAATTTCAGTTTCCATATCTTTAGATTTTCTCTTTAGGTTACTGTAAATCTTAAAAAGGAGGGTCCAGTTGAAGATCAATTATAATTTCACCAATGAATTCGATTATATTTATATAAATTGTCAATATATCTTACTTGACTAAGTGGTCGTATTCTAGCATGAATGCTACGTTCAGCTTGAAATGGTGATGGTGGTGGGTGATCTGGAGTAGGGGGTTGATGATAATGTGTAGGACTCAAGGGCCAATCTGCTGAAGGTGTTTCGTCACCATCAAGTAAACTTTCTCGGGAAGACGAGATGGTGGTAGTGATGAATCCATTTTGGTCAGAAACTATAACTTGGTTGGTTGTGGCAGGTTCAAGCTCAACACGTTTGAATTGTAAATCACCCCGAGCTAATATTGCACCCGGATCTTTGTCGTGACGTTTAAGTTTTCGTCGAGGATTTGTTGTGCGTATTGGAACATTTTGGTAGATTGAAGTTAACGCTACGGGTTCTTCGCCCGACGTGGGTCTCAGTTTCATTTCAATATATTGATCGGCCGACTTTCCACGGCGTAATACTTCTACCCGTCGATTTTGATCGGACGAAGGTGAGCCAGAAGTAGCTAGGTACAAATACTCATAAGGTCCACTAGTATGGTTAGCAGACACACGTGAAGGGGAATCGGCTGCAGGTGTCAGTCTTTTAGATGCCACAGGCTGTAAAAAAATATTCACAACTGGTAACACACAAGTACTATGGTGAAATGTGCAATAACTTACGGAAATATTTGATGCAGTCGGATTTAGTGGTGCCATTGGTAAATAAAAAGAGGAAGACACAGGCCTATGACCGCTAGAAGTTGTTGACGAACTTATACTTACAGTGTCCAACTCAGGACCGGAAAGAAAACTGGATTCTATTAAGGACCTGGAAAGCGGAGTAGGTTCATTTTTGTACCAACGGTTAGAATGGTAATGTCCATCGGAAAATCTGCGGGAGGAACAATTTAAGAAACCTGACTATTTAAAATGTTGTGTTATCAATAGACTTACGCTGAAGATTCCGAAACGCGACGGCTTTTGTGTTTCTCCCAGCGAGTTGGAGAAGGACTAGGTGACAACATGTGTTCATAAGGACTACTCAGCGGAGGTACGGGTACAGAATCCCCGTTTTCACTTCTCCTTTCAGTTTCCATATCACTTTCATTGTTATTATTAAATTGGTGGTCTTTAAAATGAACAAACATATTGTGTAAAAATACAATTGAAATACACCGAATATAGGGTCCAATATTCAGTTATCCGCATACTTTGTAGCATAGCTGTTATTTCTACAGCAGGACCAGCTTTAGGTGGAAATTGTTTTAACAGATCTTCTACTGTACGTCTATAAATGTCTCTTATGTGAGTGTTAATACCGTGATCTAATAGTGTTCTAGCTACTTCAGTCTTGCCACATTGAGCAGCTTCGTGAAGAGCAGTACCGCTACCGGTACGAACATTAACATCCATTCCAGCCGACAGTAACAACTCTACTACAGCCCTAATTGGAAATTAATATACATTTTATAACGGGGAAAGTTTATTCTAATAATGCATTAAGTATTAAATAATCAAAGTGGAATATTACTTGTGGCCATTTCGGCTTGCTAAATGTAAGGGAGTATGAGCAAACATTACGCCTGCAGCACGAGAATTGTACGATCTTATCAGTTCAGGTCGTTCAGAAATAATCAACTTCACCGTCTCCAGTCTAATTATTATACATAATATTAATAGTAAAAATTTAAAATATTAAAATCAAAAGAGCCTGTCTCAAAATATAACATGAGGCGTATAGTAAAGACAATTTTTTAAATCTTTCATTAAAAATAATTAAACGTCAAGTGAATTTAAATTATTGTAAACCATGACTCGACATTTTTAAAATACGAATATATAATGATAATCTTTTATATTTAAAATATTTATAGAGCAGGGATAGAACATATGTATACAATATAATCTTTAGTTATTTAAATGAAGAAAGTCGATGGGTTCAATAAAGGTAATTATGCCATAATGGCAAGTGAATAGGTGTTGACTATAACGATACAAGTTGAATATTATAAGTGTGTTTGAGTATGTGGGACTCTACAATTATTATTAAATTATGATAAGCAGTTGAAATATTAAAAATCGCATCAAATATAATAGAATTTATTAATAGCTCTATTCGATAATTAAATTATATACATTTAAAATACTAAAATATGACACAACATTATCCATATATTGTATGGCAATTAAAATAATAGTTCATAGATATGACCATGACAATAGTAGAGATATATTCGTACCTTCCGTATTGTGCGCATAAGTCTAAAGGAGTTTCGTGTTTGTGGTTTCTTATAGTAGGATCAGCACCATGTTCTAGGAGAAGCGAGACCGCACCCGAATGACCGTGTTCGGCAGCACAGTGCAATGGAGTTTCTCGGTTTTTTGTCTAATATAACATAAAAAAAAATAAATAATTTTTACCCTCGTAAGTATTTCCTCATTGCCTTGTTCTTTTAATTACCATATGGTTGACATTAGGTATTGACGGCCCGTGGCAAAGCAACAAGCGAACAATTTCTACGTTGCCCCTCCATGCCGCGTAATGTAGTGGAGCAGCACCTTTGTGATCAACTACATTGGTTGACGCTTCGTTGCATAGGAGAAGTTGAACGATTTCCCTAACGATAGAACACAACTTTTTACAAACCATTTTTAAGTGTAAATTCACGTGCGGTAAAAATTTAAAAATCAGAGGTATATTATTATATTTCTTTCGTTTGATTCCTGATTTAATTTTAAGAACTGTAAGATTTTATTAATTTTTATTTGTTTACCAACTGCTGCAGTAGATAATGCATAAATGCGTGCACTAACAGTGAACGAATCATTATTTACGATTTTCAGATAATCATACAAATCACTTACTTGTATGCATTTAATGAAGCGTGATGCAATGCAGTAAAGCCAGTTTGGTCTTGAGTATTTACACCAGCACCTCTTCTCAAACTAAAAACCAACAAAATATAATAATTATAGTGTATTATATGGTATGACTGGTTTACAGTAATCACGACTATAACAATTTGTTTTTGTAATAAAATCATCTTTAATTCATTAAGTGTTACATTAAACTAATTTTCTAGAGAAACTCGTTTTAAAATATCAATTTTAACCATCATTTGTTGATAAAAAATAAAAGTTTATAAAAGTTTATCTACAGCTCATTAAATAATAAGTATTAATAATAAATAAGTTATAATAATTAAAACTGAATCGTTTAATTAATTAGAAACAATTGTTACTTGACATTAAATAGTGCAAAACTATTTATTTATTGCTCAAACAAAATATAAATGTAATGCGTCATCTCTATAAATCATCGATTTATTCAGTAATCATAAACAGTACAGAAAGTTTTACATATTCTAAAAGGTCATCGAAAAATTCCAATGATGATCGTTAAAATTAATAATTCTTTAATTTTAGATCTCCGAGCTTGATAATTGAAAAATAAGTAAATTCTTTTAAAAAGTAAATCCTCTAAATCATTTAATCTGAAATACGATATCTAATCAATTTTGAAAAGGCTTGAATAAAAGTCGGTCGTTCTTCCAATCAAATAAAATACATATGTAACATGTAATAGTGCAAAAAACGGTTTTAGGAGATGTAGTATTATGTTTAGTAGTTATGTTATTTGCGTATTTTTGTAAATGTTTATAATGTATAATGTAGCTAAATATCGTTTAGCAAATATATAAAATGCATAACAGTTTTTGGTTTCATCACAAGTTTCCTGCTGTAAACAGCGTTGTAATACATTCAATGACGATAGGAAAGTTCATATTAAGTAAAATGTACAGTGCTTACAGATTTTATGTTTTTTATATAAACGTTGAATACAATACAATGAATTGTGTACACTTCACGTAGTTATTACACAAAACAAATATTGAATAAAATGAGTAAGAGTCAGTATCAAATGACTTCGGAGTGAGAGTATAAAACAGTGATTTTCAATAATTATAAAGCCACAAATCCTTAGTTACAACTTAATTGGACCAAGGACTCATTTTTTTGATCATATTTTTACAGAAAAGTCTTTTTGTTACTTCTTTTGATTTTACACGCATTTTCGTATTAATATAAATACATGTGTTTTAAAAAAATACAATATAATGAGATTTATTTAATTTAACTTTTAAAATTATCTTTTTTTTTATAAAAAAAAAAAAAAAAAGGTAATAATAACAACCATTAATAATTTAACTACACCTGATTTAAAGTAGTTACTTTTGGAAATGTATGAAAGATATTTCTATCTGTTTTCTTCAAAATCTCATCTAAGTTAAGCTTTATGCTTGATATTTTTATTTGAACACCGTTATTGGAAACCACTCGACTATTGCAATACTCGGGTCTCTTCGAACTAAAACATATGCATACTCAGATTTTTGTATGATGATTTAGGGAACACTAAGATAAAAACGAAAATCTTTAATACGCAGATTTCTATTTGCATTTAATTAAGCAAAATGATGTTCACGAAGTTTGATCAGTAATTGCATCCGAGTTATTTTAGAATTGTTTTTGGCGTCTACCGATGCCTACACGCGTAGCTGCTGCGAATAATGAAAACACTGCGGTGGGTACCAGCTGTGAACCGCTTGACTTCTTTCCCTTGGCGCACGACACGTTAATGGTATATCGTCGTATGCGATATAACGAACACGTCATATTAGCTGTTAACGTTGCTACTCATTGTTTATTCATATGATACATAGTTGATTTGTGTTTTTTTATAACGCGTACGACGTTTGGTATTTCTTCCTCGCCATATTTTGAGATGCTTGTATTAAATATTGTATTATTATTATTATTATAATAACTTAATTCTGTTCTCTTGCACTGAATCTAAGAAGGGGCTAGAAGAGTGCTGGGAGGAAGCTCAGGGTCGCCAGTTGAAAAGAGTCACAAGTGTTTTAAAATCGTTTGCTTACTACCTAATTTAATGCACCCCATTTTATTAATTAATTATGACTATACTAAAATATATAAATATACTATGCTTTAATATTCATTACAAATTACTTAATTTGAATAAAAAAATTAAATTGTTTTGGGTGAATGAGCTCTACCAAAAATAATCTTTCTTATTCATTATTACCATAATTCGGCTCTGCTGTTCACTTAGTGATCTGGGCCAATGTTAACACTACAGTACTGCTGTAATTACATTAGTTACTGACGAAAAATTGATAACGATTTTTTTATTAATTGCAATAATAAACACGAGATGTCTTCCATTAAATGGATATTACAAATTTTGTACCTAACCTAACCTACCGAAACCCACTGTGAAAACGATACGCTCACAATATTACTTATACTCGTATATATGTGTATAATAAGAAAATATAATTCGATTGGTCGCGTTTTATTTTTTTTATTGATTAAACCTGTTCAATCACAGATGTCCATATACAGGTATGATTAATAACGAATAACATGTCACCTGAAATGTTACCAAAATATTTTATAGAGGTCCCTCGCGAACGAACGCATTAAAAATAATTAATAAATAATATGACCAATATCAAAGATTATTTATTTCAATCTTCGAATTGAATCACATTTTTCATTATGGCAACACGTAATGTCATAGACCAGCGATGGCCAACCTTTTGGACCTCACGAACCATTAAATACATAGTTATTCTAAATTCTACGGACCACTTTTAGTTTAAAATAGCTTTTTACATAAATATCGTTAAATAAATCGATGAGGTATTTTTTTTCGGACATATTTAACTTGTTATTTTAATTGTTTGCTGCAAATGGATCTATTATCCACATATTACCATGTCTAGGGTTTTATTTTTTTGGGAAATAACGACAAAAAGATTCTGTAAGTAACGTTTAAATTTTTCTGCAGACCACCAGTGTTCCACGGACTACCGGTAGGCGATTATTGTCATAGACAATATCACGTGAACATAGGTATTATAAAATTATAGTTTTATTGCTCCAAATACTTTTTCGCTATAAGGAGTTATCCACTACCGTTTAACTGAAAACGTCTAATATAATTTCAAAAGCATTTATTGTTTCAGAATTTACTCCGACTTACCCTATTTCATACGGTCTAGGTATTTTTATAAATCTGTTCAGTGTAATTCGCTCTTAAATTAGTTTTTAACAATAATAATCATGTACATTGTTTTCATCGTGTAGTAGGTATAGCTTTAAATTTCTTCCGAATAAAATCTTATGATTCAGCAACAAGTGCGTTGTTAGAAATAAATAAAATTGCGCTTTATATAAATAAAAAAAAGTTAGCCGTAGGAAGTTATTGATGCCCCCTTAATGTATAAAACGTATCGTCGACCCCATGAAGTATAGTTTTACAAATTAATGTTTTTCTTACAACACTGCTAAGCCATTGAAGGGTGCGCTATATAGAACCGAACCTTTTTTGGCCGTAGGGTGATAATGGAGATTAATGATCGCCGGTACTTGAAAAACGGAAAACAACGCATAAGATCCCCTCATTAAAAGAGTATTGTAATTAATTGAAAGGCGAAACAAATGGATATTTTCATTTCACTTAATCGAAGTATGATATTGTTTTTTTAAACATTTTTTACGATAATTTTTGACGACAAAAGAAAACGATAAAATTTAATATGATAAAAATAATAATCGCTCCATTAATTTGACCTGGTTTTTTCTCGAGATCATCCCATTATAACATTTAATAATAAAATGCATCCAAAATATAGAGTGCCAAGATTTCGTGTTTCTTAAGTCAATATTAATGCTGCACGGATAATGCTAACGGATTCAGATGTGATTATGTGAATAAACTACAACGGAAATGTTTAAAAAATATCGAAGAAGCTTATGATTTCCTTGTGTTAACCTTTTACAGTTAAAGAAATCCAAACCCCAAGGCGATTTATCTCCTACGGCAGAGGTTCCCAATCTTTTTTGACTCACGGCACCCTTTATTATTTTCTAAAAATGTGGATGCACCTTATAGCCTATGCTCTATACTCTATAGTTTATACTGAATACGCAATAGTAATATATCGTATATTTAAATTTATATTTAGTAACTTTGGTTTTATTTGGCATTAATAAACAATAAAGATAAGATAAAGTCACAAGTATTTCACCGTAAATAACTTTAAAACAGTTCACATCAAATCGATAGCAATCGAACCAGTATGAAAATTAAAATAGATTGAACATCTCAGTAATACTATGTAAAAATTATATGTGTTAAATAATTAATACATTAAATTATATTGTATATACCTAATTAATTATACACAATAGCTTTTATACTATAGACATAGAGTATGGTGTGTTTTATTATTCACAGTGCTATATTTTTCATGAAGACGTTTAAAAATAAATATATATTTCAAATATTTTTGGGGCACCCAAAATTTAAGTTCACGGTACCTTAGGGTGCCGCGGCACCCTGGTTGGGAACCTTTGTCCTACGGTATACGATCATCATAAATCATTCGGAGTTGATTGTTCGGTCGAAGATGCTAAACTCTTAAATGGAGGTCAAATCAATCTGATGATTCAGCTGCCCAAAGTATGAGTACAACGAATTACGTGAATGCGAGTGCAGTATAATGGCATAGTAGTATAAATCGATAGAACGTCGTAGTATATTATGACTGTTGAATGTTGATAAAACCAGTCGACAGCAAATATTAAGATTAGTAATTCATTTAAACGTCAATTTTATTTACTGCGTAACGGAAAACTATAAAAATATCAACAAAATTAATTTAATAAATTATTACTACGAGTAGTAAACATTAAAACTTGTCGCACACGCAACATAGTACAGCCATAATATTAATGAATTGGCGTTCAGATGAAAACGAAATCGATTTCGTCAACGATCATCGACGATATTCCGATTTGGTGCAGCAGTAGCAGGCGGGTGAACCAGTGGGGGCGGGGGGTTTTGAAAAGCGATACGATAGGGGGGTGTGTACGAACTACTCGCGGGCCGGAAGGATATCGAACGGATGAAGAAGGAGGGGAGGGAAACGTGAAAGGGCGACGGACATCGGTAAACAGTGTAATGGATGTTTCGAGAGACCATTGATGTTATTGTTGAGAACGCGGTAAAAGTAATCGTGGGCAAACCGTCGTCGTGGGCGGACAACCGAAACGGGGCAACGAACGGAGCGCAGTAGCAGTAGGGAAGGCGCCGAGCGGCGGTCCTTATCAGCTTATCACAAGTCGTGAGGGGATGAGGGTGGCGGTAAACATATTGTAATTAGTCCGTAACAGTACTGAAAACGGACCGAATCGTACGCGTTTTGCGGATCATTCGGGAGAGGGGGGGAGCGCTCAAGCGGAAAGGACGGTGGTGGACACGGGTGTAGGGTTGTAGGAAGGTTGTAGGGTACGTCGAGGGGAAGTGTTTGTTATTATTATTACGAACAGGGCGCGTCGTCTCACCTGGCCAGCGGACCCGTTCTCTTGGCCTTCTGCACGAGTATCTTCTCCACGGCATTAAGATTGCCCGTCTTGGCCGCAATCACCAGGTCGTGGTCCTTGCCCATGACGACCAGCCGTCCGGCGCCCGGCAAATCGAGACACGTTACGCCGACGGTTCGCACACGCGATCGTTGTTCACGCGGTCGCGTTTGTCGGCCGACTAGCCGACCCGGTCGTACCGCGTACCACGCACACGCGTACCGCCGATGTGGCCGCGACGACGTACCGATCGCGCGTCATTATTATCACACGAAAACTGGCGGGCGCACCCACGCACACACACGCACACGTACGGCGGACGACAACAACGCGACCGATCGATCGCGCGGAGCTGTCGTGTCGGCGGCGGCGGCGGCGGCGGTGGGGGCGCGATCAGCTGTCGGGGAATCGATACGCCGGGGGCGAGGAGAAGGGGAAAAAAAAGAGAAAAACAAACCGCGCTGATAAGGAGGACGACTGATAACGGGCTGGTCGTCACCGATGACGGTGCCCTCCTCGGTGGGAACGCGATTAATTCTCGCCGGCGGACCGCTGTTCGCGCGCACAGTGCGTGCCGCGCGCACGGTAATAACCGTGCACCGGCCGCGGTCAGTGTTGCCGCGTCGCGCGCGAACGGACCGTGCACGAACCGTAGGCGGTCGAGCGCGCGACGTTTTCCGGGCGGCATCCGCGATCTCGGAAACTTTGCGCGGGTGCAGGAACTCGCGCGTTCGCCGCCGCGTTTCTGGTGCGCAAAACGTTTTTCTTTTCCGGTTCCGATCAACACGCGTCGCGCGCACTGCCGCCAGTCGTTTTCTCCGATTGTTATCATTTTCATTTTTTTTTTTGTCCCTTAGCAGTGCCGTAACAAGGGCACGGCGAACTGCGCCTGCACGCCAGGAACGCAAATCGTAAACGGCCGCGAAATCCGTATTATTGTTTCAACATTTTCCATCGTAATTCGTGTAACAAGTAGATGTTGTAATATTGTACATTTAACGATTAAACTATGAAAATAGCACTAGAGAATTCATATATGAATTATGAAAAAAAAAAATTAGTAAAATTAAAGGTTACAAAGTATTTGATTGGATAAAAGGCGTTTTCTGCCAAGTTTGCCAGTGGCGATAGCTAGTTTTCCTATGCAGCTGTCTGTTGGTTTTCAACCGCGGCGTCCGCGACGAAGACGAACCGTCGATTGTTCATTTTTTCGTCGAACAATGAATAACACTTTTTTTGAACGAAACGTTTTGCACCGTTGAAATGTATCTTTTCGCGCTATTATTCCGTCCTTACGGATTCGGGAACTAGAGAAATATTTGTGGTCACAAAAATAATTTTTATAAATATTAAACGCAGCGTTTTTTTACAAAATGTCAAAACTCGAGTTTTAAACGTTGGATAACTTCTGAACTAGTACGTTTTCAATTATTTTCATTTGTTCCATTCGCCGTTACGTTTGTTTGTTTGATTTTTAAATGTTTTGCTAAATTTCAAACGATTACCGGATTTCTCTTAGGTTCCGTGAGAATTTTATTCTTCATTAATTATTACCTTAACGCTTTATTCTGCTAAAACGGGTTTAAATAATTAACAAAATTAAGAACATATCAGAAAACGAATAACTAGTGTTCATAATACATTCTGTTTGAGTTTTTCTCTGTTGAATCGTAAAAATTAAAAGTATAATTCATCATTAGGGTCAGGATTTTTATGCAAATGCATATTCTTCTACAATTCACCTAAAGTAATTTTGATTATAAATGTCGACGTTTCGTAATGTGTAGAGTCTAGGGCTAATTTTTTTTTTGCATTTTTTTTGCATATTTGAATGAAAATGTATATTTATTTCATATTTCTTGATAGTTGCATACATTTTGCATATTCTATAATTCGTAGAATTTACGTCTGTGAAGATACCTACTGTCGATTTTAAATAACCCATCGATAAGCGATTGTCAATTGACATCATCGTTATCGATGGCCGACGAATGACGACAAATATTGAATATTTTATAATTAAGAGTTAAAAATGAGCTCGCCGTCATTACAACAACCTTTCTTTGTTTAATAGATACAATAAAAGAACTAGAAAAATCGAATGTTACTTTAAAAGATAGATTATTGCTCATAGAAAATATTAAAATTAAATTCGAAGAAGAAGGACCAGGGATAGATTTCGCTAGATCTAAACTTACAAATATGTTGTCAAAAATCATGGATATTCTACATTGAAAAAAATCAATGGTATAATTCACGGTAAGGTAACCGAATGTGATGAAGACGAGGAACTGTCAGTTGAAGATTTATCGAGTTTTAAATATGCACTAATTGCACCTTTGAAATTTTCTAAAAAGAAGTTGTTCCAAATACAAAAGTATACTTCAAGATAATCGTAGGAGTTTTCAATTCGAAAACTTGAAATCCATATTTATTACTTCGTACAGGCACTCATTCAATAATAATAATTTAGTAATACTTTAATTAATTTATAATACTTTTATACTTACACAATGTCATTAAAAATGTTATTATGCATTTTTCTTTTTAATAAACAATTTTTATACATAACATATTGTTAGTTTGTAAAAAAAAATCATTTTGCATATTTTTTGCATATTTATGACATGAATCTGCACATTTTATAGATTTTTATTGCATAAAAATCCGGGCCCTATTCATCATCATTAGAATATTGACCAACTAATAGCTATTGCCACTGTTTTTTTCCGAAAACTAAATAAATTCTTGTGCAAAAATTTAATAGCGATTTAAAGTATATAAACATGAACTAAATAATAAAAATTAATACATCTAATTGCATTTGTTCAATTTGATGAGACTTTTGTGTGTATTTAAAAAAATCGAAATTATATTTTATGATGATTTTCATGTTAATAAGTCTAGGGGAATAACTTTTTTTACATGATATAAGAAAAAAATTGTGACGTTTGATTTTACGATATTATGTTATATTTTTATGTCAAAGACACAAAGCGCTCCAAAAGGTGCACGCAACTCTTTTGCCTGCGACTGAGATTGGACAAGAATGTATAATGTTTTTCAGAATGTAATGAGTTCTATATTATGTACCCCACTCTCCTGAAACAAATTTTTAATAATAGAATACATTTTTGTAATTCTAGGGAAATATTTATGCTTCCACTTTCAACCTATTTATGTACCAGGTTCTAAAAAATATAAATATTGGAAAATATTTCGTAAGTTAGAAAAATATCGCTAAAACGTGTCTTTGTAGCGTTCTCAAAACCATGCGGAATAAATTAAACAATAGCCATTTTCGAGTTTAATATAATAAACACGTTTGCCCTGACAATGGTCTTTCCCGGCGGCACACGAAGAATGTTTAATTATTACTGTATCTCGATGTTTATGAATTATTAATTACAATAATATTTAGTAATAAATTATCCATTACGATACCTATTATTTTGAATGTACTACGTTCATATTTATTTATATTTTAATTATTCAACTATTCATTGGCACAAATCCCAGGAAGTATAACGGGTTCTGGTTCCCGCGGTCTCGACGAGTTCCCACAACCTATTGAAATCATTATCCTCCGATTTATTCCAATAGTAAAACTAGGAATAAAATATTAGTGTTCATGTTATTTATATTTAAGAAGTTTTTCAGAATCGCGTACATTTCCCCCGACTGTGTCATGTACCAACCCATAGAGTAGGAAATAAATAGTTAAATAACTACTTAAAACTAAGATGTTTCTAATGTTTTTCTAAGTAAAAATATCTTTTTTTCTTGCAGTACCTGCAGTTTAATATGTTAGTTCGAATTTTGTTTAAATTGTAGTAATATTTTCATACATGTTTTCGGTTTTAATTATTCATTAGTTGTTTTTTTCAACTTTATAATATTACCGTGCATGTAAATATACATACAAATCAATATTATATTACGTAAAAGTGTATGTATATTGGATAGTGTAAGGCAATGAGGAACGAAGCCTGTCGGTTGTGGGTTAATATCTCAGCATAATATTATAATGTATACTAGTATTTTTGGTATCGCCAATCAATTTTTAATTATGTTACGTAAAATATGATTTTATAACACCATCATTTGTTTTGAAATCATTAAATTTCTTGATTGTTACAATAAAATTGAAAATGATTAACTAAACGAATAAAAATTTACTTAGGATTTTACACTATTTGAAGAATTTATTCTATAATAAGTACATGGGGTTATATTGACGGATCGGACATTTACGATTCGTAAACAAACTGAATTGGTACAACGTCTATTTCGCCATAATATTAGTTACACAATAACACTGTCAATAAAAATTAATAAATCATAACTTTGTTATTTTGGTGTAAAAAAAATCGTATTCATTTAAATTAACAATGACTAATACAATAGTAACTACTATATATTAGTCATGTATCATAATATTGATTGTTGCATAATCGTTATTTAAGTTGGGATCGAATCGGATCGCTTTTAAAAACTGAATCTTATGGCGTTGAAAAAATAAAAATTTAATCCATCTCTAAATAGTAAAAATAATCGAAATGTATTGACCTAAATATATTTTTGGAAATATAATTTGTTTTAACCAATTTAAAATTAAATTATTCAAGATATTATTCGTATTATTTTATATTTGATTTAGTGTCGTTTTATGCTTAGGTACTATGCTCTTCGAAAAACTAAATAAATTTTAATATGATTTAAGTATTGTACATTTGCAGAGTTCCGTTAATTATTGAAATAAAAACATTAAAATTGTATAAATTGCACTTATTATTCGATTTCAGTGAATGTATTTGTCTCATTACAGTCGCCTGAGAAAAAATTACTTTGAAAATGCCGAAATCGTACAAGTACAATATTATTATAAGCTTTTAGGAATCAGTTGTATTACGTTGCGTTCTGTGTAACTGTGACTTGACGGTTGTCCAACGTCAGGCATTTGTACGCACATAGTGCATCAAATATTAGCTGCCAGCCCATGGTAACTATGTTACTCAACATAATAATTAACGCGTTGCAATGAAAACACAAACGAGACGAGCCGCTCGCTCCAATAATAATTATGCCATTATAAGCTGAAATCGCAGTTCATTAAAAAAAAGAGAGAAAAAAAACGTTGCTCAACGCGCATAACATGTACGTATTATAATATCGTACTGGTAAGTAATACAAAGTTATGCGTTGTTATTATTTTCAAACAAATTTATTATATTCGTATTGTTCTGGTATTTTCGAACACAATAATAAAATAATGTATACGGTGTAAAGTTTCTCTTCTCGGTATCTACGTATGTATACAGGGCGTAAAAAGGAAAATATTTAAACGTTTTCCTCGTATTTATCCGTCGCTCGGATACATCGTACACATAATGTCGCCTTTTATTTCTTTACTAGCCCTCTTTACAGCAGCAATCCCCCGCCGCAGTCTCTTTTCCGTATTCCTACACCCCATCGTACCATTTGCTATTACCTCTTTCCATTTTCTCCCTTTTGCTCCTTCTCCCTTTCGAATTTATTCACATTTTTCATTTGTTCGTCACTTCATATATACGTGTATAAATACATGAGTATATACATATATCTTTTAACGCATTCCGTTATTTTCATTTTGTTTTCTAGTTTTTTTCCTCTCTCCTTTTACTATTATTATTATTATTATGATTTTCCAATCAAATAAAAACCTTTCCTTAGCATTGAGATTCCTCGAAACCGAAATGTATTCGCATGCCGCACACCATGCATAAAAAGTATAATATGCGAAACGACGGACGAATATACCCTAGTAACATATTTCTAAGAATTAGTTTTTCGTTTTATCGTGTTCTTCCGTATCGTTGCGTTGGCGATGTTTCGACCACGTTTCTAACGTTAGTCCAAAAGCGAATCTTAAGGGGGAGGTTCAGGCGGGGAGTGACTCATAGTCAATGTTTGTTGATAGAATTGGTCTCTTGAATCTCTTTTTAGGTGTAGAGATTGAAGTTGATACTAGACTGGGGCAAACACTACATCACTGTCCAAATGACGCTACTGGTTTAATTGCATAGTAACAATAAAAATCTCTGTGTAACCCCGTGTAAGATGGAATCCTCCACAACTTGCTTTCAATGACAATAACGAATAAACTTAAAAATATCATATTATACGAACGTATTGTGTTCTTTTGTGACAAAGTATACATTTATAGTCCAGTTCATCGCCCCTGCGTTATTCCTTTATTGTTACGCGACGACGATGAAAATCTGTTGAACAACGACGCGAACAGGAAAAAATGTATATTAGCCGGTAGAGAGGGGATCGAATGCGGGGGGCTTCAGCAATCAATACCTATATATACATATGTTTATAAACGGTGGGGGGTAACATGACAATTCGCGGATACTTAAACATTACACGAAATCGCTGTCACATCGCATTCCGTAACTTTTTGCACTGCCCAAAGAAATAAATACCGCACCACCAGAGGAAAATTAAAGACACATTCAGTGGTGTAATCGATATTGAAATCGCGGAAGGAGATGACAGTCTATGGATTCAAACACGTTTTTGGGTACATTATTTGTGCCAACGCGGGAACTCGAAATCGCATGATTTTTTCCATTATTTTAGCGAACGTGACGCGATGACTTGCATCCAGTAATAACAAATATTACTTTATAAGTTCCCGAGTTTCGGGGTTTTCCAGCACAGCGCAGCGTAACCGAACCAACGCCTTCGAAGTTTAAATCAGTGTTAACGATAATAGTCATGTCTATCTTGGTGGTCGTGCCGGTTCCGAAAAGGAAGTGGTGCCAAACTACTCAGGCCAAATAAAAATACAACGGCCTCTAGCACCCCAGTGGCCACAAGCCTACATTTTTACTTTGCATAGAAAAATAATTTGTGCTCTCAAATTACATGTATCAAGCATGATTCACACTAGTCAGACGCGTACCGACGGACACCGTACCGTACCGTTCCGCTAAATATTTTATTATGTGTTTTAATTTAGGTAATTCAAATTTGAACGTTTCTGTTCCGTTCATACACGTACCGATCTGACAGAGTCCGTCCGGCGTTTCTCACGAGAATAATTGCGAGGTCAGAATATTGCAAAGTGCAAACCATAGATCGGCCCCTTTGAGCCCCGGTCTCATTTCAAAAACGTGGTCAGGCCTAAGCATAGGGTTCAGTGCCATTGCAAAGAGGACAAACACAGAAGAACACATCAAAGGATTTCCGCGAATTCGATGCACATTTATCACGACTTCGGGGGTACACGCGCGCTACAGTAAAGGGTTAACTGTTCAGTTATTAAACACCATTCAGTGATCGAACAATGTCAAACAATGTTTTGAACTTAAAAAAATTAGATATCTGACTTGTTAAATATTTTTTGTTTTCGATATTAAATGCAATGGTCGTACCGCATTTCGATAAGGCTATCGTGTGATCGCACGTTGTGTCAAATCACTCACTAATTGTTTTTTTTTTTTTTTTAATTTGAAACGCTTCAAATATATTGCTTATTTCACTAATTGTTTTAAACTACTATGTTTAAAAGTGATTTGGTTTCACATAGTTTTCTCGGTGTTTATTTTAAAATAAAACAAACGTACCATCGTTCTAGTCTGTGCTATAAAAAAAATCTAATACCGAAAACCAATTTATGAATTTGTTTTAACTACAGACAAATCCTGAACTGTTCAATGACTTGTCAGTTCACCCAATATGTTTTATATTAACACGGTCACTAAGCACAGATTATATTGAAAATATAATCGAATAGGTCTACGAGTGAAACATCACAACATCGCGGCCTTAAACCGCTTCGTCGATTGAACCACGCAAAAGTATCCTCCGACAGCGGTACCACGCGTAAACAATTATCCTGCTGCTTCCGTTGTACTTACCATGTACACAGCTTCCAGTCTTCCTGGCAACTGCGGCGAGCAGTTGAAATATTGGAAAATTAAAAGAAAAAATAACTTTTTTTTCACATATAATTTATGATTCTCATTTATTGGATGAAATTGTTTTTACATTGTTTTTAAACAGTCATGAGACTATGTCACGATTCATTATGTTCATAATATATATATATATATAAATCTTAATATATTTTATTGTAGTGTACAAATTAGAAAAAAAGAAAAAAAATCGAATCACGTTAGCTACTAGAAAATCTACATTTATCGTAAAAATAACATATATCATATAACTATAAGATACGCGCGAGACTTTTATCGTGACGGACGTTACACACAGTTGCACAGTCTTACTACGAGAAAAAACCAAAATATAAAAGAAACCGGTACGCGGATGAAAATTAAAACATGACGACTAACCAACGACTACCGTTCGACGTAATGATATAATATATAAATCGGTGTGTACATAAATAATAATTTTTTTTTTCATACATAATAATTGTGTACATTTTATTGATTCGTATTTTTTCTGCTCTGCTTATGGTTTAATAAGTATTATGAACAATATATATATTTATGTACAATATCGATTACATTCGACAATAATATCTTACAAGTTAATATACGATTTATAGCGAGTACCAATATATATATATATATATATATATATGTATTGCGCAAAATACGTTTTATTATTATTACGGTACACGAATAATTGAAGTTCTCCGGCGTTTGTTGAATAAACGAAATGCCGGTCCGTAATACGATGCACACGATGTTCCGTCGGCGGCCAAGCGTTCACTGCAGCCTCGACCAGTACGTGTGTTCGGGGGCTTGGCTCAACGGTATTTGCACCGGCACCGAAACTCCGGCAGATATTACGCCTGAAAAACACACACGATTGCGTTGCCGATGAGAGAACGAATAACAATACAATACAATACAATAACGATACAATACAAAAACAATACGGGCAACAGAGGGAAAGATAACGTTTCGAATCCCGTGCGTCGACGTTAAGGTCGGACAATCTCAAAGCGGAAATCGCGGATAACGATCGGAGACGACGAATAGATCGGTTTCGACGTGATCCGAATGATTTCGATCATAATTTTGCCGAGTCGAACGCGAACGATTAAACGTATATAGGCGTCCGCGCGCGCCGTCGTAGAATCAACATTTCATGTTGTACGGGCGGCGCAAACATCGGCCCCCTCCAAACGTGCGTTACCACGTTTTCGCACCTCGAACGCGAAACGACGGTTTATTGATCCGATCGTTCCGCCGGTAAAAGTGCACCCGAGCGATGTCGGCGATGGGGGTTCGCGACCACCGGACGGACCGGATCGCGGAGCTGCCATCGGAAAAGAAGAAACCCGACCGCAAGCGGTTCCGAGACCGCGCGACGTCCCGGAGGGTCGCGTTCGCCTCGGGCTTACCGCCGCGTCTCGTCCCTAGCCGAGCCGAATGTTATTTACCTGTGCCCGTGGCGCCGGGTGACGTGTTGGACGCGTGGTGCGTGGACGTGGGATAGGCGGCCGGGTGCGTGTTGGCGTTGACCGAGTGCGCGGGCGCCGGCTGGCACGGGACGCGCGGCGACGAGGACACCGGATGGTTGTACAGCGAGTCCGGCGGCGGGTGATGGAACATGTACGGGTACGAGCTGGCCGGGTGATGGTGATGGTGGTGGTGATGGCCGCTGGACACCATGCTGGACATGGACCTGGAACCGAACGGCAAACAAGTTCAATCAACAAATCGTCCCTGGAGAGCGTCGCGGTCTCCGGCGCACACCGACGAGAAACCCGTACCAGCGCCGACCGTACGCGTCTCGACCGGTCGGCTACGAACTCCAGCACTCGGTAAGGAACTCTGCGTTCCTAACCCGCCCACTCTACACTGTTTTCGACGTTCGAACCGACAGTTCTCCGGAAATCCGTTTCAACCCCGTGCTAAGAGGCGACGTGAAACGGGTGCATCCGAGATTGCCGTACCTCCGCCCACATCCTCAAACTAATTCGAAGTTTACGAAAACTCAAAATAAGTAAGTGATCGGTGCACACAACCGTGAGGAAAACACGTCCGATAAAGACCGGAAAAGTGGGGCGAAGAAGTCAACCTGTTCCTTAACGTTGTCATTCGCTCTCTCTCTTCCTTTTGAGAATTCGCCCACGACTTACCCGTAGTTGTCGGTCGGCATGGTGGCGATCGGTTGCGAGATGGACTGGTACATGTGATTGAATCCGGCCGCTTGGATGGACGACAGTCGGTTGTTGTGACCGCCGCCGCCACCGCCGCCGCCTCCGCCGGGAACTCCACCACCGGTCGCGTTCGACGTGGCACCGGCCGGCGGGCTGACGGACGCGGACGAAGAAGACAACGCGGCTGGCGTGCCGTTTTGCTGGTCGTGTCCTCCGCCTCCTCCGCCGCCGCCTCTGCGCTGGTTTCTCAATTTCTCCTCGCGCCGCCATTTCGCCCGTCGGTTACTGAACCACACCTGCGTCGAGAAGAAAACAAGAAAAAAAACCGCATTAATACGTTTACGCGTAAGGTCTCGTCGAACGATAATTGTTCGAGTCTAGTTCTCGGGCCAACGATTGTCCTGAACTAAAATCCGACACGTACGCGATGAGCATGTTGCGTCCAAAAATTAGACCGGAGCGAATTGTGTTTTGTACTGGTGAAAAGTTTACCTCAGCGCTCGTCAAAACTATGTACGTGCGTGCGATATGTACCGGGAAACGGTTTGTTAGCAATTAGTAAGGAGGTATCCTGTGGGTGTAGAATTCGCAAAAAGTTGGCAGCGCGGGAAACTTATTTCGGTGCACTTTTACTGCATACCGAAAAATCGCTCAAAAGGGAGGTTGTAATCCCTGTCGTATATTATACGTCGAACAGCATTAGATTGCGTATGCGTACGCTTTATTCGTGAATAACTTTAATCTGGATAATAGACGGACCGAGTACACGTACGCGCCGGAGCAACGCGTGTTCATTTCGTATAGCTTTCAATTTTTTTATTTTTATTTTTTTTTTCCAATCTATTTTATCTTTCTCTTTCTTTTTTACTCCGGGGTCCTTGTGTTCATTTGTGTTTTTCTATCTGTTATTTTTGCACGGGGGGAAAGGATCGTCGCATCATCGTTTATGTTTCCGTCAGGATTTATCATGCACGCGTACGCTGCTGCCGGTCGTTCTATTGATGGATTCCATTTCGACTGTAAACGACCATTCACCGAACGCACCGGTCCGTGAAAAAACCATATGCGACCAGCATTGCTCGCAGTACCGAAACCACGCCGTTCGGTGCAGTGGATTCGGGCGCGTATGTTTCTAATTTAGCTAATGACCGGTTGTCCTACATATATTCAATTCCGCTAATGTCGCGCGTGGCCGGCCGAACTACCCTCGTGCGTGGGCGCGCGAAATGCGAACAGAGGCGCACCCGCCACCCCCGGGAAATGCGATATTATACGCATAATAGTGGCGCCGCGTTACACAATATCGTAGTGTACAGTAACGGTACGGTTCGTTACAGTTGTCCAGCGGAATACCTAGGAAATAGATCGTCAGACACTCTTGAGTTCCTGTGATCGATATTTATGACCTCGATACGGGACTACAAGGGCTTGTCAATGCGGTAATATTTACATATAAATTACTGCACTAACAACGATACCACGTATCTAGTTTTTACAAGTTTTCAGGAACATAAAAAACAATTTAAACATACTAACATTTCGCGAACTGTTCACACGCATTTAGTACATTACGGCTTCCAATAGAATATAATAAATTTACAACGGAATGATTTCAGATATTATCCAGTGAATAAATTACATTTTAAAATACATCTTACCGCACATATTTTCATCAACAAAATTGGCAGATACGTAGTATTAGTGTAATGATACGTGGTTATCAAATAGGCAACACACAACGGTGTTTGTTACTTTATCGTATTTGGATGGTAGCTCTGGCCAAAACGGTAGTGCGAACGACTCCGTGCTCGACAGAGTTATGATCAGAAAGTGCAGGTTAGTTAGTTAGTAAGTTAAAGTAACGACATACCGCTGACTTAAGTGTAAGGCATAAGCGCCGAAATGAGATAAGAAAAAAAAATCTTATCCTACAAAAGCGCCAAAATCCTAGGTACGCAAAATGCGTGCCACGGTTAATAGATATTAAATTCAGAACTATTTCGTTCAAAAACTCTAAACGTTTAATCTTATTCGACAAATATATTCGCTGATTAGTAATCAGTGATTACGATAGATTGTCACAGATAGTGTGTGAGCACTGAGCAGTTTTATGTTATACTGTTAGTACCTACTTCGTAAGCATTTGTGTAATCGTCATTCATTAAAATGGATTTTACAAAAAGTGTTACGAATAAAGGTGTTGTATGTGTTTATGTATAGAATATGTGAAAAAAGTGGGATTAAAAAATCAACCAATTTATCATATTTACATTTATAATTTATTATTGATATTTTGGTATAAATTGGCAACCGATTTATTACATTCATATTTATTTGCATGTATAATTTATTATTGATATTTTTTTTATAAAATTGCAATTTTTAAATAACTACCTACATAAATTATTAATTTTGTCGCAAATGATATGTCGTTTTTGGACCTTTGGCGCTTATGTCACATGTGAGGTATAACAGATATATAATACAATAGATTGGCGCTTATGTACTACACATTTTGGTGAAAATGATAGGTAATTTTTGTACTTTTGGCGTTTATGTCATATAGCCGCTGACTTCGTGAGATATTTCTCCCCCTGCTGTTCGGTACATGGGCCGATCCATAACTGTTAGTTGACGGTTTATTAAGCCGCTGTATATCCGTCACGATCGGTCGCTACGGCTGTCGAACCCTCACCGGAAGAGGAGGGAGTAAATAACGAAACCGTCGGACCGTCTAGATTACGATTATACGCGCGTCGTTCGGCCAATTAGTTATTATTCTCTTCTTTTACCTGGTGAACGCGCGCTCGTCGAATGCGTTCAACAGGGTCGTCGGGCTTGCTCACGGTTGTTGGATTTATCGCCGACGGTGACCGGAGCCGAAGACCAGCGGCGGTCCCTTTGTGCTCGTTAAATTTATGTCCACCCCCGTCCGCGTATGGGGTTTCGTTGTCGTTACGCGGGCGGTCCGCGATTAATCAGGCTATTTATTTTTTTTTTCGTTTTCACCGCGTTTTTCGTCCCCTCGATGTCCGGCAGCGAAGAGGACAATTTCCTAACCGGTGGCCGCGGCGGAGGGCGAGGGCACGTCTCGGTAATTGAACCGTCTCCGACCGTTCGGCGCAAACCGATTGTTATTGCCGTGCGCGCAATATGTCCATTGTCGCTAACGAAATCAAACCGGCCGGTTCGCGCACCCCACGCGTAACGACACTTCGCTGCGGTCCGGCAATGTTTGCCAGCGCAACGGTACCGTTGAAATCATCGTGATCGCGAAATCGACCGTCGTCGTCACCAGGGCCGGGAAAATAAGCTTATACTTTTAGCGAGGCCCTTTTACAAAAAGCTATTCCTTTTTTTTTCAGAATTAGTTATTTTTAATAAATATTAATTAAAATAAGTTTAGTTTATTTGTATATATTGTTGAAAATGATATTCTTTTTTTTTAACATATTTATTCGACACCGTTTTATATGAAAAAAAATTGGTCGCTTATTGTGGCCTCTTTAAACTCGTTGCCCGGGGATATAGCCCCCCCTCCCCTTGATCCAGCCCTGGTCGTCACGGCCGACCGTAATATTACTCTTTTATCCTGTCTCCTCGCGGTCTCGTAAATAAAAAGAACCACACGCACGCACACCAACGACGATGCGGTAACGGTATGCGGCGCGTGCGTTCGTATAAGGGTGGGTTTTCGGGCACGAGGGAGGAGAAACGTTTTTTTCCCCGGTCGCAAAGGGACGATGGAAATATTTCGCACGCACCGCCACCGCCGCCGGAATGCCGGTGCGTATGGTCTTCCGGCGCGGGGAGGTTGCCCGCTTTTCAAAATCAATACCCGTCGCACGCGCGGTTTTCATTGTCGCCCGCGCGGAAACTCGGTCCAAACATTATTCGCAACGTTCCCGCGGCGCGGTCCGTGTTTCTCAGCCGCACGCGAACAGGATTTTCCGGCTGGACGGGACGCGTGTTTTACTCGAGGATTAATCCCAGTAAAAACGTACCGTTTCGGTACGACGTTCTTACCTGGATTCTGGCTTCCGGCAAGGAAATGTTATCGGCCAACCTCTCTCTGGCGAACACGTCCGGATAATGTGTTCTCTCGAACTCTGCAAAGCAATAAATTTTCACACGATTAACATACACGCCTTATAAAACGTTGCGCTATCATAATCGTTCACCAACACTCTGTGTTACGCGAACCTAAAACGATCTCATCAAAATCGTTTACGTTGTTTTATTGGCTTATCGAAAACACCCGAGTCGCAACTGCTACGACGGGTGACGACCGACAGACGGTCGCAGTGATCTCGGACCGAAATACTTTTGATCAATTTGTTCGTTAATTTAAAATTATTATGTTTACATCTAACCGGATCATCGATTTAACGAGATTTTTGAAAATTCATATATCGTTTTCAATGTCACTGCTATGGATTCGAAATGGTTTGGCCATCGAAGTGGAATAACAGAATTACTACTCGTCCAGTCATACGCGAATAGTACGAATAGAAAATATTTTCATTAAAAAAAAAATAATAATAATTACTGTTGTTGATATTATGACGAAACGTAATCATTGTAATCGTTTCATGTTGCTGACAATGAAAATCCAACGGGTTAATGTTTTTATGGTAGAGATTACAGTAATATAGCATAGCAGTGTTTTCACGCGCTCCATGTTTCTTCGGTCTTAATAGCACGTTATATTATTCAAGTAGACAGCGTGTAAAGCAACAAATGTTCCGTTACAGCCGCAACGAAATTCTGTATTCCGTGTAACAGTAGATACAGATCATAATGTACGAGCGATTCGAAAATTGGAAAGCATGTGCACGTAGAAGAAACACGCCAATACGGAATTACAAATGGATGGTTATACTCGATCAATGTCGTCTCGCATAACGATCGATTCAGCTCGAAACGAACAGCGTGAAAACCGTACGCGAAGAACGGGGAATGGGAAGGAATGGACATGTCTGCCGGGCAATCAAACAGCTGAAAATAATACAATTTGGATCATGTACTAATCCTAGCGTTTTGTTGCGGCGCGGTAGATCGACATGGTTTAGAACTGCAGCGTGTTGAGCAGCACACGGACAAAAATTGTAAGACCAATTTATCCCAACAGATATAGACGATAACGATGTAATATTATAAACGTAGAAAAAATAATCGACCGGGTCAGACGACTAGCGAAAATGAACTCGTGTACCGTCGTCCGATTGTGTAAATGACCATCGCGAAACAACGTTTTACTGTGACGGGCGCCGCGAATTCGATGATACGTTAAATGTGCAACAAACCTTTTTCTAAGCTGTCTATTTGGTCGTTGGTGAAACTAGTCCTGTTTCTTTGCAGTTTCCTTTTCAGTCTAAGTCTTAGTTGCGAATCATCGTCCGCCGACGAATTGTGCTCCGAGTTGCCATCGGATGTGCTCTCCGGTGCCAATTCAGCAGCTGAAACACGAGTTCGAGTTCGGCTTAGTGCGTGAAATCGAAAACAAAATACCGAGGAATACGTTATGTACACAGTGGATCAATCAATTTGACGAGTATGTAATCATCTTATCACGCGTAACGGTTCACAGATCGGTAAGTTAATCTTAACGTATTTTCATGTAGGTTCGATATGAATTTCACATGATCGTTTTTGATTATATTTGTTAATCTTTTTATATAGAAACTTAGAAACTCTGTATCGTCTCAGTCGGGTAGATGATACATAATAATATTAAAATATAGCTAAGACCGCTGCCATCGGCTTTAACGTTTGCGTTTTAAAATGAAAATTCACAGAAATTATGGCGTTGGGCGCACAAGATTTAAATAATAACATACGTCGTCTGTCCGTCCGTCAAAAACTGGTCAAGTAGGAAATCGAGCTACCGCTGTTTGGCGAGTAGAATTTATACCGTGGCATACAATTGCTATAAATAATCGTTTATAATTGTATAGTAACTAAACTTTTCATCTGAAAATATTTTAGTCTGCTACATACGCATTGATAAGTTTTAATTTATTTTTGTTTTTTTTTTTTTTTTGTTTCATGTCTTATCCGTATCGATTATATCCACGAGTACAGTAGTTGTAATTTCTAGTGACGATAAAACGCGTAACGGCTACGATTGACATTCAAAAACTATATTGTGGTTATTTTAGATCGATTACAATCTTATTACGTAGCGTACGCAGCCGATCCGTATTATTAATCTGTACAAAAACTATATACCAAACCACTAGTATTATTATTTTCGTTCTACGCGCGCTGGCGTGTATATAATATAATAATATAATGTAATACGTATACGTGTGCTTTTATCCGATAATAATAACTCATCCTTTATGCATCCATTTTAACAGTGTTTTGTTCTACTTTCGATTTTGATCGGCTTCCACGAGGGAGGTCTGAGTACGATTTACACACACACACACACACACACTCACACACACATAAATGTACATCGGCGTACACACGTGCGCGCGCGGGACGCGATCAATCGTTGTGTGGGTATGGGACGTGGGTGAACGAAGGGTACACGTGTGTATAAAACCGCTGGCGGGTCCGTGCGTGCGAGTTGCGTGAAATAACCCTCGCGGCTGCGTCGGCGATCGAAGAGTAGTGGTAGGGCGGTCCGGCGCGGGCCTATCGGAACTCTTGCAGGGACGACGGGGAGGATCTGTGGTGCGGTGTGCGTCGGGCCGGAAGACCTGCCCAGTCATTGTGTTGAGCGGTGGCGTACATTAACGAGGGGGGGAGGGGGTGCAACGTGTATATAAACGTTATCGGGGTGTCGGCACCGTGACGGGGCGAGGCGACCATGGACGACCGAGGACGACCGACCGGTGCAGTTCACATTTTAAAGGGATGTTTGCACGCAGGCGGCAGCGGTAGCGACGGTTGTGGTGGTAGGGACGTGACAGCCCGGCCGCTGGCGCAGACTTGGGCATGTCGCCCCTTTCCGGAGAAATTAACGGGCCAACGTAACCGGATTTCGATCGGTCGACTGCGCGGATGGCTGGTTGAAGGTTTACATATCACCACATTGTCGGTGCGAGGAAAAAAAAGCAATAAAAAAATAAATAAATATGAACAATCGTCCGGAGATGACGTTTCGTGCGTGAACCGCTACCAAAAGGCTTGTCTGTGACCACCGGATTTCTTACAACGTCACGTAAGACACGAGAAACACTGACCGTCTACGGATTCCGCATCGTACATGCATGGACCACGATATACACGGACAGGAACACAATAGACCGTAAATATTCTGTTCTTCGGAAAAAATCAAAAGTTTACCGCTAAGTTTGAACGTGTTTGAAGCGCCTCGACGTGTAAAACGATGTTCAGGACGTATTGATTCGAAGAATAAACAAGGGACGTCGGACAACCCGAAAACCCGTTGGGTAAGATGACCCGAGACAGGCGTGGATCAGAAATCGACTTTCGACGTGCGCACAATGGTTAAAGATAAAAATGAATACCCTGATTGCAAAGGCTACGGTTCTCACGACGCGCCGTCGAGCTAAGAGGGATCGGTGATTGAAACGCGTTCGAATAGGGACCGAAAATGAGGATACTGTGAATATTTTATTTTGAAGCCGAGATGGTTCAGATACAATATGGGACCTAATCACTCTAATTATTGAAAACCCGAATTCCTTTTGATCGGCCAAAGTCGTCGTATAAAAGTGATGGGTTTAAAACCGTTTTCTGGCGGACGACCGATATTTTATTTACACATGACCGAATTACGTGATTTTATTAGTATGCTACGTTCAGTAAATTTTATTCCGCGTGCAACAATTGTAATATATCACATAGATTATAATTAATATTTATAATCAAAGGCTAATGAATTCGATGTAACGAAGGCGTATTCATTGTTATGTTTATTTTACCGTCTCGAGTTGGTATGAAGTTAAGTACGTCATTGTTTTTCGCATGTAGGCAACTAAACACACCAAGTGAATTATAAATTGTATAGCCAACACACAACAAAACATCGTAATTTCATAAAATCTAGTATGTCTACGAGATTGTTAATAAATACATTTCATACATAATACATTGTATATTTTTTGTTACATTCAGATCGTATTTAATTACGAGTCGACGGTACACCTTATCGGTATGTATAAAAAGATCGTGTGCGTTATATTTTTAATTAATATTTTAAAAAGCCATGGGAAACGATGGTACGAATATAATACCTCCTCGAGGGTAGTACTTTTGAAAATTTAGTTTGAGTATTTTTTACTCCTAAATCACTTCACGGTGGGGGAGAAAACAGTGCAATTTAAAGAAAGCCGCGGTAATATGTTTCAAAGGTTAATACGGTTGTGTGGGATGTCCTTTTATGTGTTAGAAAAAGCGTGTTTAACGCAGCGTGTATAATTGCAGGCGGAATTTCATTTAGAGGAAAAAAAAATAGTAGATTGAATATAGCAATAACGTGGTATTAGCAGTCGTAGTGGTAATGATGAAAACAATTGGAAAAATAGTCAAAGAAAATGATGAGAAAGCTTCTATGAAAACAGTGTCACATTACATCTGGACTGTATCGCGATTTTCTGTCGAATAACAAACGCAATAATTTAAAAATATTTAACATTCGTACATTCGCAATGTTTGAAATAAAATTTATTGATCTCCACAAGTCGGCAATATCGTTTTAACCGTACAAAACAATACGCTACACAGCTGCAAACGAATCGCGATCGAATGTAATAGGTTTTGAAAAGTTACATAAGTGTTATTATTCGATTTCGAATGTGAAAAATTAAAAAACTATGACGAAAAAAAGTTGATGCGTATTAAAAGAAAAAAATGATCAGAAGGGATTGAATGTACTTGGCTTATAAAATTATTTCCATCAGTACATATTGGGTGGAATTAAAAGTTGTTCGACATCGACTCCAACACGAGGTGCGTTAACCGCGAGAAAACTTAAACAGTTCGCGCGGTGGTCGGCCTTCCCTGTATAATATCGGGGTTCCGATATCCGAAAGTGCAACTGGTATCGGGGGGGGGGGGGTTGAAGAAACCTGTGAGGATCTCATACGAGGGCTCTGGCTAGGACGAAAATGGGATAGGGAAACACGGTTGTATGCTCACCTCTCCTTTGGATCTCGTCCCTGGACACGGCGGTGAGTGATGCAGCGGTGGCCGCGGCCAACGAAGCGGCCGCCGGGTTCCCGGGATGATGGCCAGCCGATCCGATCAGTGCCGGGTGGTGCGGCGACGGAGCACCGCCGTGCACCGCCGCTCCTCCGGCTGACGACGGGGGTGGCGGCGGCGGTGCAGCGTACCACGGCCAACCCGTTTGCCCGTTGAACATGCGAAGCTTGTCGTACACCGACTCGGCAGCACCGCCGCTGCCGCCGCCGCCGCCCAAACCTCCTCCACCGCCCGGTTGATGGGCCGACGAGGCCTGGTGTTCCTTTTGCGCGGCTAAGTTTCTCAGCACCCGGTTGATGGACGACACCTGAAAAGACGCGAACGTACGATAAGTTTACGGTTGCAAAAACATTACGCGTTCTCAAACCTTGAAACGATTTTAATTAATCATTTTGGGTGAAAACGCTTTCGGGAGCGGAAAAGAATAATATTTAAAAGGGGCTCGAAAAAAAAAAGGTTTCACCGAATTCGTTCGATGTACACTATCCTTTTTTGATAACGGTTTGGTTAATATTTACAAAACGGGCCGTTTATGCTTGAACACCGCTTCGTCGGATCGAAGTGATTAGTTATTAGAACGAAACCGTCATTCGAAAAACTCGCGATTATGTACCGTTGCGATTGATGCACATTACTGTGTACAGATGTCATATCAGTTTTTATAAGATTCATCGGACCCACATAGTTGTTTCTGTTCTAAGGCTTTTACCGTGTACAGCCTTTTTCGTTAGGATATTATAAATAACCCTTTACTGTGTTTAGTGTGTCGTCGTTTTACTACAAAATGAAACATTATTTTCTTCCAGTGACCCGTTGCCGGTGATTAATGAACAAATAAACTACTATTAATTTTAGTACTGTTTGGTTAATATTTCATAAGATTATCAATTAAACAAAGTGGTTTAAAAAATAACACGTTTGAGGAAAAAATGCCCGTTTGGTTTTCCGTATGTGTTGAAAAGTACAAATCCAAAATCATTTTCCAACACGTGTCTTCGATAATGACTCGTATACAATTGTGCGCCGCTTACGTTCACGGTATAACATCTCCTAAGTATACCTAAACGTATAAACGCTAAACAAGCGCATGCGCTCATTGATCGGGGGGGTCAGGCAGAGAAGGGTATGTTATAAATTATGTTCTACGGAGATGTAATTTTAAATTTAACTCTCCGTATAACGTTTTCGATTATTATTATTATTATTATTATGATTATTATCATCGAGTGCAGTTATTATTGTTATTACCATCGAGTGCAATTATTATTGTTGTTATTGTTTATTACGTATTCGACCCGCGTACGTTTTGATTATCGCGTGTAAACACGCGTATTTTTATATATACTTATTGTGTAATATGGGCGGTGAAGGGAATAAGGACGCGGTGAGTTGAAGAAAATGCACGCGCCGTGGTGAACGATAGGGGGAAGTGCACTGTGCAGTAGAAAAATTTGTTTTAATCAGTCCGTGCGCATTGTCCGTGCGCAAATCGGTGTGTTAATTTGGACAAATGCGGCGACGGTGGTGGCAGGCCGAAGGGTGGCAACTGCAGCGGCGGCGGCGGCCGTTGCCGTATAATGAAGTATCGGCTGGCCAAGTCATTGAGCAAACACAATATAACAAACATTTTGCGCTTTAAGGAGAGCGTTTAGATAAAAAATAAAAAACAGGGGCGACCGTTGGCCGCGACGGGGTGTTGAGCGTACCGCGCGATGTATATTTTTTAGTTGTTTTATGTGCGGTAATTGCGAGTCTTTAAAAAAAGAACGAAAGAACGGAAAGGGGATGGAAATTATTTGTTTGTTTTTCAGCTCCACTGATAACCCGAGTTGTTTTCATCCGTCCGTATTGAATCTGCGTGCGCGTGCACATAGATCATAATGCATGTACCGCATCACGCGCGCCCGCTCCACCTTCCGCGTAAGTTCTATTTAATCCAACCAATAGTTATCGCAACGTCGAGTGACTTTTGTAGCGGTTCTTACATGATTTATTTCATTTCGAGAACGGGTTCATTTCGACCGTTAATTCCGCATAGTTTCCCGGTGTACGAGTACGATCGACTCCCGGGAGCGCAGCGAAAATGTCATCATTATGTCGGCTTTCCTTTCGGGATAGCATTCGGAGATTTACGGGACGCCCCTGATGTCCGTTTGGATTGATTTTTCTTGAATCCATCGACTTCTAATGATTCTAAACACGACGACACCCATTCGTTGTATACCTGGACAAGTGCTACTCCTACCAAATCTTTATTGCGCACTATAAAAAGTGTGCAGAAAATAATCAAACCTTTTGTATTTTGGGACGCAGCAAATTCCGTTTGATGATAATCGAGTACGAGTATGTGTACGAAAATCGAGTCGTTACGGTGGTAGATATCCGCATTGGTAGTCGGGTGCAAGGAAATAATTGTTAATTCTTATTTTGACGCACGTCATCATAACGAATGTGGAAAACGTTTATTGAGACCTAACAATTGTTATTAGATACAGAATACAGAACCGATTAGGTGTAAACTCGATAATGTCAAACGCGACACAATTCTCCCGTGCGTGTGCAATAACGCGTCGAATTTTCCACCGTCACGTGTGTAGTAAACAGTTTCTCGTACGATATCGTTTCGCAGTGGGGTCGATTGCGCAAGATTTGCAAATTAATACGACGAAACACTCGCTTGACGTTCGGGTGCGACGTAAGTCCTCTAACATGGTTACGAAACGGCCTCCGGCTCGAGGTTGATTGGTTACGGATGAACACGGGCGAGAAGACTCAGTGGATGGGGGAATGGAAGAGTTTGCGGTGCGACTTGACGGTCGAAGAGACTTGTTTTTCAGAGCTGCAGCTCGTGCGCTCGGTACACGAGGACGGAATAGTGTGCACGGCCGAAGGGTATGGGGAGGGGAAAAATGAAATTACTCGTATTATTATATTATACTCGTACTGCATGAGGAGGAAATGCACGAAGACGAAGAGATGAATTCGTGTACAGACAGGGAGGAGGTGTACGAGAGACGGACAGTAAGGGACGTTAAGTTCGATGGGAGGGGGAAGGGATAGTGAGAGAGAGAGAAGGCGAAGTATATAAATGTATATGTATGCGTGTGCGATACCGTACGGAAGGCAGCCCGAAGACTGAAGGCTTTTGGACCGTGAAACGCGTCGTACTCGTTAAGTGTAATTGCGTTACGTAAACGGTTGCGTAAGTCTGCGTGAGCATCTCGGGGCGCGCGCGTACACGGTACATCGGGGGGTGTCGAGGCGCAGGACGGGGTGCGATGCGGTATGTAGGGCGAATTGCCAGTGACAGCGGAGACATAAATCCTACGGGATAAAAACAACGCAACGGACCCTGCAGGGATGTTAATGTATATACGTAGCAGCAGCAGCAGTTAAATAACAAGTGTAATATACGAGGTCGCGTATCCGGCGGCAGTGCGAGCGACGTGCAGGGCATGTGTACGCTTGCGCGATATTCCTGTGGCGGCCAGGGGTGAGAGGAGAGGTAACGAGCCGTGGGGGTCGGCCGATGCTGGGGGGTTCAGTGAAAATTAACAATGAACGACCACCATTTTATTGCCTCGGGGAGACGTTTGTACACACGTACAAGTATATATAAATACGAGTAGAGACGACAGCACGATATCTGTATACGGTATATGTATCTCGGTGGTCTAGAAATACGGTATAAACGTTTTCCGTTTAAATTGTTTTTTTTTTTTTTTTTGGCCTAAAACTTTCGTCGTACAATGCGTACTTTGTTTATTATCAGGGCTCGAAAGTTATTGCACTGAAAAATTCATCGAATCAATGTCATATTTGCGTTAAAATATTTGAATTGTTACACTCAATATGATTATGAAAATTTGCCACGAAAACATGTGAATTGGATAAAATATTGATTATTATTAGTAATAAAATAAACTATTCTTAAAATTTTACGTTCAATACTAAAACATGTTTTGTAATGTTTACGACAAAAGCGAATTAAATTAAAATTGTTACGAATATCTTGTCTCGATATTTGAAGCTCACTTCGTAATGAATATGAAATTAAAACTATAAAAACTACAAAAAATATATTAATGCAATAACATTACTGCCTAGATAACATATTACTGTCGCAAGTGTACCTACACGGTCTGTAAACGATTTCCCATAAATATATACAGGGGTGGACAAAAATAATATGAACGCCATATAGTAGTTACATATTATTGCATGTTGTTTATACTGTATCTTCAACATCACTGAAGCAATTGGCGGATATTTCGGTAGAAGAATGGGACGAAATTCCGTTGGGAATCATTCAGGTCCTCTACGAACGTGTTTCACGAAGGATCGAAGCTGTTTTAAAAGCAAACGGCTAATCAATAAATAAATAAATTGCGTGTACGTTAGGTGTCGAAATTATTTCGTCCACTCCCTGTACTTACGATCACGTATACAGTGGTCAAAATGGCTCAAGATAAGTGGAGGGATGCCTCATAATTCAGATTTCCTGATATCATCATAACATTCTTCATACCTTGTGTACCTATATTTTTTTTTTTTATGGTTCACATTAAGTATATTATTTTAAAAACAATTATTTTCACTGAAAAAAAAATGTCTTGTATATAAATATAAAAATGATAAGTATATCATTTTAAAATACAAGTCTTAGGAGGAATGCGTTATTCTAGACAAAACAAGTAGTGGGATGAAAACTGTAATTACAAAAAAGTAGAGGGATGCCATCACTCCGTATCCTCCCCCACTTCGAGCACTGCACGTATAGTATCGCATGAGGTGCGCATAATCGCATAATCGATACGATCGTACGTCGACGAAGACGGCGGGAGTGAATTGAACGGAATGATACGTTTCTCCGGGGGGAGGAGGGGGGTAGGTTTGCCGCGCCGTGCGATGTACTATCGTAATATGTTGTACCGTTATCGTCGTAACAATATTATACACGTTCGCGTACATCTAACAATACGTTGTAATGTACGATATTTCGCGGGGAGAGAAAACAATGGGTCGGAGCGGACACGGGGTGCGTTGCGCACCGACGTCCATTGATCCGTCACACACGCACAAATATACGTACGCGACTCGCGAGGCGTGTGATGCGTGTGCGACAATAAAATCTGCGACAATATATGTGTGTACCGACGCGGTAGGGGTGGATTGCGATTGTGCGACCGTGTGCACTCAGACGAACGGTGTGCTCGCCTTGTTCTGAATCGCCGAACGGAGCGAAATCACCTTCACTCGGTTCTCGAAATCAGCGTGTGCAAGTACACTATAAACAATAAGTTACAAGTGTAGGTACATTACGTAATGCGTACGCGAACGACAACACTTGTTATCATCCGTGCGTGTGTCGCACACGTTCGATCGAATGGCGATCACGGGAATCCGGAGAGAGGGATTAAAAAACAAAAATAAATAAATAAATAAAATTTTTAAAATAAAAGATACGTGGAGGATGGAAGGTGAGAGAGGACGCGAAAGATTGACCGAGCGCGGGAGAGAGCGAAGAAGGGATAGGATTTGTTGCGCCGATCCCGTAATCCGTTGATTTTCATCGATAATATCTGTTGGATACCTTATAACAAATATACTGTACGCGAACAATAAAATAACAATCGGACGAATATTATGTCTTTCAAACGTTATAAACCGTTTTTCGATCACTGCACTGCCCAGAAGTGTATGATTAATTATCGTTCTTGTGAGTTATTCAAAGTGAAAAAAAAAAAACACAATTTACAGGACAATATAACTGGTATTGCAATATTGAAACACATTCCGAAACGCGTTATTTTGCAGCTATGTCAAGTCATAACATTTGGTACATGTCAATTCTTGTCCGTGTTTTAATTAACCTGCATACGGTCCTTTTGTTGTTCGATAGAAGACGAAAGGTTCTGCGTTATTTCGATGAATGGGTAATTCGTGTAAGTTTTATTGTAGCATAAAACGCATTCTTTACGTAAATATTCGATCGAATTTTAAAAGTTGATGTCTATACGTATAAAAATTAAATACATGTTGTGATTGTTTAACGTCATATTTTGAAGCGTCGGTTAGAGTCTTACAATATTTGTCGTCAACACATATGACATGGAACCTGTTTGAACTTTTCTTTCGGCCTCCAAACACAATTGTGCGATCAAAGGATTAATCACGTTACTAGCCGACTGACTTTTTTCAGATCATATTTGCGCACCAATGGACTAACTGATTAACGCGGTATGTGTTCTGTTTTGGATATGCACGCTTAAAATATTTAAAAAAAAATATCAACCGAACAGATGGGCTAAGACGATCTAATGCGAAGCGGTCGCAGCCAGTTGCTTTCTCGCGGACCGCGTATCTATTGTCAATCGCAATAGAAAAAAAATCGAATAAAATCAAAATTCGCAAATCACATTTGGCCCGTATGTCGTATATGTATACAGCGTGACCGCAGCGTGAAACGTGATCAGGCCGCGATACATGCTCGGGCGGCAGGGTCTCGAGTTGATACGATTAAACGATGGGCCCCACCCGGTAGGGGGGCTCAGCTGTGTATGACATATATATATATATATATAAAAGGGTAGTGGATTAAGAAAAAAATTCAAACGGGTGGGGGGTTGGAAAAAACGCGTCGGATTCGATTAAACGTGTACGGCGCTGTGTAAAGCTTACACATTTCGAGAGAGAGCGAAAGAGAGTGACAGAGAGAGAGAGAGAGAGAGAGAAAGAGGGAATAATACATGTATAGAGAGCTAGAAGAGACAATTTCGTATACAAATATATGATGTACACGCGTGTTGGGGTCGAGTCTGCGAACGACAAAGTTTTCCGGCTGGCCGAGTTTTCACATGCGCGCGAGTAAATTTAGAAACGGCAGGCGGAAAGGATCGACGGGGCCGCGGCGCGTATGGATTTTAATAGTATTACAGGCCCGTGTAATCTGGTCGACGGTGTATAATTTGTATAATATAATAACGTGTTAAAGAGTGCGAGGGACGAAAATCTAAAAACCTACGCGGCGGCAGGGACGATCGGAGGGGTGGTCGGAGTGGGGGTTGTACGCGGCGTGCGTACATGTACACGCGCGTATCGCGTACACAGGGCGCGGCGGAGGAGTCGGAGAATTCATTATTTTGCGAGGCCTATGCCAACGCCAGATGGGCTAATCAGCTGATCTTTATTACGGGCGACATTCTTCTGGACCATCCGACTGGAAACCGAATCCGGGGCGAGTGGTTTTGATACGTCAGCCTGCGTTTGACTCGGGACGCGGTGGCGGTACGCGCGCGACGCTGAAAACCGATTTTTATTTTATTTTTTTCGATTTTATTTTTTTATTTCATTTTATATTACTTTTCCCCCACTCTTTCGGTACCCGCCGTGTTTTTTACCTTATTATTATTATTATTATTATTATTATCATTTTTTTTTTCCCCGTATTTAAAAGAAATATTTCAATCAGATCCACAGGCGCGGTTTGATAATCCAACACTTTTGATGTCGGTGCCGCCGCTGCGGTACTGCGTTCACGATGTTTTACGGATTATAATACGTGTTCCTATCGATCGAGAACGTACAGGTAATCACGGTAATGTAAATACTGTTTGAACGGTCGTATTTTTTTTTTTTTTTTTTGAAAATACACCCTATTTATACGCGTTAATGCTGCAGTCGGATCACGCCCGAATCGGGATATGATCTATCGGTGTTGATCGAATGTATTTAACATTTTAAAACCTGTACAAAATTTTCGTAATCAAAAATGTCTATGCCCAGAAAAAATATTACACTACTACGATCGTACATTTTAAATATTCAAGGGGAAAAAATCGGGTTAGATGATTTAGTTTGAATAAATAAAGGTTAGGTATATTATGATAATAATACTAATTACTTTAAATATTGGTGCAATATTTTATTAGCGTTTTGTTTTTTTTTTCAAGTAAATAAAAACTATTTAAATTTTTATTTTTTAAAAAAAAATTTTAAACCATACAATTCATGTAAATAATTCACTAAGCCGGAATCATAACATAATGACCACATTTGTTAAATTTAATTTGAATTCATCATGGCAAAATAATTTAAATTTAAAACCACGTCGTCTTTTAATTAACGGTTGGGTTTTTTCAATATGAAATCCGATTAATCTCGTTTGTGGGTTTTGGTAAAAGCGGTTTTAACAATGGGTCTTAAATATTGACAAGCCTATTATTTGTGGTTATTGAGGAGTTTGACGCGCAAAAAAGAAAAAAAAAATTAAAAAAATTAAAAAGCAAAAAATCTCCAGGGTGCAATTCCGAAAAGGGGTGTGGGAATAATTTAAAACTAATTGGCGCCGGACGGGAAAGTTTCTTTTGTCCGTAACCTCGCGGTGCAACGGGCGACGAAAGACATTTCTATAGCTAGTCTTCTTATTTAAATGACAATGGGCCCGTAAAGTTCGAAAGAGGAATTTCTTCTCTTTGTCATCGTCATCATTATTATCATTATTATTTTTTAGTTTACGAAATTACAGAGCACGAACCGTGGTAGGCTTCCGTCGTCCGTGCACGCACATCACCCGATACCACCACCGACGACCCTAAACAGAAGACTTTCAATCGCGCACTCCCCTGTGGGAAGGGTAAACGCTGTGGTGTACACATAAATATAACTATGTATATATATATATATATATATTTTTTTTTTTTTAGGGAAACATTATCGTTGACGTTTATGTAAGCTATAGCAATGACAGATGACCCGACTTGGGGCTTCGGACGTTTGACCCTTGTCGACGATGGATATCCTAGGGCAAGTATGATTATATGTATATACATGACGTACCGCGCCGCGAAATCCGTCAACTCGGCGCCCGCACGTATGAATGTCGTAATGTACATATACTCGTATATTGTGAACATTATACGGTAAACCATTTTTGGGGGAAAAACAGCTGTGAAAAGCCATAACTAGACGAGGATAATACGTACATGTTCTTAACGTCAATAATTCCTATTACGTATTTTAACGAGAAACTATACGGATTTGTAAACGCGAACACTGCGCGAGTTTCGTAAAAGTAATGCTTGTTGACGCGTATTTGTATTAAAATAAGTATATTCAATGTAATTTACTGATCAGAGTAATCGATTAGTATTCACACGTTCGATTAGTGCAGACGATTAATCACATACTGTATGCGTTTTCAAATATCGCAACGTTCGTTCAATCGAAAATTAATGTTTCCGCATAGTAACCTCGGCATTACATTGTTAATAACTACCCCGAGCAGTTATGAGCGACGACTCGATCCGTTCGTGAGTAGACCAACTGATTTCAAAAAGCGATAATAGGCGATATTTAGTCTCGTCGATTCAGTTCGAATGCACACAACCGATATCGTATTGTGTAACGCATTGTGAACTTTGTTGGCTGTGTTTTTGGACTTTTCCTCTTCTCCGAGTCTTAGCCGTAGCGCGATGGTTACCACTTTGTTCGTGCGTAAAAGCGCTGGGGGTAATGTGGGTATACGGTACTCGCCATGATGGTATCCCCGACGATATCGGTTCTCAGGGTTGAACGCAGGGTGGTAAAAATGGGTGAAAAAAAAACGTGAAATATAAACAGAACTATGTCGTCGAAGTGTATACGCTTATTATGTATTCATGATTCCGTGTGCACCGTTGCTCCTGAAAAAGGATAAAAGTACCGCGTTTGGTGCACAACGACGTGTCCAGCGTTCGGTTTACGAGTTAAACGTGGTAACGGAGGACGGGAGAGGATCTCCCGTCGGGATCTCCTCGCGATATGCACGTCCCGGAAAGAAAGGCAAACGGTTTTTTTCTTCTTAAACTTCAAAACAAACGCATCCCAAAGGATTACTGTGAACGCGCTCCGCGACGAAAGGATAAATCGCACGTCATAATTTAGACGCGTACCCGACTACGCCGTTTCTTCCGAGTTTCGCGTTGTTAAACCGTGGGCACGCGCGGCGGCAGCGGTGTTTTTAAACGGGAACCGAAGGGAAAATATGGCCTGAAAGCCGCCGCCCTGTCGATATGGATCAATGTTTTAGGCTTTCCCGGCTCGGCCATGTTTTCCCGCGACGCGTTTTCCGACCAATCCGCAATAATTTTCCACGCCCCAGCGGACGCCCCACCGCCGCCACGATTTCTCCTCCGCCGTTGCCAATATTTCCGTCCCCACCAACCCCCAAACGCACTGCTTGTCGCCCGTGACCGTGTGAGCACAATCGCGCACGAATTTCGCATGAGTACCTCATACGCCGACGGGACGCGTTTGTCCACGAGACACGCTTTTTCGCGCACGACGCACTTTTCGTCTGCGATTGTCGCGAACGCGATCGTCGCACGGCCCGTCGTATAATAATTTAAATACGTTTACTCATACGCGGCAATAACCGCGGCGTAAGGGTTTGTTGCAAAACAGTGGCTTCGACGGGGCTCTTGAAAAAACAACAAATCGTCGGTAATTGACCCGTTTGGTGGAGAGACGCGGAAGTGAAATGTATACGAGTACGCGTAATACCCATGTAGGGTGAAACCGCATGCATGTACTTCACGCGTACCGCGCGCGCCGTCGGGGTACGTTTAATGGCCCACATCCCAGGAGGATGCTGCATGAGCACTGCGACGACCACTCGAACACGCTCTCTTTTCTTCGGTTCGAGCTTTTTTTTTTTCCATAACTAATTCTTTATTTTCCTTTCACTCGCCGTAATGATCGGCACCGGCGTCGAACCTGCCTGTATGCCTCCCTCTTCGCTGCACCACTTCATCGGCCAGAAATCCAATTATTGCTAAAATACCGCAATTCGTTCGAGTTTCACCGACGCGGTTTCTTTGCGAGATGAAGTGCGCATAGTGCGTCCTTAACAAATGTAGGATAAATATACTTAACCACATGAAATGCAAACATAATACGTAACGCAAATACTCACTCCGTTCTTTCTCTCGTGGGCACACACACACACACACACACACACACACATCCCGTATATCACGAGGGTTGATTGCGGGGCGCCCCGTCACTCGAGGACACTTCGAGATTCGTTTTGAAGACGGAAATTTGTTTTATTTCATTTGATTAGGATATTTTCGTTGGCACTTTGGTCGAGAACAAAAGACGTATTGTTTTTAGTGTTTCCGAACACGAGGGAATTTGTCGTACGGTTTACCGTACGATTCCTGCAGAATTAATACGAGTTAATTTCCTTCGCTCTTCTATACTCATTAGCTCAAACGCACTCGAACGTCCTACGAGTCCGTGTTTATTCAATTAAACCGTCGAGAACTCGCGTGCGCGTACGCCGCCGATACATTTTCCGGTACGAAAAATAAAAAGATTCGCGAGCCGTTTCGTCGTGCAACGGAATCAAATGGACTTCCGGGTTTTCGACCGATACGAAAATGTTGCGCGAAAACAACGCGACACAAATCGTTTCGACAAAACGAGTCGGCGTTTTCACGCGCAGCGTAAGCAAATCCACATACTTACCGTACTGGATACGTGTTCGATATCCACCGTCTGCCGATCGGTGTTTGGTCATCGGTGTACGCGCGAGGAAAAACAAAGGAAAAGGACACGTGTAATGGCGTCTGGAGGATCAGCGCCGTCGACGGACTTCGCAGCTGCGCGTTCCATACAACACATGATGATATTGTTATGTGAAACTGTTAAGTGTACATTAATAATATATATTGTCAAGCGGTCGCGCAACAATGTACGAGTACCGAAAAGCACGTGGGCATACGCGTAACGTTATAATGGTCGGAAAAGGAAAGAAGAAAAAAAAAACTAACGTACAATCCATAGCGATGTTCTTGTGCGATGTATAACGCACGCACTCGAATACGTACACAACGCGCGATGGATTAATAACGATAGCTTTCTCTCTTTGGGGCATTCTCCCGCGGATGAGACCCGTACAAGTGGCACTCCAAAGGAATGTACATCCTTCGGCGAGTGCGCGTCGACAGGAGACCGGATGATCTCCGAGACGTGTACGCTGATCGCCGTGCGCGGGGCTCCAAGGTCCGCGGTACACAACGGCGAGCAAAAGATTTCTTTTCTATGCGGGTTTTTTTCATTTTTTTTTTTCTTTTCTGCTTTCGTATTAAAACGTAATTCCGCAATATCCGCAGCCCCGTGTACGTGCACGCACACGCAGGAGCAATATTATATATATTTTTATGTTATAGATGTTTGTATACATTGTGTTTGGGATTGAGTGCGGCGGCCCGTGAAAACTGGTAACAAAAGTGCAATGTGCGCGGCGAGTGTGTTTCGGATGGGGACGAGACGAAAAGGAGAAAACATATTTCACGTTTTATTATTATTATCATCGTTTTTTTTTTTTTTTTTACCCCTGTCTAAAATAAGTATCTTTTTCCGACTAAACGGTGGGCCGAGGGTATGGGATGAGGCGTTTTATTTATTGACTGAATCGATTTGCCCGTATACGTTTTATGTTTGAAAATACAATACTCGTTTCGAGATAATGTAAAATAGTCCGAATATACGTTGTTTAATTGTAAGCGCCGGGTATAAGACGTGGAATGTTGAGAAATAACCTTTTCGCATAGGAACACCAATAAAAATTTTGTTATTCTTCTTATATTTCAACCGTTGTGTTCTAATTTAGCAATAGGCAGCATACAGGTACATTTACTATACTTGATGTGTACTTTTTACATTTCATATTCACGATAATATTATTGGCATTTCGTGAAAATATTTACACGTTGATTTTCGATGAAACAATTTGGTAAACATTGAATCTCACGACGCGTGTTTATCGAATGCAATCGAAAACTATTTAGAGTACAAGTGGCAAGGGAGCGCAGTAAACCCCAACACTACCGTCAATACAACGCGATTCGAATCATAAATAATCGTTTGGAAAACCAATTTCAGTCCTAAATAAACGCACCGTCTAACGTACCTATATATGTATTTATATGTGTGTGTGTGTGTGTGTGTGTGTATGTGTGTGTACTGTCCTTTTTAATCGTTATTTCGTTTTTATTATGCACATTTCATTGTGATTCAATGTCGTACAATCAAATGAGCTTCGACATCCCCGCGGCGGACTTGATATATTTACACTTTCACGATTGTAAATAATATAGGTGGCGAAATTGAAATAATACATTATTTTCACTCCGCCCATATTTTTAAGAATAAAAAACATTATTCACGGTTTCCTAAACGTTACGAACGGTTTTCGAAGGCTTATAAATACAAACACACATAAAAATAAAAAATAAAAACAAAGGAATATAAATTGCAAACGGTGGTCATTTCGATCAACCCGAGTGCTGAAGTCGGGAACAGCGAAAGCCGACGGCTCTTCGTTAAAAGGGCGTTGAGGATGAGCTACTACAATGCAGTGGCGGTACTCACGCTCGGTATGTTGTCGTTGCTGCACACCCCTTCGGACAGCAACCGGTCCCTGATCTCCCACGCGAAGATGGATGGACACTCGCGCTTGTAGTCGGCAATCTTGTTCACTACGCCATTGGTCGCCACCCGGGGTTTCGAGCCGCCAATAGCGCGCGGCTTGATCGAACCGGTTTCGTAATACCTGCAACGAGGATTCATGTACACGAGGAATAAGCTGCTCGCGGTCGACGCTAAACGTCTTAAGGACACGCGCGTGCGTGCGTATTGATGTAAATATGCCGCCCGAGAGGCGGTGCATAATTAACTCGTCGCGTTTTAATGACACCGTGTTACCAGCACCGGCTCTCGCGGATTATAATTCCATTTAAACTCGCGTACATTTTACGTATTATTGCGCCTCGGAGGTCAAGCACGAGAAACGAGGAGAGCGACGCAAGTGAGTGTCTGAAAACGTACTCGTGGTATCGGTACAGCTGGCAGTCGAGGTGCAGTCGGGCAGAGACGGGTGCATAGAAGAGCTTAACTCAAGAAAAAAGAAGGTTTAGGCCCTTTATTGTTGCTACATGATTTCGAGCAAGCGAGAAATGAACAGCATAAGTGTTTTTTTTTTATTTACTTTTGAGCACACTATTTGTGGACTGTCCGTCGAGAATTAATCGTGTTAGAAAAACATAGATGGTGTGGAAAAAATCACTATCGATGCACTACACGTAATCTATTCGTGTTTCCATGAATATCTGAAAACTGAACAAGTCAGTTGTCCTTTGAATCCCCCTGCGCTCGCGGACAGTGTCCCTTTCCGTATTGCTACGCTTCTCCGATTATCTGGATAATGCGTTATTATGTAAGCTGGTAACGACTACGGTTGAAAATTAATCGATTCGATTATTCCACATACGTAATATCATACGCACTGAACGCACGTTCAGCATTATCGGTTATCGTTATACTTAATCGTGACGTGTGTGCAGGGTTGTAGCAAAGGGGGAGCTAAAAGAGCCTACGCTCCGGGCGCAATTCCTAGAAGGGCGCAAAAATGAAAATAATTTCAATTTAATTGTTACTTATAACTTAATACTTATATGTAAAAGTAATATTATGTATTTATATATTTACTTTTATTATTTATAAATATTATTATGTGACATCTATGAATCTACTTATAATTATTATGTATATTTTATATTTATTATATTTATATTTTAATAAGTTATTGATTTAAATAAAACGCTCACATAATTATAAAGAAAAATTATTGTTTATATTGCGTTTATAAAAAATATTTAGTTTTTTGTGAGTTTTTTTTATAAATTAAAATACTTAAGACCACATTTTGAAGTTTCGCCCCGAGCGCAATATTTGATTGCTACGGCCCTGCGTGCGCGTCATCATGTGCTGTCCCTTCGTCCGTTGTAACAGTTAAAAAGGTAACACAACATAAGTCGGCAGTACGGCGCCGTGCGTGCTTTGCCACGATAATGGTGATTCGCGCGGTAAACGGGAAACGAACTCTTCGAACGGTCGGCCGGTAAGTATTCGGTTTCGGACAAGATTCCGGTTCGCGGACACATATTCGCTAGTCGTGTTGGGTGAAGAATAGGCAGTGGAAGTGAACACGCGAAGATTACATTTTTACGATTGCATTTCGATCCGGTGACATCGTCCCGCGGTCCTATCGGATTCGCAATCTCAACCCAGAGGTAAAACCTGTGTGTAGTCTCCGTGTTTCTGTTCGCGAAAACCATTCGGACGTCGTGCCGAGCCAAGGGTCGAGTTCGTTTTTGGGTTTTCCGCTGGTCGCAATACAGGTTTCGCGTGCGACAATCGTAACCGGTTCGTTCACATCGCGGGGTAAGCAGGGCCGTAACAAGGGAGTGGCGATAAGTGCCCCGGGCGCAATTCCTGCGGGAGCGCAAAAATTAAAATCTTGCATTTAATGTTAAAAATGACAACGGTCAACGTCGTGCATTTTGTTTGCAAAACCTTTAAAATCCTTCGTATATTAATCATCGAAAATAATATCCTAACGAGCGGAATATTTTCAAATGAAAAATACATAAGGGCGTATTTCGAAGTTTCCATGTACGGTTGGTACGCCACAGCGCCAATAAGCTTACCTGCCGAGAATCTTTGACACGCAACCGTTGGACACTTGCAGTATGCGCGATATGTCGCACGGTCTGGCCCCGGAGTGCGCGAGTTCGACGATCTTCTGGCGCGTCGAGTCCGGCAACGGTCGGCCGTTCACGTACACGCCGCCCAGCTGGTTGATGCCGCTGTGACCGGCCGCCGAACAACCGAACAGAGCCGCCGAGCTCTGGACCATCGCAGCGGCCGCGGCCGTCATGTTGCAATGATCCGAATCGTCTGCAACAGATAGAGAGAAACGCAAATCACAATCACATCTCTACGTTCGGTAAACGCAATGCAATCACCACTCAACGTGATTACAATGCAACGGACGCGTCGACGCGCGCGCGCGCGCGGTGCGGTACCGTTGCAATAACGTCCCGTCGACGGAGATTACCGACGGGCACAATATTTTTATTATTATTTATTTTTATTACTGTCGTCGTGTAAGGAGCGAGCGGTTTTTAGGAGAACCCGCGCGAAACGCGGTCGGACCACACGCAAAACATAACGCACCCCCTCCGGCGCTTGCTCAGCCGACCGTGCAGCGACCGAAATATTACGCGCGTACGCACACCGCGTACTATACGTATACGTGCACGAATATACGGGACGTGGGTATTTTCTGATACGGTAGCGGATTTTATTGTTCGGGTGAGCAGCGGGGAAGCAAATTGGATCTGTCACTCAAACGGCGAGAGAGACGGAGGAAAACTCGAACGTCGGTGTGCTTGTTCGTGCAATACGTGTATACACGTATGCGCGCACCCGGTGACAGCACCGACTGCAAGCATTCCCACACACCGTCGTAAGCTCACCGCGGGGATATTAATTAATATTACTCGTTCACATATATATATATATATATAATTTTTTTTTTATACGCTTGTGTAGTACGGCCAGATAGAGGGAGAGAGAGAGAGATTTTAACGTCGTCGTCCCGCTCTTAAATTCTACCGAAATATCGCGCGTAAAACGATTGTTGCTCGACGGTCGAACAGTTAAACGGTTTTACTGTTTCCTCGACGTCCGCGTACGGCTTACGTAACCGTAAGGTGTATTAACCGCTATTTGCCGCGGTTGCGAGTGGGGGAAAAAAATACGGGAGTACGCGGTTTTTGGACGAAAAAATATATATTATTTCTCCTCGTACGCAGAGTTTGTTCGCACACAGCGACCGCGACAACAAGAGCGTGCGATATACCGGAGAGGGCGCGCGCATCGTGAAAGAGAATTCGTTTTAAGGGAAAATAATAATGATAAAACGAAAACCAGACTCGTTAATACTCATCGGGCGAGGTAGATTATTTTTATTATTATTAATAATCGAACTCGGGCGCAGACGTCTGCACGAATCAGACGTATTTGTGTGTACACATTGGGAACGTTACAACTTATAATAATACGATTATTAAATACTCGTTTTTTAAATTATTACCCGTCGAAACGTGTAAAATACATTTTCAACGAAGTGCGCGGCAATAATTACATCGGGATGCCGCCGCGCCACTTACGTTCGGTCTTTGGTGCGCTACAACCAAGTAAACAGGTTTCGGCCGAGAGTCTACGGATGGCCGTCGGTCGAGGCGAATCGATTGGAAACGCGTCCCCGGCACAGTGTCTGTACACGGTTTGTGTACTTAAAGTACATTTACACATCACACTCGATCAATCAAAATATCACTTTCGTCTCGTGGTATACATAAATACACTTAACTCGTATGGTCACGAGCAAAGAGAGGAGGGTTGCGGGTGACTATTACTCGTCCTAGGCTCGGACCGGTGATGTATTTTTTTTTTGGGGGGGGGGGGATGGAAAAAAGAGCATTTGTCCCCGTCCCGAGACTTTTTTTTCGGAACCTGTGATTATAGTTTCAATTTCCCCTATATTACGTTCCCATCAAATACGGTACAAATAATACCCGTTGCGGGCGAAAACATTGCCAGGGATCGTCCATCGAGGGATTTTCGCGCGAGACGTCCGTCGCACCTGGACTCGATAAGGGTACTCGGAGCGTGCGCTTTCGTCACTTGTTGGCGCAACAACGCCCGTGGCCGCGCGGAGAAGAACCTTTTTTTCGGTCGACAAAGTAATTTTAGGCGGTGATCCGCACACGCCCCCGCATATATAGGTGTTTGCACGGCTAACGCACGTTTCGGAAACGGTTCTTTATTGCTTTCGAATTCAATTTCAGACACTCTCGAGACCGTTCGTCGTGCGCGCGCGTGGAGTGCATACCGTTTCGCGTGCACAGGACGTTCACGCGCGTACTTTGCCGTCGCTAGACGAGAGCCACTCGAAACGGCGCCGCGGCGGGGGGGAAGCGAATTACGCGCAAATAGTTCCGTGTGTATCCAATATGTCGGCCGTGCGCGTGTAATATTATCGTTCTTTGTCGGGGTAAATAATAACATTTTTCTCGTCGAGTGTTAATATTTTGTTTGTTGAACGAGCGTTACGCGACCGTAACACGAGAGCGCGTCCCGTCGATCGATAAGATGGTTGTGCGCACGGAGGCAAAGCGAAAAACAAAACGCTGCAGATCACACGATCGCGAAACGAATAACGAAATACGTATGACGCGCGCCGAATCCTGGTGTAAAACCTTCTTATGTAATCGTTTTGTTTTCACTTGCGGCCGTGTGTAATCAATTCGTGTGTATGCACGCGTGCTGATAGGCCACGATTACTATCAGGTGGATTCGTAGAGTTGCCTTGACACGTTTGTTTTCCAGGACAATGACGTTTTGATATCCAACGACGTGTGAGCAACAGTGGACGTTTGTCCGGGCACGAAGATCAAGAACGATTTCTACCCATCATATTATCAACGCAGTTACATCAAAAGTGAAATTGACGTGAACGCTACCGAGTGCGGTGTATATAAATATGAATAACTTTTTGCGAACGTTTGCTAATATCAGAATTATTATTATTCTTTCTCGTTCTTATGATTTTACGAGTGTTAATACAACTCACTAACAAAAACACGTAATACATAGATTTACGTTAAAGTTTAACGTAAAAAAAAATAAAAAACGAAGTATGCTTAACGGCTGTAAGAATGCCTATTCTTGGGTGGTGTTAGTTTTGTTTTTAATCGCGAAAAACAGAATTATTAATGATTATGTTTGTGACAACAGATATGTTCGAAAGGCGGTGTCAACAGTTCTAAACAAAACGCGTTTGGTGAGGTTTTTACGTTGAAAAGAAAGACGAGATACGTTATTAAATTGGACGCATTTGCACGACGGTTATCGGACAAAAAATAGGAATGTTTTCACGAGTGGTGCATTATGCGCAAACTACAATGTATGTATTCAACGTTGAAAAAGGGTCTTAATATTTATACTCGAGCCGCCATGATCGTCGTCGTGGACTCCGACCAGTCTTCCGCGCGCCCCTATTGTATTTAATAGTAATACGTACATTATACTGCAAGGCGGTCGCGCCCCAACGGGTATCAATTCGAAAACTGTCGTCTTAAGTGGTTTTTATTTTTTCGAAAAACTGAATACACAAACGCACCACACACGCACAGACGTACCTGCGCTTTATTGTGTATCCAATGTACCGCACACGGCACAAACACGACCGCGTGCACAAAGGATATATCGTTTCAGTATCGTTCCACCAGTGTGTAGCATTAGTATCTGCATATACCTCCTACACGTCTACCTGCTGCTCGTTGACCACCGCCACCGCAGCAGCAGCAGCCCCTTTTCCCTCGCGTTTTCCCGGTTCATATTTGGTGAGATCTCCGCCAAGTGTCATCGTCTAGCCCGGATATGACGCGAACACGCACGTGCGTAGATATAAGGCGACGGCAAATCCACGTGTTATCGTCGCGTCTTAGCGTTACGTACTTGACGAAATGTGCATTTATATAGTGTACAATTAAAATTTCGTTATACGATGGACTAAGCAATGTTTATACGCATTCGTGCGTACCTCTCCCGGGCCCGCGTTTCTCGGGAAAGATTTTGCTTTTCTAGCCCAAATGAACTGTAAAAGCTGTCATTGTCAATAGCATCGTTCGTGCAAATGGAATACCGCGGTAATCCAACACGAATGTTACAATCGGTCACGACAATATGGGCGAGTGCGCGTCACGATTTCAACGTCGTAGGTATCGGGAACTCACAGCGAATCGATACAGATCGTTTTCGCGGCAATCGAGTTTGTACCTTGAAAACGCTGCGAACAGCGAGAACATTTCATGATCTAGCTGGTCCGTGTTCCTCTTGGAGTTTCTGGCGTCGCGCGGAAAGAAATCAACTATTATCGAAAAAATTGACTGACCGCCGGCAAAATGTACGAGCCACAACACAACCGAACATCACCGAGTGGCCCAGCGGGCGGGGTGCGCGTCGCAGACCGTAAGCGCGTGCATGAATTGTTTTCTCCGGCCGCGACGATTGAAAATGATGATGAAATGGAAAACAGCTCGAGCTGGTAGAGAGAAAAAAATAATCGAAAAGAGAAAAAACGTTACGTCTCCTTTATTGTTATTATAACGTTGCTCGCCGGGAAACCGTGCGAAGGGTGTGCGCGCACCGACGATGTGTACTTTTATCGTTGTCGTGCGGGGAGAGGAGAGATGCGTGTGGGCATGTGCGCGCCGCTTGCGGGCGGAAAACGCGTTGGTGCGTGCGCGCGACGTACGCATGTGCCCCGTCCGGCCGTTTCGGGCTCCGCGCCAGGCCGCAACGACGGTGGGAAAAACGTTTTTCCGGCGGCACGTCCGGCACCATCCCTCGTGTCCCTCGTCCCGAGCTCATCCCTCGACATTGAACGCGCGTACCGGCGGCGGCCGGAAACGCAACCGACTCGGAAGCGCCGCCGCACCGTGCAATGGTCGCTACGGCAACGCGCGCGAGAAACGAAATTGATGCGCATGCGCGCGTGATATACTGCGAATTTAACGACCCGACGCCTCCGCCGGCGCTCGCGTTTTTCCTATCGCCGAACACTGGAAACGCGGAAAAACCGAGAAGACGGTGGTCGCGACACAATAACTTCGCACTCGTCTGTTTGGACGTACATCGCCGCCGCCGCGTTAATACGATTCGGAACAATCCGAAAAATTGTAATTAGGTTTCTAGAAAAACGAGAAATAATGTCTTGTGAAACAAGTTAATTATCTAATATTTTTGCGCCCCCCAGATATAGGCGACCAAGGCAAGTGCTTCGCTCGCCTCATCCTAGTTACGGATCTGATCCCGAAAGAAAACATAACTGGAAAACGATAACGAAAACGGCGGTGGCCCTAACCCGAGAAGATGACGACTGCAACGGGTGTGCCTGAACATCGCACGCGTGCGGTTCGTATTACCCGGGTCCAGGAACGTATTTTAGCGGGGGGGCGGCAATCACCCCTTCCCTGAATCCGTAATTATGCAATCCATTATACGTGAGATACGCATTTCAAATTTTTTTCATAATTTCATAAAGAAATCAAATTACGCGTGGCTGAGAATAGTGAATTGGGCTTTTTGTCGGTACTTAGTGAAAAATCGAAAGGAACACAAGCGTAACTTTTAAAATACGGATAGTCGTTAAAAAAGAACTACATAAAAGTTGATTCTAAGTGGATCCGGCATTAGATTAAAAATAAAACCACAAATATTAAGGACTCACTCGGTTTAAGTATTACCAAAAATTTTACTTGTAAATATTGAGCATACAGGGAAAATCAACTTTTGTCAATACGGTCGTTATGGTAATGTGTTGGTTAGATCATCCACCATTGAATACCATTCAATTATCACTGGGGGGTACTAGTGCCACGTATTTTGCATGTTAAAATACCAGGATCCAGGCAAAACTTTATTGGGGGGCGGATTAAACGTTATGAACTAACATCGATATGTGCGTTTAGACATTTAGGTAGACATCCGGTAAGATTTAAGAAACCATAATTGTCAATGAATACGTCGCTATAGGATTCAATCGTGTTAAAATAAAATGTTTTTATTTATTTATTTTTTCTTATAAATATCTGTTTGTACATAAGGGTTAAGCGAAGCAAAGCGCAAACACACGTTTCAGTACATTTGATAATATTTTATATCGACGCTGTTTTACTATATTTCTACCTCGAGTAGATATTACTTTAAAATATATCAACCTATACAAGAAAGAAATGTGCATTCAAGCCGGTGGCAAATCTTTTTCGTAAATCTCTAATCCTATAATCGGATTCCGTCATTGAATGAAAATGGTTTGAATCATTAACTGTACTACGTGTGATGATATCAAAGTACGGTTTTCGATGTTGTACGAATAGCTATGGTTTTTAAAATATAGGTTCTTTTGAATTGAAAATAATGGCTTTGAATCTATACATACATTCAGAAACATGGTTTGTTCGTAAATTCACAGAGTACTTCAGATTGTTCAAATAATAATAATAATTATTATTAATTACAACGCGATGTGTAAGTGAATACGTGATCAATATGTATATTCAATCAGAATAATTGAGCCTGTATGAAGTTTTAAAGAGTGTTATAAAAAAATCGTGTCTATTCAACAAATAAATCGATAAAAAGTAAATAAAATGCAAAACCGAAAGAATGAAAGTATCAACAATTATTTACAGATCCGAAGTATGATGTACCTATTTCGAAATGTATCAGTTAAATAAGACAAGTTTGCAATCAAATATCAAATACCGGAAATCCAAAATAAACGACCCATACCCATATAGTATTACTATAAAGTATATATCCACTTTTACCGTGTACCCTATTTGGAAAATATTTGAAGTCTTTTGATCTTAATTATTGTATTTTTTACATTACTATTATTATGTCTATTTAAAGGTATAAAAATATTAACTAATCCAATCAGGTCTACTCGAATGACATAATCATATTTGTTCAGACACAAATGAAAATACCACATTTTAATTTTCGATTGGAGCTAGAAAAACATTAAATACAGGTACTAATAGTAGTTTTAAGAATTTTAATGCTTTCTGATATGTATAATATAAATCTACAATACTAATATAGTATAATATACTGTACGTTTTTCGATTAGGTATATATATAAATTATTTTTCTAGCAAACACGAGAATATGTGACATAAAATTCGACATAATCGGTAGTGCACTACTTTATCCAAAATATAATGAGCAAAGAAATTGCATGACGAATGAACTTTCGGAGATTATCCGTGACCAAAAATATACTTTTTCACATTTATACACAATATAATATATTTAATGGGTTGTTAATATACTTTTTTTAAAACAGACATTATAATAAGTAATTTAATATTTATTTTTATTTAATATATTAACCAACGCTTTTATCATATTAGGTTCAAGAGCTTTTTATCTAATTTACTTTGAATGAATTACTTTTTTTTAATAAAGTTAATAATATACGGTTTTCAATCTCTTGAAAAATAAAACATTTTCGAGCAGAACCAGAACGTTTTGATAACGCCGGAAACTTTCGTTTCCATTTAAATTTACTATCGTGGTTTATTTTTTTATTTCTTTTCAGAGAAAGTTATGTTCGTTATATACAATTACCAATAGTTGTTGTAGGTATATATATATATATGTATTTGAGTACATGTTTTTTTCCATTACTTTTATTCGATAGTTTTCTCAAGTAACTTTACTAAAATGTATTCACTACGAAAATGCATTTTTGTTTGGTACATTGATTCGTTTCTTAAGTGTTGAGAAATTAAATGGAATTTAATTTTAATATTTTAATTATAAACACCAATATTTTAATTATAATTATTAATTATTGATAAATTTCAAATCGGAAACCAAAAAAAATAATTAAAACTATTAAAATGTTATGGTATACTATGCAATATTAACTGATCGCCAATAATACCTATTACAAATTAAGACTAAGAGTAAAATTACATTTTAATAGTTTATATATTTTAAATAAATCAACTCATTTAGAATTATCATTTGATTACAAAACTCAGTCAAGATACTTGACTAAAAATTATGAAAATAAATAATATTCTTTTTATGCTTGAAATATTAGCATAATATAATGTCAAATCGTTATGAATACTTGTTTCAAAATTAAATGAAAAAAATATCAAATACAAATATTGTCGAGAATCATAAATTTATATATTTTCTGGTTTTATTAACTCTATGTAAAATATTTTATATTTCTTGAGACTAATAATAACATTACAAAAGTAATCACGTTGACTTCAACATAGATATTGAATTAAAATACTCATCGAAACACAATAAAATAGTTGGAAATAACTAACCATAGAGTTTCAATAAATTTCAAATTTAACATACTTCTACATCGTTAAATGACTTTAAAAAAAAATTTAAAACCATAATTTTATTATAGGATTCAAAAAGAAAAAAAAATTATTGTAAAACGCTTTTTTGCCGCTCAAACTGATGCATGCAAAGTAACAACGTAAATTAAATTTTTAAATAAATTTTTCAAATTATTCTTTAATGGGTTAAAAATATTCAATATGTCAATAATTTTGTGTTCTCTTGAATTCGGTAGAAGGCCCTACTGGTTTAGTATACAGTGGTCGTTTTCAAAGCATTACTGACACGACGGAAATCGTTAACGTGCATTGCAAAACGTATTTTATTTATTTTTTTCTATAAGCTAACTGCCCAAATAGGTGTCCACTACCTTCGTGAAGTTTCACCGTGTACTTCGAAAGTCTGGCAGTATTGTGCATTGTTATAAAAGTGGTACACGCATTCGTGACCCGTTTATTCAGACCCTTTTAAGAGTGATTACATTTGCAACGCAACAACATTAGCGTTTTATTTGAGCTTTTCTTGGAACCTGTTTCTGGGCGGTGCGCATTTTAACAAATGTTATTAATTTCTAAACAGATGTGTGGTCCGTTCGTCTGGTTGCAAAACCGTCCTAGACGAGAAACGGAATCCGCACGAAGTCAATCAATCATATTATGTTTGGTTGCTGACCATTTCTAACACGCATTATGCGTGGTTCGTCTTAGCTTTAGAAACTTGTACTATAATCGTACGATGTAGAACTCGTAGCTGTGTACATTATTACCCGAAATCAGTGTTTCAACAATGCAATTGATTATCGTTAATATTGTTATAAATGTTGAACATAAATCGAAAACGAAATAATAATTAATATTTATACGCGTAATGCTAAAAATGCCCAACAGTTGTAATATATGATACAGGACTAGTTTCATAATCAGATCGACGATCCATCTTGTATTCTTAAGATAAAGTCGAGCTTCTATTGATTAACAATACACGGCAAGATAGAATTTCATTTTTTCCCAGACGTGTTCCGATCGGTTTCGTGGTTAGTTTTTCATAATATATAACGATCGATTACTCGTTAGTTCCATGTTCTATAGAGCTGTTTAAAGCAGGGACCACACCTAGGTTGTGTTTATTTTTAATTAATTTTTCTCTTATAGACAGTAACACTTTTGAAGTTTCTTGGTGTCTGAATAACAGAACGATAAAAAAAAAAAAACCAGCCGTAGACGTCGTAGACCATCAGAGAATACGTCTTTGTTAAAATATGTTATCGCAAAGTCCTACTAACGAAAAACCGTCCGGAAGCTATCGGTTGGTTGTTTTCTTTCAGATACAGTGTTCTAAAACCTATCGAAATTGTTCTACACATTTTAGACGACGAAAAACTAATGAGTATCTGAAACGTGTAGACTCCGACTTGCTATAAACTTTCAATCAACCCACTCGTATCACTCGTTCTATAATCAGCCCAAAAAGTTAACGACACAGTGGTTAGCCCCTACGCATCTTCACATATTGGTGAATGAAAACAACAACATATATTGTAAATTCTTATCGCTCAAAGTTATTGTGATTTTTTTTAAAAATATAACTAAGTTTTGGGATTAAAATATCGTTGTTACAACGCCAATGGTTGCGACACTGAACAATTAACAATTAACCTTATCAATATACCAATGCCCTACTGACGGTAAGTTAAAATTCCAGTAAAATTTATAACAGCTTAAGTTTGTGTAATTTTTCAGGTGCGTCATTAAACATGACCATGGCCTAGTTGGCCCTAGTCTCAGTTTCGTCCGTGAGTATTGTTCACGTGCGTATAATGTATCGAAACGCTTATACGACTAAGCTTATACTATAAGCATCGATGTAAGACCGTAGGCTTTAAACCACGGCGGTCGATGTTCAGGTGCGAGAACTATCGACTTCGATACGTTGAACGGTTGATACAAATGAATTACACCCCCGTCCGTCTACGGTATAAGAACCCCATGTTATTTCGTCAACCCTTCGAGCGGTGGTAAAAAAAAAAAAAGCACGCGAGTCCCGATACGGTTTCGTCGGGATAGAAAGACTATGCGTGTACACAAACAACACGAGCGCCGTCAAAAAACTCGGCAGTCCCGCCGTCATTGTTCTGCAGGTGCGATAATCGGAGATAGAAAAATCGGCAAACCCCTCGGAAAGCCTATTATTATTATATTATATTATACGCCTACGCGCGCCACACACACCTGTCTGGCCGATCCTGCGGGCAGAAGGGGGACCGGATTATTCTCGCGATCGATTGGGAAAAACTTCGAACACATATTTATATACGTGCAGTGTTATTATATAGTATTGTGAACATTTGTAGTGAATAGGACTCTGTTCGGTGGCCTTAAGTACCGCCGGGTTAGTAGACCATTAAAAAGTCATTAATATCTCGCTGACTCGGGGGTCCTTACGGTCTAAGTGCGTACACCGATCTATATATGTCACTCTCACAATGGTAAATAGGTTTTAAATTCACTATTTCTGCCGAGAGAAAACAAAACGAACGGTTGACAGTTTTATGGGTATTTACCGATCTCGTTAGAAATAGCTACCATATGCGTGTCCACGGAAAACGAAAAAGGTTTGGGTCGCTGTACAATGGCGTAGCACGTTCAAATAGAATTTCCGGGCAAAGGGTATTTTTTCGTCAACCGTACGTTTTTGAATAAAATGCTTTTCGTTCGTGTGCACCACTGTCGTTGAAATGTATACGGGAACGAAAATAAACTTTAGGTAACGGTTTCATACGGAGGAAAACAATCATAAACGTTCGATGATTGACTAGTCCAATACAAATGTAACAGGTTTTCGTGTTTGAAAGACGTGCACCCGTTGTACAACGACGACTTGTAAGTTTGAAATAAAAACGCACGGTTCGTCCGAAATACGGTCGTCGTCACGGAAGTCGTGCACGCGACGTAAAACCGAGCGGATTTTTCCGTCGCGTTGAGAACATTTCGGTACGATTAAACGTGTCCGCGGCAGTACTTCCATGTCCTCAAAACGGGTCTTGTTCGCTATGGCTCGCACGGACATCAACCGTAGTATTGTACCGGGTGCACGGTAAAGCACGACCCCGTACGTTGTGAAACGTAATCGGTTGGTTTTCGAGTCGGGTCGAGGGAATATCATCGCGATCAGTCGTCGCGCGCTCTCGAAAAAAAAAAAAAAAAAAAACACCCAAAGGTATGTACCGCGTTCGTCGCACGACAAGGGATAGGTTTTGATCTTGATGCGGCGGTCGTGAATTTATTCGAAATAGCTGCGCGGTGGCGGCGACGGCGGGCGTGTTCCGTTGTAGGCAAACCGGACTGCGGGACGCGGCGGCATGTTCGAACGCGCTTAGACAGAGATGTAGACGCGCGCAGACGAAGACGCATTGCTGTACCGCGTCTACGTGTACATCATATATTATACGAACGCGGAGAAGGTTATTAAGATATTTTCGTTTTATAATTCAATTTTTTTTTTATCCCCCCCCCCTCCCCGTAATTTTACACAGACACATACGCTTAACATGTAGTCATGTGCGTGTGTGGAACATAAATAATACCTATACCTATACGAGGCGGGTACGGTAAGGAAAAAAAAAAAATGTTGAAACACGATACCTAAATGAGCCCCGACAAATATCTCATAATATTATACAACCGCACACGGCTCCGGTCCCTTTCGTGTATACCTACTCAGTGTCACATGTCAACTGATTAAAACTGGTTTCCATGTATTACTATTTTTTTTCCCCCTACCTTATCAAATCTCGTCATTAAAAGCGTCACTCCGTATAGAATCGATCTCTCTGTGGTATAAATGTATACGGAAAAAAAAAAATAATAATAATAACAAATAAAAGAACGACGATAATGGTTGACGGATAAAAAGAAAAAAATACAACAACAACAACAGCAGCGACAACGATTTAAAGATTTTGTAAAAATACTATGATCGAAAATCGTTCTGAAAGGCTTGATGTCCATTAATCATGCCGCGAAGATCTGTTAGACGATTTTTATTTTCGTGCACCGCGCCGCCGTCAGTGACGACGTGCCGGCGAGACAAACTCAACCGGAATAGTTGGCAATAGTATTGATATGAATAATAAAAAACAAAAAAAAATATATATAAATAAAAAGTATTTCGGTATAAAAACGAGAAATGATTATAATAATGTATGTTCGCTACATGTAGTGTCCGTATAATATTAATTTTCTCTTGGCAACGAATAATAATAATTCAAATTGGAAATATATTTTACGTATGTTTTTATAATTAAATGTCAAATAGCAAACGTAGCCCTCTAGGTTTACAGCACCAAAAATAATACATTTCCGATTTTTTTCTCGCGATTTCGATGAAATAAAATTTTTCGAACTTTATTAGACATTATTCCATAGCGTTTGGTTTTAACAACACATTTTGTGAAATCGGAATAAAAGGAAATTGTAAAATCGTCACTCCTCTTCGACGTGGTAATGATGACATCAAAGTTTAAGTTCCGTTTTCGAGTCTTCTGACTTGAAAACGTTCATCTACCACGCCGTATTCTATAACTTAGTCTGTATACTAATCCAATTCAGTGTCTGAATATTATTATCTTTCTTAAATGTAATTTGCATTGGTGGACTCAATATTTTAAATATAGCTTTTAATTATAGCTACTGATGTTAAAAATACTATAATACGTATATTGTACACGTTATGTTCAGTATCTTACCTTTGTGCGGCATCTTCCAGAACGGTTCGTTTTCTCTGCAAGGGAAAGGCCCGAGCCCCCCCACCCCAGCTCCAAGCAACGTCTTGACGGACCCCCACGTCCCTCCTCCGTAAAGTCCCAACACCTGTGAAAACAAACAACAATCATTATGGTTATGTAGAAATTAAAACGAAAAACAGTTACACGTACTTGGGGGTATGCTAAACATGTACGAAAAAAAATAATAATAAATAAATAGGTTTTACACGCAGCAGCGTACCTAATCGCGCCCCGGCATGTACATTCTGTTCTCACCCTCCGGAGTGACTCATGTACGCATCCTCTCGGGTGGTGCCCCCATTAAAATACCAAAAGATTACGCGGCGGAAGATTTAAATCGCACGTCCGGTGAAACGGCGAAGGGTTCGCTAAAACGTTGGTTCGAAGTGCGGGCGCTTCTCGATGCACGCACGCACTTCGTCCAAAGGATCCCCACCAACCAACAGCACCAGCACCGGGGACGTATTTAGGGGGAGGTGAGGGGGTAAAGTCGCCCCAGGCTGCAAATTCTTTTGGATTAAGGGGATCCATGATCCATATTCATTCGTCGATTAAAAATTTTTAATATTTTACCATTTTCCATAGCGACTAGACTGCGATTTTTGTTTCCGTCATAGTATTATCAAAAAATGATCTCGTGTAAAATCCGTAGACAATAAATATGATCTTTCTTGAAAAATCGTATAAAACGTTTGTGTAGGGGTGGAAGGTTGGGATTTGTTCCCGGACATGAAATTTTAGAAGGTATAATCTTTGTAATTATTAAAAACTAATTTGACATTTTTAACTTTGTTAAATACTGTTATTGGGTTAAGACTCAATAGGTATCATTGTATATTAATTATTAGAAAAAAATTCTCGAGAAGAGTATTTGTTTATTGGTCTAAAATAGGGTGTAGTTTTAACAGTTTCTCCGGGCGTAAAAATTCCTAGTTCCACCTCTGGTGACACTAAGACTTTACCGGTCGCGCTTCGGAAACGGATAGCTACTTCGGACGCGAACTAACCTGTACCGGAACAATCGCGTCAGCTGCGCGATGTGCGCAGGACGACCGCACTGCTCCACGTGCATTGTTCTTTAGGGGCACGTCGATTGTTGTGTTGACAACGAAAGGTGTACGAAAAACGTACATATGTACGTATAAACAGACGGATCTAGAAGTTAGCGCCACCCTGTGAAACGTATTCCTGTACGGTGCGCCACGAGATTCGGAGAAACGAATAATGGCGAAACGTTTATTCGATATGCGTTCGACCCTCTGCACAACGCGCCGGGTCTCGGCTGCGGTCGATAGCTGCGGCGGCGTATTGTGCGGACGGGCGGATTTGCACACGTCGAAACTAAATCGATGAACAAAATAAACGTGTCTACGAGCCGCTGAAAGGTTAAACAGGGGAGGGGAGGGGGTGAAATTTAAAGAATTTGATTTATTTAGGTTTTTTTTTTTTACGGTCAGTACGGGTCCGTATTTTTATAATACGCTCGGGATGTATAGAGATAGAGCAGACGTCAATATTTATAATAACGTTTTACTACGGATAATAAGGTTTACGCACGCACGGGCCCAGGGTTAAAACTACGAAAATTGTTCGTGTGTGTTATGGTTTCGGAATAATCAGAAATCGGGTTGGTCATTTTTCGCCTTCTTATTAAATATTATACCCGCCGAGTTAACCTGTACCAACGCAGCATTATACTTGTTTCCCGCGCAGCGGAAGACGGAAAAAAAAATAATAATATGCTTCTCTTTTTATATGGTGTTTTTCGTATTTTACATTATAACGTCTTGTGCGCACACAAAACGTGAACCGATCCTCGAATGTACTTTTCAAACTACGAAACGCGCGCAGGTCATTATTATTGTATTCCTTTTCTCGATTAATTTAATAAATTGCTGCTGCGCGCACGTACGTTCAATACTGGAGTGTGTGTGTTTCTTTTAAATATTTTTTTTGAAATCGGGAACGGCTGCCGCGCGGAGACCATTCGTCTTTGAACGTGTACAACGGTGTGTACCCTCAACACAAAGCGGCGTCAAAACGAGTGCGTGCGTATACCGACGTTACAAACGCGTACACATATTTAAGTACGATTATAGGACACGACCAAAGCAAGTGGGCACTTGACTCGGTCCGTACACGCGGCTACGGGGTAGTTAGTGCGCGAAAACCTACGGAGATCGTTTAGACGTCGTATAGCTGTTTGTGTAGACGACGACGAACAAAAAATATGTATAAAAAATAAAACTTTTTTGATCGGTCACCATTTTCACTTCTACTCGCCCCCGTCATTCCTGTACATGCACCACGAACCTGTAAGAATGTTCCGCATGCGTACATATTTTGTGACTGCGACGGTGGCGGACAAACTCTCATTAGCGACTTCAAAAGAAAACGCGACTTACATGACCGGGATTCGATGCACACATGTACATGTACACTCGAACCGCCGGCGCATTTTCGGATCGACTCGCGGCGGCAGTGGCTGCGGGGGTTTGTACGAAACGACGGGAAAAAAAGAAAAAATATAATTGCACGCCGCAATAATGTATTCGTTAAGGGGGTGTATTTTTTTCATTTCATTTTCCCCGTCCGCAGGATTAAAAAAAAAAAAAAAAAACGAGAACACGCAAAGGAAACGCGCGTGCGACAATCCCTTTGAACTGCGGGTTATTTTATTTTCGTACGCGATTTACACTAATTACCCGCAACCGCGGTTTTGAATCGTGTTTTGATTGCAACCGACACGCGACTTCGCTGTGAATAACGATTTGCGGCCGCGGTTCGAATTCTACCCGCACACGTCACCGCTCGTAATACACAATATGTACATGTGTACAAGGGCCGGACGAGAGAAAGGGTGCGCATGCGGATGCACTTCCAAAAGTCCGCGGCCTTTATTTACCAGTTTAGCGCGTGCGTAGTGTACGTATTATTTGGTGTTCCGTAATCGTTTGTTCGTGGTATAACGTTCGTTATACCACGTATAATTCGTTTGTTCGTCATCGAAACGGTCTCGGAAAACTATCGGTTCGCAGTGCGCGGAACGTGCCTGCGTCTAGTAAACGAAAAAATGAATGTGTCCGCGGCATACGTACGTCATGCAGATTCGCGGTGTATCGCGTTTGTACAATTTATGGCGAACCGCAGCGTTTGTGCACCGTCTGGATAAGGTGATCGTAGCGCTGAGACAACGTTTTGTTCGTTATAGTTTCTTGCCCGGGTTTGGAAAATAAAAAACCGCGATATCTCTGTCGGTCCCCACGGATCCATAAATCGTGAGCGCTTTGTGCGTTATTGCCACGTTAAGTGCCATAATAGCTCTATGCGTACTTACGTACGCATAACGTAATGCGCGTCGCAGTAGCAGCGAATAAATTAATGTCCTATTACGTTCAGTCAAAATCGTTAAATGTATTTAAGATACTATATTTATATGAAAATATTACTTTTGGCGCGGTCTCCAGTTGAGTGAAATGTTTTTCTGGCATTTTCCGGTTTCGGCTTCAACAAAAATAACAAATAACGTTTGCACGTGAGTTAATCGAGAATACACAATGAATTTTCGGTGAACAAATGGAATTTGCCGCTTATGAGGTTAAGGATATGTTAATTGTTCTATTGCGATGAAGCGTCTATTTTATTCGTCTATTTCGTTCGACGAAACGATTATCGTTTTTTATCGCGATAGAAAAACGAATATAAAAAAACGTGTTATGGCCGATACATTGGGAATAGACACCATTATTTCGTTATTATAATAATAATAGTTATACCCAGGTGCACATGCAAAAGAGGGATTAGGAGTTCAACCTCCTGCCCTAAAAACGGTGAGAAAATATGTAGTCGGACAATTGTTTACCCACACCCAACAGTCGACGTTGTTATCCGTGTAAAAGATGCAAGACCGGTAAAGGCGACTAAATTCAATTTTACGTCGTTATTTGTTATTCGTTAATAATTTTATTCGTCGTAGCCTTCTTCGAAAATACGATTTGAACTTATGACTTATTGTAACTGTAAATATGAGTGTTTGAAACACACACGTTTACAGTTGTAACGCATTTGACTATATTTTATCAACCGTTTCTACGGTCGAAAATATCTTTGCTCGATTTACGTTTTGATAATCGTTTCGTCGCCCATCAATCGTACGAACTATTTTCTATACGCGCACCCGAGCGACGACAACGTAACATTCGGTGTCGCGTCGATACGTCGTCACCTACGGTCGGTTAACAGGTTATGCCCACGCGTAATCGGGCGTAGGATAGGCGCGGACGAACAATAATCGAATTTCCAACAATTTAATTCGACGGAATCGAATCGCGGGCGATGACATTACGCTCGTACTCGTAATTATATTCAACGCGGCCCCGCCCCTATAGCCGGGATGCCCCGTCCCCCTTGGGCACGTATTGTTGCGGTCCCCTCTCGTCGCAGCTTTTTCTTTTTTTAATATTTTTTTTGTCAAGCACCACGAGCTAATATTCCATGTACATACATAATACATATTTTTCCTCGTACCCTCGCGCGGTCTTTTTTTTTTTTTATTGTTCGTCTTCTTACGCGTATATATATATATATATATATTTTTTTTTATTATTACCGTCGTGCATTGTCCTCGCGTACGTACGCGCGTGTGTGTGTACATAGCGTGGCCATGATGGTCCCCGCAGTATTTACCTACCAAGAGAGCCCCGACAATGGGACCCTGCAGCAGCAGCAGCAGCACGGGGGCAGATGGTGTGTCGGATGGTTTTCTAATTCAGAAAACCGCTAGTGGAAAAAAAAAAAAAAACGGTTCTTTTATGCGCCACGCACAAATAATACCATCGCCGTCGTCGTCGCGTAATATTATTATGTGCGCGCACACACACACACACGGCACGAACGCGTACAATGCGCGCATCGTGTGTCCCCCTGCAGCGTCGACATAATAATAATAATATGAACGGAAAAACGTACCCCCGGTGTACGATTGTCGCGCGGTAATTCGGTTAAATGTATCTATCGCGTATTTGTACACGCCGGACGCGAGACGAGGGAGGAGCGACGGAGACAAAAAAAAAAAAAAAAAATGGAAAACGAATATAAAGACCGTTGACTGTACCGCACGTCGCATGCGTAGTACACCGTACGGGTATTATTTACCGCGCGAAATCGAACGACAACAACGGAATCGTCGGGTTAGGGTTCGTCCGTGTATCGCATGCACGCGATTAGGTTTTAATAGCCTCCCCGTGCGCGCGCGTACCCCACCCGCGGGGCGCGATTGGATCCGCTGATCAAACAAGCGGAGCCGGTGTATACAATACCTATTAAATACGTACGCGCGTACATTGTGTAAACATTGTGTAACCGTATTGGCGACGTGCGGTGGCCGTTGGTTGAACCGACGGATGGCGATCGGACGACGATGGAAAATCGCACCCCCCGGGTGTGCCCTTTGAAGTCCGACGGCGAATCGATAAATCGTGCGACGTCCGTTCGCGCGAACACGACGCGGGTAAACTTTATACGAGCATCACGTACGCCGGCGACCATCGTCGCGTTTGCGCGATACGATTACTGCGTTCCGTACGTGCGCCGGGATTCGCACCCGGCAACAGCGGCGCATTTAAGGGGGGGGGGATGAAAGGGCAAATATTTGGAGCTGCAATATATTCTTTTATTATTGATGGTGTTCGTGTTTATTTTATAATACATTTAATCTAATAAAAAAACCGTGTATTGTTGTTATCGTTGTGCATATAAGTGTTGATTCCGCTTTTTATATATATATTTTAAGAAGGAAATATTCACTTTGAATAAAAAAGATTAGGTTAACGTTAGGATATGTATTACTATAAAATTATCTATGACAATATCGCAAAACAAAACTGATTTATGATTTGTTTCATAAAATTAATTTTTTTATTGTTTAACTTTGAATTTATTTATACATACATACATACATATATATATATATTTTTTTGTAAGGGGAAGGGCGGATATTGAACGCGCCACTGCCCGGCAACAACGTCCGACTAGCACGGTAAAATAAAAACGGATTTCGTACGACTGACCGGTGAAAAAACGACAATTTACCTTGCATTACGTATTTTGACCAAAAACCGTCGTGATATGTTTATAATGTGCCTATGGTATTTTTTATACTCATTATTCCCGTCGAGTTTATGAACAAGAGTTCTAAATTGAATCTCAATACGTTTAGACGAATAAACACACGAAGAATAAAGCATGATTTATTTTAGAGTAAGTATACGTCGTACACGGATAAAATATATCTGTCGAATACTTTAATAGCTCAATGAATAATTAATACATTTTCGTACGGTCATTATTGATTTATAACACTGTGTGTGTGTATTAAACGTTATTAATTTATGCTACACGTCTATAAATTATTACACGAGCTTATAATTCTATTTATGTTTATGTTTATTATTTTTTTTTAGTTTCCTGCATTTTTACTATGGAAATGTATTTGTAATATTATTAATTCCATGTTGAAACATATATATATATATTCAATGGCGAGTAACAACCAGTCCAAACCTATTGGTTTTCAATATCAATACTGTAATAATGTGCAACTCATGTAAAATAATTTTTTTTTGTAATTTGAACACGATTTTTATATGATTGAAAATTATAATTTTTTTAAGATATTGCAGATTAATCAGTCGAAAATTGAAAACGCACTAATGCACTTTTAAATTAAATTTAATAAACTTTACCATCGACTGACGAATAAAATATAACAAATTATATGGCTGGGTCATAATAATTTGATCGAATATTATTTAAATATTTTAAAATTATTATCTAACACGATTAAGAAGGTCAGTTTTGTAAAAAATTATCATTATTTTGTAATATTTCCTACTTATACTTGTATCGAATATTATATAATGAACGAACCAATTTTATTCAATTGGAATCGAACACATATAGTTTAATAACATGTTTATCGTTCAACAATTGATTTAACATTTCAAAATATGCAAATGCAATTATTTTACGGAATAAAATTACAATTTGATTTGTAAATGGAATTTTTTATAATATTTTTAGTAATTTATGTTATAGGTTATAATCGCGGTTAAGGAAAATCAGATATTTCAATTACGTATCGTCTGAATATACTGCATAATCAACCACGTCAGTGAAACTTTTTAACATAACTTTATTTACGATTTAAAATAATTATTTGTACTATATTATAAATACTGCAGATATTGATTAGAAAAATTTTACCTCTTACACTTTACTTTTACACGCGTATTATAATTATAAGCAATGAATATATACATTGTTGCGACTTCATATCGAATCCGCAGACGTTTAAATGGTTTTACCTACACGTAAAACGATTATTAACAATTTGAACTACAAATAGAAGGTTGAACACAACGCTATCCCAACAGTTATTGCAAACATATTTCGATAACAATATTATGTGTTGGTACCTAATCAAACGTTTTATTGTGTGTGCATAGAGTTTGAATTAATTTTGCCTACATCATTGGAGTGCGAACAATTAATAATAAAAATATAATAAACTAACATTGATTTAACATTAAACTGTGAACTATAAAATCAGTATACGATGTAATGTAGGTACGGCCAATGCGCAATTGGCCTAAGTTTGCAGACATTGTGTCTAGACTGATCGAGATAATCACCTGTGATATTATTACATATGTGTTCACGAGTATGACACGCATAACATATGTACTGCTACCTAATTAGATTGATACGGTGTAGGTTTATTTTCATCGTTGTGTTAATATTGTAATAATTATTATTTAATAATGATTGATTTGTCTGTCGGATAGCGATAAGGAATTATTTTTATAAGTGTGTAGCGAACGATGAGCATTATCAACACCAGAGGGTATTTGGTGAAAGAAATGTATCTGAATGTTTTTTTTTTTTCTTTTTTTTTTTTAACAGTCTTTTGGTTATTAAATTTAACGCGGATATTTTCAATACCTTAATGTTTTCATCGTTTAACTTTGTTCAACGGAAAATACGCGTCGAGAACTATTATGTTGAAAATATGTAACTAACCGAAGCCGGTTACATAATGTTCGTGCGAATGTTAAACATTTATGACAGCACGAAATTAAACTTTGCGACAACGGGCATTTTTTTATCGTAATATTTTATCTCGAAATTGTGTAGAGAAATAATTTGAATTTCTGTACCAATATCTGAGTTGTGGTCGTAATGGAATTTTCCGCAGTAAATCAGAAATATTTCCGCGTAATATCGGGTTCGACATGGTATGTGGAAAAAATTGAAACGACGCAATTGCACGTTCGCGGCAAACCATTTTCAAGAGTGAACACCGCGAATCGGAACGTTTGTATGGTCCACGTGCGGCGGGATGAGACGGTAAAAGTGAGGTTGGCGTAAAAGTCGTTCGGACCGAAAGAAGAGCGATTCCGTCGGAAGCAGCAACGGTACGTGTACGAGAAAAACGGAGAGGGTGAAAAAAACACGGAAAAAAACACTTACCGATTGAGATCCGTAAAGCGCCTTCGGAGCGCGCGTTCCGGTAGTCGCCTCGGTTGCCGGTCGGTTACCGCGACGGTTGTTTGCGGCCGTGGAACGTGTTCAGCAGCAGCAGCAGCAGCAGCAGCAGATCACGGCATGTCACGGCGCGGGCGCGCACGGCACACGCACCCGTACGCGGGCGACGACGTTTCGCGCGGAAACGCCTGGGCACGAGCGGTTAGCCGTTCTCTCGGGCGTCAACGCGCGTGCCGAGATATCGGATCGGGACTGGCGAATAAGGGTTGGAAACGAGAAACAAATATCGAACGGGCAAAGGAGGCGCAACGAGAAAAAAAAAAAAAAACGAGCACCTCTGACGACGACCGTGTGCGCGTCTCGCAGAAGTCTGCTCTCGCGGAGACCGATCAACCGATTCGCGTCAAAGTCGGTTAGGTTAGTCGGTGTGGGTATGTCGGACGTGCGTCAGCGACCCGTTCGGTTCGGTACACACGACTGCGTCCGTCTCGTCCGCGGTGGCGTCTCGGCGGCGGTGCGGCGCGCGCGACTCGGGCGGACGTCGCGCGCGCCCCACGCAGACTCCACCCCGCCGGCCCGCGGTGGGCGGGGCCCAACTCGCGCGCCCCTCCGCGGCGGCGTCCGGTACCCGGTGTCCCTTCGCGGTGGTGGTAGGGATGCGGTTGTCGTGCGGTGCCGCGTACGTACGCGCGCTGCGGGGCGAACCGACCCTGCTGCGACCCTGCAGCCGCTCCGGCGGCGGCGGCGCACCGCGGTCGTCCGCGCTCTCGCGGCGGTTGTATTATTACGGTTCTGTTATTACGATATCTCGGTAACGCTCGAATCGGAAAAATACGCGTTATCGAACCCGTCAAAATTACGTGAGTACGACTTTCGAAAATAATTATCGTGTACATCACGTCTGGAGCTGACGGAACGCCGCCGATTATACGACGGAATCGCAGCGTTGTACGAGAGGACGTTCTATTCCGACGCGAAAACGCGATTCCGTCTCCGACATATAAGGGTTAAAAAAGGCTCGTGATTTTTGATCGGTACACGAAAACATTATTCCTCGTCCTTCCAGAAAAAATTCGTTAGTTACATTTAATTGCCATTAAATGGTGTTTACCTGATATACCCGTACACGTACACGACGTTCCCAGCGGTGCTGTTGCCGGGGTTGCCGACCGTACCGATCCGATGCGCGCTCGGACGATTTTATACTTATCCAATACAGTCCAATCGAGCAATGTTACCGCGGTCGTGGTGATCGGTACTCGTCAGACCACGTTTCGTTCGCAGGGATCGTAAAATGCCGGTGTTGCTAGTCCGCGCCCCGTGTCGACCGCTCCGATTGTCCCGCGCCGTACGCTTTCGCTTCGTTTCACGATGGTAGTGTAGGTACGCGTGTGCCTCGGCCCGGGCGTTTTACGACCGAGTAGTATAACGCGGGCACACGGGTGCAACGAGGGTGAAGAATATTCGACCCACGAAGCGCTGCGAACCGTAGCCTACAGGTGCCGGATCTTCAAACCGTTTTACCGGTTAGGTAATACATCAGTGCCCCTAAAAGTTACCGATAAACAGTTCACCTCAGACGAATTGACGTATGGAGGATTGTCGTGGGCGATTTTAACGCGTAACACGTAACAAGTCGGATTCAACTTTCACACAATCACGCTTAAATACATTCACATACATTCGTGCATTATGGAAACGTTTATTTTCAACGAAAAATCGATTATAAGTTTGAGCTTAAGTTTACCTCTCAATAGTGCATGTACTACAAACAAATTCGACCAATACACTTGAAATCGAACACACTCTTGAAATTCGAATTCGTTTAAAATACGTTCACAGTTCATGGATTTAGCGATTCCGCGCTAAACGGATATGATTGACGGAGTTTAATCTTCTTTGTTTCGTGATCGATCGTTGATTTTATGAGTTAGATTACGGACGAGTAAGAAGTATGCCACCGTAACGGGCGTTTAGTAATTTTTTTTCCGATCGGATTACGTGCCGAGTAAAACAATCTAAAATTAATTCATTTTTATCGATATATTTTTCGCAAAAGATTCCATATTTTTATTTTTTTTAAAATACTAAACGCGTAATGAAAAACACTCGTTGAAAGTTCGAAACTCGCGCCCCTCCTTGATCAGCGTCCGGGACACGAACCCCCGGATCGGCTACCCGCCCTCGGATCCGGTGCTGCCAGCACATTCTTCGGAAGTCGAGTGCGGTACGGCGTACACACAATAACGCATAAATATATAATAATGCGAGTTCACGAGGCAATATCTCGTGCAATATTATTGTGCGATGCGACGCGAATGTACACGGTTCTTGGAAACCCATCGCTTACGAACAAAAGAACGTGCAATTATCGTTAAAAAGTTTTTCGAACTTGGCAAGAGTACCTACTTCGCCCGGTCTTCATTGCGTCGAGTATTGTTTATTTACGCGAACAATATGAAATCGTACAATGATATACAGGTGTACTTCGTGTTCCGTGAACAAATAAACTTTTTTCCCGTCTATTCCGTAACATAAAACGGTTTTATCGTGGAGACCGTCGACGTTTAAACAATATTCACGTTTTATCATTTTTTTTTTTTTTTAAACCCCATTACAGTTTGTGTAAAACGTATTCAGTTAAAATATAATGAAAACTACTTAAACGACCAAAGACAATTTTTGATTGATATAAGTATTATTGTTAGTCGATACATTGTTTTAATTTCAATTGTTCGTTCAAAATGTATTACCATAGGTAGAGAGATCAAAAGTGAAGGAAAAAAAAATCATATCTGTACAAATAAACCGCCTTGTCCGTCCGTACACGAACATCTGTTGATGATACTAAACGTAGAGTATTCCGCGTACGGTTTGATTAAACTTCTCGCGCATACCTGGGCGGTTTGATCGAAAAATATTGCGTAATTATTAATTAAATTCAATTAATCAGCTATTTATTTATTTTTAACTATCAACTGGAAGGCGTATAACGAAAAAGAGAAGTGTACGAATGATCGCGCGCAACGGTACTTTATATAAGTAAGAAGGGGGGGGAAGGATAAAAATCATTTATCGGCGACGGATCGACTTGTACGTAAGAACAAGTTTAGCGGAAGCAATTTTGCAAAATAAAACGTTTACATGCAGCCAGGGGCGTAATTAGGGGGGATTATGGGGGGGATCCATCCCCCAAAACTTTTTTTATGTAATTTTTTTTTATTTATTATATTGTGATAATATGATTATTATCATTATTATTATTATTATTGTTAAAATTTAAATTATTAAAAATTTTGTTCTGGTAGGGTGGGAGGTTACTGTATAAGGTGTACAGATTTTGCTAAGATCTATAATCCCCCCCCAAAACCAAATTCCTAATTACGCCACTGATTGCAGCGGTTTGTACAAACCGCGTCAACAAAGCAATTTCGTTGTGCCAGCGAATGAAAACTATCGATTTCCGCACGGACGCGAACACCGTAACTGCAGCGACCGTACTTGTTGCGAATCCGCTCGCGGTCAGAAATTAATCACGCTTCACGTAGCAATATAAGTGTATCCGTACCGATAAAACCGAAAAACGGAAAAACTGCCATCCCCGCCCTCTTTCCGTAAAATTTTTGTTTCGCCCGTCGTCCACTCGTTTAATATATTTCACCAGTTCATTTGCTGAAAAATCGTAAAATGTTACGACTTATGGTATCGCGTTACGGCCAAACGGGGTGTTAGAGAAATTCAACGACAATCTACGGAAATGTTTATGGATTTGACGGGCTTAACCTCGCACGTTTTTCGCTCGGCGTTCATCGTACCTATCCGGAGAACCCCTCGTTTGCACTCGAGATGGTCCGGGACGTTTCGAACGACGGAACGAACCGTGAAAATTTTAATTTCGATTCGAAAGTTCGTTGCGGAACCCGAGGCCGAGCAACGAGGTACGCGCGTGCAATGTACCTACATAGTATTTTATCGTCGTGTTGTACCGTCAAGCGATTATCGGCAGTACATCTGCGATTTGTCGCGGTCGTAGGGGCGCCGTTAGTCGATTTATGGAGTGCAATGCCCTTAATAATCGAACATAACGCGCAAAAGCTGTACGGACTTGTCGTGCTGCGGTCCAGTGTTGTGCTGAATAGCTTTTTTTTTTTTTTTAGGCAATCGGGAAAATACGGGTGGATGTATATTCTTTTAAATTAAGAATGTGGCCTATTTCGTATTATACCTTAAAACTTAAATGATATTTATAGTTTTTAATGAAAAAAAAAAAACGAAAAACCTGATGGTGGGTGGTCAAATTGTTTAGCTTGCCGCAGATCTGAAAAATGTTCCGCACGCCACTGCAGTGCAGTCCGTCGGGCCGCGAACAAAAACATCGTTGCACTGCGGTCGACGTGCGGACGCCATTAACACGTATCGATAATGTTTCTACCCGAGTTACAATTTGGGTTTACACACGGTTTACTATCATTTATAAAATAGCGGAGTTGCACCACGTTCAAATTCCGTTCTAAACACGGTCTAAACTATAATTTGCATACCAGATTTAACATGTTGCGCACCGAGTTCGACCAAAGTGCAAATTCGGTGTTGAGACGGTTGTTAAGGTTTATTTATTGACGGTTCCTCTAAAGTGCAAATTTAATGTGGAGACGGTTGTAAAGTTCACTAATTGACAGTTCCGCTAAAGTGTAAATTTGATGTGAAGACGGTTAAATGGTTCACTAGTTGAGGGTTTCACAAAAGTTAAAATGTAGTGACCAGACTTTGTTTAATTAATAATGATAACGGCATTCTTGAGTGAGGCAAGGTACGCAGTATGCACTCACATCCACTGCAATTTTTATCTATACTTGGCTCAGGTATTAATCAACAACCTTTTTTATCTTGGCCTTAACTCTTAAATATTCATTTTTTTTTTTAATAATATAATTTCAATTGCGTGCAACCACATTATAATATGTTACTATTATACTATAATAATTCCTTTATGTACACAACAGTCAATCATATTTATTCAAATTTTAAAATATAAAATATTATACCCATGGACGTTGTACCCAAATACTATAATAAGTTCGGTACGCAACTAACACACAACATAGCCAAACAATTGTCAACAGCTTATGATATCAAGGGGAATGTAATTCCCTTCCAAAATACAGTACCTGAAGGCAAAATCGTTCACGTTCATGGCAAACGCAATCTATCTTCTTCGTCTACTTCCCCTAGATCTGCGGACAAGAAATCAAAACCATTTGTTTCCCCGAATCGGTTTGAGGTTCTACAAAGCGACGATGATTCAAGTGAGTGTGCTTTTCTTCCACCTAGTGACCATACTGCAGTACGTGAGACTCAGTCTCGACCCGATATCAACAAAAATACAACCCGTTCTCAATCTATTTACATCAAAAATATAACCAATTTCACCTTATTCAAAAATAAATTAATACAACTCACGTGTATTAATGGTTTCACTTACAAGGCTACGTCATCCTATCTTATCGTTCGACCAAATAGGCCGGACAGTGCTAAATTAATGCTCGACCATTTAAGGAACTCCGACACGGATTTCCACACATTTTGTCCACCTAGCTCTCGACCATTCAGGATCGTAATCAGAAATCTACATCAGTCAACTCATAGTTCTGATATTTCTGATGCTATAACTAAGTTTGGCTACTCGGTTATTCATACTGAAAACATTAAAAAGAACAAATTATCTCTACCATTATTTTTCGTAGACATAAATCCCAATATCAATAATTCGGACAATTCAAAACTATTAGGTTGTTGCATATCTCAGTCGTGGTCGAAAAACCACATAAATCCAAAATTGGTCCACCTCAATGTCATAAATGTCAGGCTTATGGTCACGCGAAAACATATTGTTCACAAAAACCTCGCTGCATCAAAGGAGGAGAAGAACATCTCTCCGACAAATGTTCCAAAGATAATATTCTACCGGCTAAATGCGCATTCTGCGCAGGTGCTTCGTATAAAGGATGCCCAGTCTACAACAAACACGCCGCTTCTTTCCAAAAACAACAAAAAGAGTGAAGACTTTCAACCTCCTTTTCTAGGCCTACTAAACCCATGCAGAGTCTGAGAACCCTTGCAATTCCAACCAAACTCGTACCTACGCCGATGACACAACCAATCAACCACCAGCCGAATTATCGGTTAATTTAAATAAACGTATTTAAATAAACGTATTAGTGAAATCTCAAATATTTTGTTTCCATTAATTAAATCATTAATGACTGTTTTAAACAATTTAAATTAAATCTTATCTACTCCCTAATCGTTATTATTATTATAGATTATTTTGTTCATTAATTTAATAATATTATTATTATTATTATTTGTACCAACAGTATATGTAGTTCTTCTGTTGTTTTTTTTTTTATTTATTTATTTATTGAAATATACGCCCGAAGGCTCAGAGTACAGTAATAATTATTTACAATAACATGAAAAAGTGGAATTATAATGGTAATATTAAAAACTAAAGATTATACTAAAACGTTAAAACATTATAACAATAACATAATTTTACTTAATAATAAGATTTATCAATGGGTAGCTGTTGAAGTTTATCCTAATTATAAAAGAGATGAACAATTATATAAATACCTTGAGAAAGTTAATGACAAAAACAAAATTAGAATGATAAAATACTAACTCGTATTGCTAGTTGAGAAGAATGAAAAAAGTCAATGTCCTTGTGTAGATTATTCCATGAAACCAAAGCTCTATTAATGGGGGAAAAAAAGCCATAAAGTGTTCTGTGCTTAGATATATAAAAAGTTGGCCGACTTCTAGAATTAAATGATGGAACTGAGAAATTAATTAAACTGAGAAGAAAACTATCATTGATCGAGCAATGTACGATTTTGTAAACAAAAATTACATCTAAGAATGTACGTCTGGAACTCAACGTGTGTATATTTAACAATGTTCTAAGAGGTTCATAGTTATGGTCAATAACTGCACATTTGTTAGGAGTTTTTGAGTTTATGTACCTGAGAAATTTGTTCTGAACGCGTTCAATTTTGTTAATCCAATTCAACTGATAAGGGTTCCATACAACGGAACCATATTCTACAATTGAGCGAATTAGTGCAAAATAAAGAACTTTTAAAGACATAGTGTTATTAATATCATGGGTATTTCTAACTAAAAAACCAAGTGTTCTTGTAGCTTTCAATAACATAGATTGAAAGTGCAATGTAAATGAAAGCGAGCTTGTGAAAATAATTCCAAGGTCTTTAACCGAGTCAACTTTGGGTAAGCAGTGAGTATCAAAGAAATACTTATTCTTAATAGGGGATTTTTTCCGATAAAAAGAAATTGAGCTGCATTTTTTTATATTGACTGTTAAGCCATTACAACAACACCATTCACGAAAATTGTCAAAATCTTTTTGCAATCGTAACCCGTCCTCCAAGGAATTGATAGTACAGTATAGTTTCAAGTCATCTGCATACATGATAAAATTTGTGAATTTTAAAACTAATCCAACATCATTCATATATAAAATAAATAATAGTGGGGAAATATGACCACCCTGCGGTACACCTGATGGAACAGAAATATTTTTCGAAATACAACCATTTACCCGCACTTTTTGTGACCTAAATGAAATATACGAGTTGAACCAGTTTAAAATTTTACTACGGACACCCATCAACTCCAACTTGCGAATCAAAATCGCATGGTTAACTGTATCGAACGCCTTACTAATATCTGTATAGATTGCATCAACCTGATCACCTTTCTCAACCGCATCGATTAAGTAGTTATAATAGGTAACCAAATTCGAAGTTGAAGATGTATTTGGGCGAAAACCGAATTGTTCTGCTATTATATGCTTAGAGAAAAAAAAATTTAGTTTAGGTAATAATATTAATTCAAATAGTTTAGGAATGGCGGACATAAGGCTAATAGGCCTGTAATTAACTATATCGGAACGAACTCCATTTTTAAAAATAGGTTGGACGAAGGATGATTTCCAACTATCAGGAAAAGTGCCCGAAGATAACGACAAGGAAAAAAGAAAATGTAACGGTACCGTTAAAGCAAATCTACATTGTTTTAAAATTATTTCTGGAATGCCATCTGGACCCGTTGAACAATTATAGTTACAATTTTCAAGAGCAGAAAAAACTTCCTGAATATTAATAGAAAGATTACAGAGATCAACACTGTTGGTATTAGTAACACGCACGTCTTTCGTTGAAGGACAAATTTTTGAGTATGACGAAGAAAAATAGTCTGCAAATAGGTTCGAAATGTTTAATCCATCTTGAGCAGTTTTATCATTCAAAAACATAACTGCTGGAAAATATTTTAATTGTTTACGGTCCTTAACAAAATTCCAGAATTTTTTTGGGTTATTTACTAGTGATAGTTGTGTTTTAGAGATAAAATTAGAATAGCAAGATTTAGACAGTTGTTTACATTGATGGCGAAGGTTTGAAAAAGTGATATAATCTGAGTTAGAATTTGATTCTTTGAATTTTATATGTGCAATTTTTTTCAATTTAATTAAAGTTTTTAATTCTTTGTTAAACCAAATAGGAAATGATTTAGTAGTAAAACATATCCTTGGAACATATTTAACTAAAATTTCATGACAAATAACATAAAATTTACTAACGGCAGAATTAATATCTAAATCTGAAAAATTAAGTTGCCAGACGACATTGTTTAAATCAAAAACTATACCAGTAATATTAGCTTTTTTGAAATTCCAAAATTCATTTTTATGAATTAGCGTATTAACACAGCGAGGTGTTTTAGATGAGATAATTAACGGTGGGTGATAGTTGTCGACCGGGACAATTGATTCTTGTGATAATGTAATAGATAGTGTGGAGTACGTTGAAAAAACTAAGTCTAACAATGAGTTCTGGTAATTATATACGTGGTTAAATTGACGGAAGTTCAAAAATGAGTAACCAAATGAAATAGTATCTGATTGAGCCGAGGAAGAAAATTTAACGCCAAAATTATTAGAAGCATCGTAACAAGCAGAAGGTAAATTAAAATCACCTACGATAATAAATTCGTGTTTAGAATATTTATCACGAAGAAATTCAACTGAACGAATGTGGTAATTATATATGTCAGGGCCACTAGACGGAGGAATATAAACGCCACCTAAAATAAACTTACTTTTCCCAAATGAGACTAGAATGAAAAGTTGTTCGATATTGTTTATTGGCACAGATAACACTTTAGAGGCATAAGCATTTTTAATTGCGATAAGAATACCACCACCTCTACGATAAGGACTTGTATTTTCATTCCTATCAAAGCGAAATATCTGGTAACCATTTAAACCTAGTTCTGCATCATTAAAGTCTGTAGTAAGCCAGGTCTCAGAAAAAATACAATAATCAAAATTAATTAATGAAAGATTACAACGTAAAATATCAAACTTAGTTCGTAAACCACGTACATTTTGGTAATAACCAACAAAATTAACACACTTATCAACTAACTTATTCTTTAAATTTGAATCATATTTATATTTATGGTTGAATACGAACGAGTTTGATGCTGGAATTGAGATTAAGTCGAACGGGCGTGGGTGAATCCGTTTTTTGGAAGTATTTTTGGTTGGCCTTTGATATAGCCTATACGAATATTGATATCACCTCGATTTTTCCTTTCCAAAAATTCATTCAGGACTTCTTTGTATTGTTGTTGTTGGAATTTGGTTTTATCGATATCGATGTTTAGGTGTTTAAAAGATGGTAGGTTACGGAGCCCAGATTTAGATTTAAGAATTTGGTCCACACAATTGGTATCCGGTAAATTAACTCTTAAGGGACGAGGTTTATTACTACTGTTCCCAAGTCGCGAAGTATTTATGGCTTTTGCAGATAAATTCAGAGAGGAAAAAACTGAATTTACAAGATTTAAATCTTCAGATGAGTTTTTGGATTCTGGGGCGTTAAAAACAATGATATTACATTTCCTACTGTCTCTATCAAATATTTCGTTAAATAAATCAACTTGTTCATGAATCAAAATTTTCTTTTCTAAAATAGTGACTTTTTCTTTTAAGTTGTTATTTTCCAATATAACATTATTTAAAGATTTCAAGGCCTCGTCAAGTTTTTTAGATAACTTGTCCTCTTGCTGTGTAAGTTTAGACTCTAATGATTTGACTAACTTCAAAAGTTCGTCAAGTCTTACACTATCCGTTTTTTTTGGGGAGGAGGAAGACATGTTTTCAGTACAGAACGAACACTTCCACTGTTTTAAATTAGATAGATTTGTAGCAGATGTAGAGACACAGTGTTTATGAAGAATAAAATTACACTCACAACATTTTATAGAAGCCTGACTTCTCTTGATAGTTGACGTACATACAACACATACGACCATTACATAATTGACAAAAAGCGAGATTAGAACAACCGATTAATAAGCGATAACGTAGCGGAGCACGCGAAATACGTCTGCCCGCGGTGACTGACTGTACATTTAAATATTTCACAATCTAATCGTTAAGCTATTTATATATTATTATCTATCAATCTGTAATTGTTGAACTATAATAGTTTGTACTAAGAGTTCTCAATGAAAAAAAAAAAAATTTTTATTATTTTGAATAAAATAATGTATATCCCCTATAATAATGATCATTATTATTTGTTATATTATGTATACATAATGATGTTATATTGCTAATCATAAATTATTATATTTTTAATTTTGTTTTTATTTAATAAAATAAAATTATCTGATTTAAATTGAATAAATAATGTATATAGGTAGGTATATTATAATTAAAAAAAAAAAAAAAATGTTATATATACTGATTTGAAAATAACATAAATAATTTAAGTAACATAAATTAATAGTATTATAAAATACTAATAATATAAATTTATTTATTCTTGTATGTATGCTTATAAACTTTAAATATAAAAAATATAAATTAAATTAATTACTATTTTGAAGATTGTAAATGTAATGGTAATTTCTGATGTTGACATTGACGGCAATGTTTTAAAATATTTGGTATTATTTCTTTAAATACCTTGAGGTCTTGTGCGGTATTTATCCAACCAGACAGTGATTCTAAAATACATAATAAATACAAGATCAAATAAATTGTTGATGATTTAAACTAAAATAGGTCAAAATAATGTGAAAGAAGCATAATAGTATAATATTTATTGTAATATATCATAATATACATATTGATATCATATTTTTGGATCTGAAAAAGAATAATATGTTAGCAGATTTCAAGTAAAACCAGCTCGTAGATGGAAAATGCATATACTGAAGTAAATGTAAATAATATATTATTAAAAGAATGTAAGAGTAGTGTTTGTTGAATAAAGCATCATAAAAAACAAATATACAATATAGAAGTGTATATATTATAATATGTAATTAAAGAAATTATGCTATTATCATATTAATATCACACCTATGTGATACCTATGCCTTAAATATATTTTTTAACTACATATTAATATTATATATAATAAACATTAGTATCTAGTATAAGCATCTTAACGTATTGGCCGCCTGATTAGGGCCCTTTAGATGAACGCTTTTTCTAGCGCGATTGGAACGTGGCATTCCAAACTCGTGGGAAAGAGTGCACGTTTAAACGTAATTTATCCTACAGACTTAGATCGCGAGTATTCTGTGCGGTTTATCCTTGAAGCGTTGTACATACGTTGTATTACACGTACATGATTTCTACACACGCCAAGCATGAAAGATAATTAACTATAGATAAAAAAACAGTTATTGATATAAATAAATCATCGATATATGTATATCATCGATACCGATAGTCCAGATATCAATATACTATCAAGGTTAACATCAAATGATACAGAATCCATTCTAAGATAATTTCTAAAATCATCTGAGTTATTTTCTCTTATTTCATTGAGTAAAGGTATATTTCGAAATTTAGCTTTATCCAGTTTCCAATTTTTTACCAATTGCGATCTCTTTTTTGTTTGCTTTTATGTTGAAATACTTATAGCAGCACACGAAATTGCCAATTGCTTTTTTTTTTAATATGTTTGTACATTCTATTACTATTCTATTACTTTTTACAATTGCATAATAAATTTAAAAAATAATAAATAAAATAATAAAAAATAAAAATAAATTTACATACTAATAATTGTTTTGCTATTATATTTGATTATCTTACATAGTGCTCGAATTGGAGGGGGGGTTCGCAGGGGGACAGAGCTCCTCTACTATTTTTTTTTTTTTTGCTTAGCCCAACTATATTTTTTTTACCAGAACGGAAGGACGCCACATCCTAATTGATGTCCAAAATAATTTTTATGTAAATTTCAATTTACGTCAATTGGAAAATAAATTTTATGATTTATAATATCAAAACTATTTTTATAATTAAAGATTATATGATGGTTATGATAAGGGACAACGTTGGTATTTCTGGAAAAATATAAATAGTAGTGTCTGTGAATTTGGTATATTATACTTTATACGTTGTACGGTTTGTTATTAATATTGACGATCGACGATATCGTCATTTCGGAAAAAATAAATGCCCTCACCATGTCCTTAGACTAATTTTCTAAGGCCGCGGCCCGCACTAAAGAGTAAAAATATATAAAAACAAAAACCAAATATATGATTATATCATTCGATTCATGAGACAACCTGATCACCTTCAGTTACGTATGTTAATTATTATTTTATTTTTATTTTCCAATGTAACATATAGGATGTTGGTATTGCTATCAAAATATATTATATTTGGAATTGAATTATTTGTTTAGCTGAAAAGTGGTATTCAAAATATATTTAAGGTTGGTGGAGGGGGGGAAGAGGGACGAAGCTCCCCACGGGTCTGTCTCAAATAATTGCGCACGTAGAACGCAGTTTTCAAATCGTTGGACTGAGCTCCTCTACTTAATTTTTTCCAATTTGAGCACTGATTTTACATAGAAATATGAATGTAAAAAATACGTTAATGTTATTGGAAATAATTGCTTTTAAGAAAAAATTTAATTTTTTGACAAATCAAACATAATGGCTTACCTTTGTTTTCAACGAAAAAGTATAAATCAGCCCAAGAATTATTAAAAAAAACGATGTTTACATGTAAAATGTAAAAATGTTTGCTATCTTGTATAGTATAGATATATATTTATTAAAGAAAAAGCCAGTCAGCAGGAGGGCCGCGGTCAATCCAGCCACCCCCGTGCACACGACAATGCAAAGTTCGGCAACCTTTTAAACCACGGGGGCCATATTTATTTTTCAAATGTTTATCAAAGGCAGCATTAAAACAAAAAATGTTTACATATGATACATAGGTACTAATAATTGTATTTTTATTATATTTGATTATTTTATATAGAAATATGAGTGTAAAAAATACGATTGTTACTGGAACAAATTTAATTTTTTGACAAATTAAACATAATGACTTACCTTTGTTTTCGACGAAAAAGTATAAATCAACCCAAAAATTATTAAAAAAAACCGATGTTCATTACAAATTTTTCTTTTTTTAGTCGCCATGT
>NW_020273147.1:0-5220 GCF_003268045.1 Sipha flava | reverse complement strand
TCATTGTTTACTATCCATTGAAGAAGTAAGTCGTTGCAATGTATCCGGAAGAGGATATGTACTGCACAGATGTTAGTTTGTTAAATTGTAAGTTATAAAATTATTTTTTGATTAAATGCCAAAATCGTCGAAAAAATGCTTTTACTACATTCAGAAGCTACACTTTTTCAAATATATAGTATAACATCAAGTATCATTCGATGTCCCGCACTCGCAATGTGTGCATCTAATTTATTCGATAATTACTGTCTTATTAAAAATCAAACTAAATACTTAACCGTTTTTGTTGTGAAAAGTGTTAAAAAAACAAGAAATTCAAGTGCTTTTTTTTTTCAACAAAATAAATCGCTGCCCGTCTGGGGCCTAAAACCCCAAGACAAGACTTTCTGTAAGTATAACGTATAATAAACCGTCTTCCCAGTCCGTATCTTCACTACGTAACAACACCTAAATAAAAATGAACTCTAAACCTAAGACTATCTCCCCAATTAAAATTATCAATCAAAACACCGTACAAAAGGTAAGGAGTAACAGCCAATTAAGCGAGACTGATATGAACGATGTTTTCAATTACGAATGGACTGAGGTCGTCTCTCCCAAATCTCACAAACGTTTAAATTCTGATAAACAAAATCAGTTATCAAAAACAATTAAAACGACGGCTGGCACGCAATTTTCCTCTCATAATAAATTCAGTGTCCTATCACAAAACGATGACACGGATATGGAAATAAATGAAGCAAACGAAATCGTCTCTAAATTACCTCCACCAATATTTATCAAAACAAAAGTCCAAAATTATCAACAATTTTGCGAGAAAATAAAAAATATTATCGAACCGATTGACGATTTTACCTGTAAAAGCTCTACCGAAGCAATTAAAATAAACACTACCTCTGTAAATGCATACAGATCCATAATTAAATATCTAAAAGATGCAAAAGCTGAATTCTTTACGTATCAATTAAAAGAAAACAAACCTTACCGTATCGTCATAAGAAATTTACACCCTACCACTCCACCAGATCACATAAAAGAAGAACTCAAAAAAGAAGGATTTCAAGCAAGAAACGTCACAAACGCTCTGCATAGAGTTACAAAAATAAAACTACCACTATTTTTTGTAGACCTAGAACCAGCGCCTCACAACAATAACATATTCGAGCTCCAAACTATATGCTACACCAAAGTCAAAATTGAAGCACCTCGTATCAATAAACTATCACCACAATGCTTAAATTGCCAAAACTACGGCCATACCAGAACTTACTGCAACAACCATCCGAGATGTGTCCGTTGTGGCAAAAACCACCGAACTGACACATGCACCAAAAGTCGAGACCTCCCTGCCAAATGTGCGTTATGTAACGGAGATCACCCAGCAAATTATCGCGGATGTCTTGTAATCAAAAACCTGCAGCAACTTCGAAAAAAACAATCACCAAGCAAAAGCAACACGAACAAAACTGAAGAAAACACAAATCGCAATAACCCCATCTTGTACAACCCATCTCTCAACAGTATCTCACACCCAAAAAATTCAAATAACAGTCAAACCTACTCCCAGGCAACCCTACAATATAAAAATCCTATAAACACAAATAACGAACACCAAAACCAACAAAACGTAAATATGACTACTCAATTGACCTCTTTTTTAAATGAATTCAAATCCCTCCTTAACCCACTTATCTCACTTCTAACAACAGTCATCGACAAATTATTAATGAATAATGTCAACTAATAATAATCAAACTCATCCTTTATCAATATTACTCTGGAATGCAAATGGATTAACCCACAATAAAAATGAACTACAACACTTACTCTACGACAAAAAAATAAATATCGCCCTAATTACAGAAACACACCTAACACCAACGAAACATTTCAACATACCAGGCTATACAACACACCGAACAGATCACCCCGATGGTACTGCACACGCTGGTACCGCGATCTTAATATCCACTACGCTATTACACTATGCATTACCGACTTATCAAAAGACCTATATTCAAGCTACAAATATACAAATAGTACTTAATCATATCCCCATTACAATATCATCAGTCTACTGCCCTCCTAGTCAAAAAATAACACAACCTCGACTCCAAACATTCCTAAGAACACTTAAAAATTCATTCATTATTGGCGGTGACTTCAATGCAAAGCATACTGTATTTGGATGTAGATCAACTAACCCTAGAGGCCAAACTTTTTACAATACAATTTTAAATAATCACCTATCCTTCATTTCGCCTAGTGCCCCAACCTACTGGCCATCCCATACAAATCGTCATCCAGACATATTAGATTTTTTTCATAACCTCGCTACCAAACCACTTAAATAATAATATAAAAAACCTTGAAGAACTGTCCAGTGACCACTCCCCAGTTCTACTCCTCCTAGGTGGTAAGCCAGAAAACGTAAACAACACTCCTCACTCTAGGCAAATTAATTTCAATTTATTCCAAAAAAAATTAGACGAATACATCTCATTAAATATCCGACTAAAAACTCGCGACGACATAGACAGCGCTTCACAATTCCTCATTACAACTATCCAAGAAGCAATAACAGGCTCAACCTTTTCACAACCAAATACGAATATACCAACAAAACCACACCAATATACTTATTTACCACAGCATTTAAAAGAATTAATAAAAAAGAAACGCCAAGCTAGAAAAATTTGGCAACAAACCCACTACCCGGGGCACAAACATGAATTAAACAAATTAACAAATAAACTGAAAAAAGATCTGCAAACCTTCAAAGCCAATCAATTCCACTCATTTTTATCATCACTTACACCAGTCAATGGTTCCTTATGGAAATCAATAAAAAATAAAACCAAAAGAAAAGACGTAGTCCCCCCCTTAACAAATCCTAACAACACTCTAGCCATAACTGACAGCGAAAAAGCTCATTTATTTGGCAATCACCTATCAGAAATTTTCCAACCCCACTCGGATACAAATCACAATATAGCCACACACATAGAAAATGTTCAAACTTTTCTTAACAGTCCACTGCCTATGTCACTACCAGCTAAACCAATCACACCACAAGAAATAAAATATTATATTACTAAACTACACAACAACAAATCCCCAGGATATGATCTAATTAACAACAAAATACTCAAAAAATTAACAAATAAAGCCATCCTTCTTTTGACTCACATATACAACACAATGCTCAGGTTATCATACATTCCCCCAATATGGAAATTCTCAACAATAATATTAATTGCTAAGCCAGAAAAACCAAAACATTTGGTAACCTCATACCGCCCGATAAGTTTACTACCGACGTTAGGGAAACTTTTCGAAAAATTACTTCTTAAAAGAATAACCCCTATTATCAAAGAAAAAAACATCATCCCAAATACTCAATTTGGATTCCGATCATATCATTCGACGATCCACCAAATACATCGAATTACCGACAAAATATCATCGTCATTCGAAAAAAAAAGAACACTGCCCCGGTGTATTCCTTGACATTGCGCAAGCATTTGATCGCGTCTGGCATGACGGATTATTGTTCAAATTAAAATCGTTTCTTCCTGCTCCGTATTTTCTCATCCTAAAATCTTATCTTGAAGACCGATATTTCACTGTTAAATTTAACAATTCCTACTCTGTCTACCATAAAATCAAAGCGGGAGTACCCCAGGGAAGTGACCTATCACCTATACTCTATAATATATACACATCAGATATACCCAAAACAAACAATACAACTCTAGCGACATATGCAGACGATACCGCTATACTAGCATCAAATAAAGACCCAAACATAGCCACCCATGATATACAATACCACTTAAATCTAATCTCCAATTGGACTCAAAAATGGAAAATTAAAATAAACGAAAACAAATCAGTCCAAATAAATTTTTCTCTGAAAAAAAACGAATGTCCACAACTTTTGCTCAATAATTCACCAATTACTATCCAAAATGTAACCAAATACCTCGGAGTTCATCTAGATAAAAGACTTACCTGGGCCCAACACACAAAACAGAAAAGAAAACAATCAAACTCACGTCTTCATCTCCTCCGTCCGTTATTGTCTTCTTCAATGAATTTAAAAAACAAAATACTAATATACAAGACGATTATTACCCCCCCTCTGGTCATATGGTATCCAAATCTGGGGCCAAGCCAAACCATCCAATATAAGACCCATACAGGCTTTCCAGTCTATATGTCTTAGACAAATAACTGGAGCTCCTTGGTATATGACCAACGACGCACTACACAAAGATCTCCAAATTCCAACAGTCAACGAAATAGCAACTCACCATTACATAAAGTTTCATTCCAAACTGCACTCGAACCAAAACCCTCTAATTTCCCGCATGTCCTCTAAAACCATCCCCAACAATCCTCCGAGGAGGCTAAAAAGAAAATGGCCAAGAGACGCTCTTGCCTAACGGTCTCCATATTATGAACCCATCAAATTAAATAGGAGGTACTGTTAATGGACGGTTTTCCCCCCTCAAGACATTCAAGTCATTTTACTACTACTTATATTATCAAATTTACTTATTGTGCAAATTGTATAGATTGTAAATATGCTTTAATAAAAATAAAAAAAAAAAAAAAAACATCAAGTATATATACAACATTTTTAAAAAGTGTGTGGTAAGGAATTATTCAACATTTGCGCCTTTAATCAATTAAATGTGTGAGGTTTTGGTAATCGATGCGTACTAAATATCCGCTTATAATTGTTAATATTATTATTTATTTAACATCGTCATTGCTAATCTTCCATTGAAGAGGTAAGAATTTTCAATATAGCCGTAAAAGAATTGTACTGCACAGATGTTCGTTTGTTAAATTGTAAGTTATTAAATTATTTTTTGATTTAATGCCATAATCTACCAAAAATGCATGTATTACATTCGGAATATTCAGTTTTGCAACTAATTCGAAGAGCATCAAGTATATATACAATATTTCTAAAAAGTGTGTGGTAAGGACTTATTAAATGTGTGCGATTTTAACCTATTAAATATATGCAGTTTTGGGAATCGTCGCGTACTGCGTATCGACTTAAAATTGTAAATATTATTATATATATTATATCGTCATTGTTAATTTCCCATTTAAGGAGTAAGTTGATGTGGCAAACCTATGAGAGGATATTGACTGTAAAATTTATAGTCTTTGAAATTTTAAGTTACTATAGCATTCGTTGAT
>NW_020273146.1:0-9711 GCF_003268045.1 Sipha flava | reverse complement strand
CTTTAAATAAAAAATCTATTTATTGTATGTATTATTTTAAATTTTTTTGATTGCATTTAAGTGTAACATTACAAATATTTAGAATGCAAGATACAATAACAATATTCTAAACATAATTTTACAAAAGGTACTCGAAAATATTTTATCATTATGTTTTCTAATGACTTACGGAAAGTATTTCGCCCGAACTTGGAAGCAATGATATCTATGGTTGAATTTGATACCCTTTGTAACGTTTGACTCTCCTCTATGTGTCGGATCGTCAAGGTATACGTATATATATATATATATTTCCAAGTATATTAGACAGTGTTTTTATATAAATAGATGATAATAATATTTATTTATAAAATTACAAATATGACACGAACATATATAGCATTTATATGAAGATATATTACTGATTATTTTAGTTTAAAATGTTGAATGAATGATGGAGAACAGTTCCTCTCAAACCGCAAGAGCTGCTTGGCTTGTCCGTGGCAAAGTGGCGGGCGGCTGAACCAGCGGTGGGATGTCCTGGATTGAGTTAGTAAAAAAGATAAAATACGACGGGCAGCGGCACTGTGGATGGCGGCTAATGTTCGTATTGCTAGGGAAGTTGACGACGTCACAGTTGATGAAGTTCAACTGGCAAGTTGCCAGTTTACTTAACTATGGGGAACTACGTAACATATAGTGAAATACAACGAATTATATTCTATATGCATAGTACCCATAGAAGTTCAACAGAACAACTGCGAGAGAGGTGATTTTGAGTTTATTTGGCTGGGTATTTAAGCGTGTCAGATCTGGATTTGTATAGCAGAGTGTAGATCAGCGATGTTTTTGGTTTTTCTTAGTTTTCTTTTAAATTGAAGAAGTATTGTGACGCGGAGTAGTTTCGAGAAGTGCTTACAGATATATATTAATGATTTTTTAGCAGTGGAGATCACGAAATTAATTTGAAAGATTAGAAAATGTAAAAAGATGTTCTGAAAGAAAATCGTCAGTGAAAAAAGAGCGCTCTATATATTGGATATTAACTGACGCGAAAGGTGCGACGCACCGCGCATATCATAGAGAGCGGGTTCGTCGGTGTCAGTTGCATAATTGGCCACCACTAGGTGGCGACACATACGTGGTTCACGCTACACCTTACTATCTATACCTTAATTAACGACGCACATAGATTTGATACCGTATTCCTAAAATGCTAACGAAAAATCCGTTCATCAAAAAATAATTAATTATTGATGAATATTTTTAATCAAATCAAACATAAATTCTAAACTACCATTGTTTATCTGGAAAGAATGTGCTTTTTAAACTTTTGATGTGGTTGGTACTTTTTTACGATTTTGAATATTTCATTTGAAATAATACTGCTCAAATTACATAAAAAAAATATACAAATAAAAAATAACTTTAAGATGTTTAATTTATAAAGTGAGCCAGTAATTTTATGCGATTTTTTAGATCGTAATTTTTGAAGAAGCTTATTTTATTTATTTCTTCTGTTAGATTGTTTGATTTTCGTTATCAAATTCTTGTAAAGTTGCTTTTGGATGTATTTTAGAGTGTCTATTTCTTTGTTTCAACCATTAAATTACAGCAGGTAATGGATTAAATTGGCCCTCAGTACTCATATTAAATTTAATATAAAGTGCATTATTTAAAACATCTGGAAACAATGAGCTTCTTTTAGAAGTTTTCATAATATTATAATATGAAATTAGTCTTTCGACGTCTGCTGAATGAGGTTTTGCAGTGATTATACGAGCCTGTAATTATAATAAAATATATAATAATTAATAACCATATTATATTAATTAAACTTATTCATAAAAAAATTAAATTTTAACTACTTCTATTGTTTATAAATTAAATATTTTAATTTCTAACCACTGAAACGCTAAGTGACTTCCATGCAGTGTTTTTCAATAATTTTTTCAAAAGCATTTCAAAAATTGCTTGATTTTGTATAGTTTCAATGTCACTAGCTTCACGATATGATGCTACAAATTCATTTAATTCATAATCTGGACAAATCATTTTATGGCAATTTTGTTGTGTCAGTACATATCAACATATCCGGTAATAGTGGTGCCATACGGTGACCCATCTATTTTCCAATTTATAAATGCCAATCACCTTTTTTAAATTAAATAACATCCAAACAATTATTATTATATCATTACCTTTTATAGAGCATATATTTATGATAATACAATAATATGTAATAGAATATTTTTCATATGACAAATTTTCTTAGTTATACATTTTATAAAAGTTTTAAATTAAAATTACAGAAAATATTTTACTAATAATAACAAATTTGATATAGGTATAAGAACATTTTAACATTAATTACAAACATTAAAAAAATAAACAGATATTATAAAAGGTATTTACGTAAAAATTAAAACGTATGAACATTTTTAATTAAAAAATAAATGACATATTTCAGTTTTTAAGTTTTTGAATAACATTTTAAATTACAACATAAATTAATTATTTGAAATACATTATTTAAAATGCTTTTTGACTTATTCAAATTATACAAATATACTAACATTAGTAACCTAATACTTTTTTATTTAGTGTACAGTATGAATTGACGGTTAACCTTTGTGGATGCTCTTACGTATCGTATGAAATGCAGTTGGTCATCACACCGTTCCCATGTACTATTAGTTTCCCTCCAATTGTATGTTACACTATGCCCAATTGCATAAACGTTTTTGGATTTTGGTATTATGAAATTAATAATACCTCTGAGTGTGAATTTGTTATGTAGCACATTTATTGTTGTTGGAATGTCACTCAAAACGACATTTAATTCAAAGTCTAATTTTTTTTTCCCAACTCAAGACTGGAAAACAAGGTTCAATGAAAAAATGTTTTCCAAATGTAAAATTTGTTTTGAATACTGAATTACATTGTTTAATTCATCAATAATGATTATATCGTTTCGGGGTTTTGGAGAGAAGAGCTCTTATTGTTTTAAAATACACGTAAAAATATCAAATATTTAAATTTTTGTACGCAAATTAATTAAAAAAAAAAAAATAAAGTGGGTCATTTTAAAAAAATTCCCAAGTGAATCAGAATTTTCTGCTAAAGTTTGATCACAAATCTGCACAAACGTGGAATAAACGAACTGATCAATAAGAAATAAAAAATTGGTTAGTGGGGAGGCTAAGTCCTTAGGCCCTTCCCTCCTTCAACGTTTAACATCTCGGAAATGGGTTAAGCACAAACGACGGGAATAAAAACAAAAACAAACACAAACGACTGTAACAATTTGAACTCGAAAGTCCGTGGTGGGGGGAGGGCTGGGGACATGCAGCTGTGAACGTGTATTTATATGAGAATATTATCTGAGATCTGAGAACAAAATAGTAAATAAAAATTTACTATTTACTGATTTTAGCATTTGATCATCGGACAAAGAATCGCCGACTTATTAAAATTTCTCAGAGTGGGGCATTTGCCATAGTCTGCCCCTCCCCAAATGACATCCATTATTTTTATAGTATGAAAACTAGAAGTATTTTAAAAGTATTCGGAATACTATTTTTTGTAAGTATTCTAGTATTTATTCTAAATACTTTTTATAAGTATTTTACCCAAGCCTGGTCTCCATTAAGCGAATTCGACTATACATAATGTGTGATACCTACTAACAATTGTAATATTTATATATTGCGAAGTCCGTTTCGTTAGTTTTTTTTTTTAGAATAAATGACTTTTTAAGAATTAATGTTGACAATTTTGATAATTTTGATAATTTAAAAAAGATTATATGTTATACATTTTTACTCAATTATTGAATTAATAATTTACCTGTTTCTAACTGAAAAAATAAAAGAGTATATATGGACCAATAAATACCCAGAAAATATAGGTTTATCTTTTGAAAATCAAAAACTATATTGTTACTATAAATTATATATATGTATTCATATAATTATATATATATTCATACAAAACTCGGTTTATAATGTACAACGATATCGAACTGTCTCTCGAAAATACGCCGATGAAATGAGGTATTTTCAGTATGCGAGCGTATTTTATAACTTCATAATCGTACAGAGCTCTATCGGGTAACGTATATATTAGTTTTTTTGGTTTGATTTCTTCATTGATCCACCTTTATACGGTCGTACATATAAATCACTCCCCTTTTCAAATTTAATATTTTCCGCCTTTGTACGGTTTGATGTATAGACCTTTACCTAGATGAGTCGGTGTATTTTTGCTAGATTTTCAATAGCTTACGGTTTTGACTATACCCGCTACACCACCGGCCAGTGAACCTAATGACGACAATCCTGCAAAAATAGGTATCAGTGGTAACATTCCACCCGTTTTGGGGATAGGTATGATCCTAGGTGTTTGGTTTTTCTTGACGTTTTTACACGAAGTCTTTTTAGCCGCTACAAGACATTTACGAGCTAATTTCACCAAGTCCTTATCGCCTTTATTTTTCTTAAATATATTCTTACCAGCCTTGACGGCGGATTTGAATTTGCAACCGCCTCCTAATTTACGTTTTAACTTCATTGCAGTGGTAACACCCCAAGCAACAGCTTTTTCTTTTAAGGACGAGTCTTTCGCTTTAACTCTATCCCACGCTCTATTTTCTAAAATGTAGTCTGCTTTTTTACGCTCGGACAGAGCGTTACTACGATCGTACGCTATATCATGGTCTTTGCAATAGGAATCCAGGGCGTTTACACCGCCATCACCACGGGCTAGACGTTTTTTCAAATTCGTACCAGGTCCACAGTACTGATAACCTATAAAATAAATCAGTTATGTAATACAAATATATTCAAAAACAAAGCTATAATTACCAGGTACATGCAGCTCATCAGGAATTTTGTTTATAAGCGAGTTGATAAGACCACTTCCTTTATTCTTGTTGTTTCTGCGGCGGGGTGACATCGTGTAATGATCTAGTTGGAGCTCTTATACAAATATTTATACAAAAAAAAAAAATGCGTTTTATAGATCAAGAAGTAAAAATATCAGTCGGAAATGTCGATCCTTATACGTCTAAATCGTCAAGACATGGAGTGCTATTACCCAATACCATACGTGCGATAATTGTTGGTCCTTCCGGTTGCGGTAAGACTAATTTGATCTATGCTTTGTTGACCGACGTTAACGGAATACGATTTCATAATGTATATATCTATTCGAAATCTTTGGATCAACCTAAATATAAAATGCTGTGCGATATTCTAAAAGATATAGATGATGTTAAATTATTCACGTTTTACGAAAACAATGAGGTGATTACACCTGAAAAAGCATTAGCTAATTCGGTTTTTATCTTTGATGATATTATATGCGAGAGTCAGGCTATCGTTCGATCATATTTTTCACGAGGTCGACATAATCTAATCGATGTGTGCTACCTAGCACAATCATACGCCCGCGTACCGAAACAACTTATACGAGATAACGCTAATTTTATAATATTATTCAAACAAGATGAGACTAATTTGAAACATGTGTTTATGAAACACTGTTCTGGCGATATGAAGTATTCAGATTTTAAAGATTTTTGCATAACCTGTTGGGGAAAAGGTCGATTCAATTTTATTGTGATAAGCAAAGACTGCGAACGCGACAACGGTCGGTATAGGCATGGGTTCGATACATTTGTTGTTATATAAAGCGATGTTACACATATATTACAACAGTTAAAGTCATGACTTCCGAAGGTGAGCTTATAGCTGAATTAGCTAAAGCAAAAGAAAATATTAGACGTAAATACTCGGCGTTAAAACATGGTGAATCTGAAGCTCGTTCTTTTGTCTCGCAAACGTTAAAACCTATAATCGATCCTCTGGAAAAAATATCAGTTCTATCGAATCAACAAAAAAATACCAACCGATGAAGTCGCTGCAAACGAATATTTAGAAAAACCGATCTCGGTTGACATTGAAAGCTGGTTTCATTCTCAAGCCAAAGATAAACCATATGGACCGAAAAAACTATCGAACGGAACTATTAAACTAGGTGATAAAGAAATTAAATTCACCGATAACGTGTTAATTATTGAAGGTATCACACGCCTTCTCACACCAGGAATTATAAGTTTGTTGTTTTCAAAACATCCTTTTCGATATACTCAACAAGAGTTGGAAGTATATAAATCTATATTAACTCAAACTTCAGCTCATCTAACCTTAGACGGATCAAAGATTAAAAGTGGTGGGGATAAATATAGAAATATTATTACTAAATTGTTCACAACCGGCAGTGGACTGTCTTTGAGGTTACAGAAACATAATTTAGTTTATTGGGATGATCCGAATGAGCTTGTCGATCGCCTTAGACTTCTATTAGCCTCACGATCCGCGGGTAATACAGGAGTTTCGAACGAAATATTATCTATTTACGAGGAATTACATGAAGCCGGAATAATAAAAAGAATTCCTGATGTCTAAACGTGAGATCGCGTATGAGTTGCATAAAACTGCGAGAAAAAAATTATACCAGACGTATAGTTAATGTTTACGGAAAAAATGATTTATGGCAGGCAGATCTCATTGAAATGATACCATACGCGAAAAAAAATAATGGTTTTAAATACATATTGTGCATCGTCGATTGTTTTACAAAATGTTCCTGGGCAGTACCGTTAAAAACAAAAACCGGAAAGGAAGTTACCAAAGCGTTTGCTACAATATTACTCGATCGTTCTCCCAAACTGTTGCAAGTCGATAACGGGAAAGAATTTTATAATAAAATATTTGACGCCTTAATGACAAAGCATAAAATTAAAAAGTATTCAACATTTAGCACGACTAAAGCGTGTATCGTTGAACGATTTAATCGAACTCTGAAAGGAAAAATGTTTAGAGAGCTTACCGCTAACGGATCGCATGAATGGGTTTCTATTCTACCCATGTTAATGAAAAATTATAATAATAATTCAATACATCGAACTATCAGAATGACACCGACACAAGCAGATAAAAACTTTACGTCGGTTGTATTAAATCAACGTAAGATTCCCGGAACAATAACTAAATTTAAAATAGGTGAAAAAGTCCGTATAAGTACCCAAAAAGGTGTTTTTACTAAAGGATATCTACCCAACTGGTCAACGGAAATATTTACCATCATCAAAATAAATAAAACTTTACCGGTAACATATAACTTTAAGGATTATACCGGTAACCCTATATCAGGTTGTTTTTATTCCGAGAAAATATCTAAAACCGTGTTTCCAGACGATTATTTAGTCGAGAAAATAATTAGGAGAAGGGGTTAATCAGTTGTTTGTCAAGTGGCTTAGGTTTGATGAGACACATAATAGCTGGATAAAAGCATCCGATATCAGAAAATAGTGTCAGTATCGCGATGAACGTGTTTGGTACAACTACTGATGGTGAGAGAAGAAAAACATTGTCCGGGATCGAAGAAACTAATGAAATACTCGCATATAATCTAGACAAGTTCAAATATCTGGTCGAGAAACAAGAAGTTAACATTAAAACCCTTTTTAACAATGAAGCCGATATAAGAGTTCAACTACAAGATATTATATCTCTGTAAACAGATTTCCAAACCAAGTTAAATCATATTCATTTTCTTAATGAGTCTATGAGTGACTTCAGAATACTGATAAATAAAATAAATTCAAATATTATAGAGTTAGACGAACGGGTTAATAACGTTGAAAAATATTCTACAGCTAATTTAATCGAAACAAATAGAGGTATTAACATATTATCCGATCGAATTTCTAAAGTAGATAAACGTATCTCTAATCTTTAAAGTAATCATTCAGATAAATAATGTCTTCAGCTATTATAGATATTCATTGTATTCTCGGTGTAAACAATAAATATTTTATATAAGAGATGTCAGTAGTAGACACGGAAACAATAGCTGTACAACATTGGATTTTCAAACATTCGGGCATTAAACAAGATGTGAAATCTCAAAGCGTCAACGGATGGCTGAAGAGGTGTTTTCATGGACTTTCTACCAAACATGGAGATGTAAATTACGATGAACTCGAACAGATTTTAAACTCGCTGAAATTCGAATGTATATACGTGAAAGGATTGCAAAAAAAGCAGATTTTACAGGAGTTCATTTCACATATAGAGGTTATCAATCTAGAAGAACTAGGATGTCCGAGGCTCAATCAACTACAATACGATGACACTTTACCTTGTTGTATTATACATAAAAATTTTAATTCTAAACAATGTACTTTTTATAAAGCATTTGCATTACGTAAATGGTATATATATAATTCTTAAAACCTGTATTTTCAATAAACCTATTATTTTATTTTAACAATATGTGTTTTTATTTAAAAGAGTATTTATAATATTCAAAATAATTTTTTTTTTTAAAAGAATATAGTTTCTTGTTATTAGCGTATTGCGGTCTGTTTTATCTTAACTGAGAAAAATAAAATAATATCATTATAGACCTTGTGACTTAGCCCTTATGCTGTCTTCCCTAGAATTTAAATTCCTCAATCAATTGTTAGACTTCAACCTGTATACATATATTATAAATCTAAGATAGATTCATATTACCTGAGTTCTCCCCCTCTTTCTCTCTCACTCTCTCTCTCTCTATACGAACTGAGAATAATGTTCTTTTAAAATTTTATTTCAGTGTGCTAAGGAATAGCACACCATCAACAATTACCATTTTTGTCAATCTTTTAATTCAATTTGTTCAGCATTATTTAATATACCGTTTTTAGCTTTTTTTTTTTTAAATTAGTTTAGTTTTAATTTAATTTATTTTAAATTGCTCAATCTGAAATGGATTCAACCACGTGTAAGTACCTATATAAACTAATAACATTTATTCTAGAAATTAAAACATTTAAATGTTTTTCTAGTAAATGAATTATATGTTTTGTGTAAAACATATAAGAAAAATAATAAATAAGTAAATAAATATATCTATATATGATTATTATTTATATAATAATAATATAAATAATAATAATAATAATAATAAATATTATAATATCCGTTTATTACAGTTATTGAAATATTGCATACAATCCTTGATGGGGACCTAACTGCGATAGTTCAACCAACATGCTCTAGGGAATTCTATATTCAATCTCATGAATATTATAGGACAACGTATTGTACATTACACTCACTCTGCAACATATGTCGTAGAAGGAAGGCTGGTTTTTGCAAAAATTATCATTTGGTGGGTAAGGAAAGATGGATATCTTTAATTCAAAAAAAAATTTTTTAGATTATCGTGGCTTACACATAAGATAGCAGAGTATTCCTCCTTTGATGTTGAGTTAATGATGAGAAGATTATATGAACAGACATACAAAATTAATTGTGATCCGGGTCATGCTCATTGGAACCAAAAATTAATCAATAACAGCATTCTACAATACTCGACATGCGACATCAGGTTAGACTATTGGATTAAAATTATTTTTACAATTATAGAATATGAAACTTATAATTTTAACAGTCAATTATTAGAAGGTCTAGATTTAAATGTAAATCGGGTACAGATCAATAATTACAAAAAAAAAAAAAATTTAATAGATATGTTATGTATAGATATTTCTGTTTCAAAATTGAAACAATTGGAGTCAGATAGAGAAGGTAATTTTGGGGTAAGTAATGAAGAAAAATGGGATTAAGTACAATCATTTAAAGCTTTTATTTATGTATACAAAACAATTTTATGCAT
>NW_020273145.1:0-1293 GCF_003268045.1 Sipha flava | reverse complement strand
TTAGACAAAAGCATCTAGTAGTCAATACAAATTTTTCAAAGTCAGCTCAAAGTCATGTTTTTTACAGTCATATATGTTATTTTAATGTTGTGTAATATTTTTTCGAGTATTGGAATAATTAATTTAATTATTTTATTTAAAAAAATTTTTGATTGATAACAATGAAAAACTTGAAAATATTGACAGGGTACGAAAAAAAATATCTACAACCATACTAATTGATTATATTTGCATACATCACTATAACTTTAAACTAAATAGGTATTTGAAGACTATTCTTATACCAATTGTACTTATATTTAATATTTACTTTGAAAATTTTTTTTTTATGTTATCTTTTGTCTTTGCTAATATAATATCTTTTGTGATTAGCAAATTCTTCAAAATGTCAGCAAATGATAGTATATTAGGAAATTCACATAAAATACTAGATGCACCATATAATTCTTGCATCATATTATTTGGCTGCTCTAGAGTCACATAAAACGGGTAAATTAAAGCCATCATTTTAGCAGTATTCTGAAAAATATTAGAGATTTTAAAATTTAGTACATCATATAAAAGCTGAACCACAACATTATATAAAATTTACTGAATGTATAGTCGCAGCATAACATTTTCCCATCACGGAATTGATAATTGTTTTTCGTTGATCTGCGTCACCATGTTTTAGCATATTTTTTAGACATGCATAAGCATACATAAAAAGTAAAATTATAGGTACATATTTCATATTCTCACTTATGATTTGCGGATAAATTACTGGAAGGCGTTGTTTCAACAGACATTGAACTGCACGAGCAGCATCGTGTATGAATATCATCTATATAAAACAGAAACAATTATTATAAGCACAGAATTATAATTAATAAAAACAACGGAAATTCTTACTGTTGCCAAATGAAGTTTGGAAAATTTAAAGAGTTTATTCAATAAAATATCTTTGTTTTCTTTAGGGCCATCAAGACACATCCTTTCCCAACGTTGTTTCGACATTAAAACAGTTTCATTAAATTTAAATTTATGTAGATTGGGCCAGTTTCGAAGCTCTTGTTTTTCTATCTTAAACTCTTTCCAAACATCTACAAATTAAATAAGACAATAAATATAAAAATTTTAAATTTATAAAAATTGAACTAAAATTTACCATTTGTAGAATTCGGTTTTGCTTTAATTTTCTTAAATAAATTCCTTTCATACTCAGTATGTGGTTTGTAACCTGACACAATAATTTTCAAACCATCAGTCAGTGATTTAGTACAATCGGTTTTTTTTTCGGTACCTAAAATTGGT
>NW_020273144.1:3085379-3294403 GCF_003268045.1 Sipha flava | reverse complement strand
TTTTTCTTGTAGAAGAAAATTATGCAGAACTTCTGTAGTGACAATAGAGACCATAGTAGTAATTAATTGTGTATGAATTCCAATTGCTAGAACCGGAAATCTTTTCCTTAAAACCCCAAAAAATTTTTCCACCACATTCTTTGAACCAATTTGAGCTTTCTAACAGAACAAAATATATTTTTATAAATTAGTGTGACAATTGCTTGCTAGCTCTTAAATGTATTGAAAATATACTTGATATTTGCATTCAGCTTCATTTCTAGGATGCAATAATGAAGTTAGGAGATAATTTCTACAGGGAGAATCTCCATTACCAAGGAAAAAAATATTTTCAAACTCATTATTTTCAAATTTTGCTGGTATCAAACTATTGCCAAAAATAGTGCTATCGTGGACAGATTCAGGTTATCTAAATAAATAATAGAAAAGTAACAAACAACTGAATTATGGATGATTATTTTAATTAATTTAAAAAACAATTTAAATTTATTTACCTTGTTACAATATTCAATATTTTTAAATTACTATCACATATTGCTTGGACATTGAAAGAGAAATACTCTTTATGATTATGAAACTGCTCTGCGATATCCCTTTTATGTGATTGTATTCTGATATGTGTACAATCTTGCACAAATAATGTGAGGAAATTGATATAATCTGAAGAATCCAAATTGAACTCTTTGTTGCTCTGCATCACTACTAGTTAAAAACCGTACGATGTTAATTATTTATAATTTATATAATATATGTTTCTAAAAAATACTTGGAATGTTCCAGTAGCATAGTAAAATAAAGCAATTAAAAGTTGAAGTTCAGGTGATAGAAATCAATTTCTCTTTGTCTTACGTTTAATAGAGTCACCGATCATATGCAAAAGTGTCATAAATATTTCCTTTGACAATCTATTAGCAGGGTATGACACAATTAATTGAAAAATTAAATAACTCGGCAGGATGAAAACATAATAGACTTTAAAATGTTATTACTAAAAATGACACTTGAAGTTCATGTCATTACAGTCCTGGAACGGATTTGATCTATCTCTATACCTCCTTGGTCTTGGAAGATTTATTAAAATTTGAATAATACTATCTGCATCGGAATCATCAGACGAGGATGACAAAGGTATTACAATTAATTATTTAAATGTAAAAGGTCTTCAAACAACAATATGAATTAAATAAAATTAATAATTATTCAAAATTTAATAAATAACAATAATTTAAAGTGATAATACATTTTAAATTAAATGATAAGGGATTGCAAATATTACAGATCCGGTATCGGACCTATAACTTATCGAGCTGATTAAATCGTTATCACTTCTGTAAACGTTTGTGCAACCCAACATAAATGTGTGTTTCCAAGTTCTGATTCGACAAATCGAACCTTTGTAGCGTATATGCGCATAAGACTCTAGGACGTGTACTGAACACAATTTATAATATTTCTATCTGATATTTCCAATACGTGGCAAAACTGATGAGATATGATATGATTGACAATTTTCGTCCGAGATACGATTGTTCCTTGTTCGTTTGTTAACATTTTGTGACTATTAATTACTATAACACGCCGCGTCACGAACTGTACGATCGCGTCTTGTAGTCACGGAACGCTTAATTTAAAAATATTTATTTTTCCGGGCGGAATTTACTAATCCATTTTTTGTACCAGCATATTTTTTCGGGTGGAATTCACATGTACTTTTTTTACTTGGATATTTTCCCGGCCGGAATTAACAATACCCCTGCTCAACAACACCATTATGACCTGGCCAATGAATAGTATTTCTCAACTGAATATTAGACATTAATATTGAGAGGTTTGGGCGGAATGAACAAAATATTGATACAATTTTATTGACCGTGTAGGGGCCGCTTTAATTGGGGTCTGGAACAGTTACAAATGATTACGTAACACGGGCCAAAAGCTCGACAAGACGGTGGGACTTGGGTGTGACGGATTTTAATTTCGAAAACGTTCAACAACTCTACTAAAGCACGGCCGTAGAAATTTTACGTTATTACAAAAAAAAAAAAAAAAATAATGCCGTACTTAAATAAATAAAACACCAAAATTCTTATTTGTTAAATTGTGGATATTTTATCGAAAATGTTATATAAACAAAATCTCATCGACCGTTCCCCGACTAACGTAATATGACTGATAAATATCCATTTAAAAAATTTGAATCCGTCGAATCCGAGTCGCACAATTTTGCTTAGCTTATTGGGTATTTTTGTTATTTGAGTAGCACAGCGTATATTTGTTACAAAATTCGAATGCTTGACATGTGCGCTTGCGCGTGCGGAAAAATACCGGTGCGGCGAGTCGGCAATCCTAGATTAAATTTATAAATTCTAAAATTAACCGGAATATAAGATTCCTGGAATATATAAGATAAGAGGACGGCCGTCGACGACGGTGAGCACGATATAATAATAATTAACAATTATCGTCCGGCGTACCTGTTTTGACGGTACGTTATTATTCTAATTTTGATTTTCTAATCTCGAATTTCCAGTAATCTGGTGTCTGATGTTGGAAACCGTTGTCTGCAGTCTCTAGACAGAATTCGTTTTGTGTAATACGTATTTGTCATCTTTGAAGCTATGGACAATAAAATGAACTGGCATTATGGAGAAAAAACTAAAACACCTTTATCCAAAACAAAATCAAAAGAGTAAGTACAAATATTACAAATCTATTGTATTAATATTAACTATACGTAACAAAATCATAATAAAAATCCGGAACATTTCTAGTTTAGCAACCTATCGATTTTTAATTTTTTTTCTCTCCGAAATGTGTGTTTTAGGGTAGGTACTTTATAGAAATGTAAAAAAAAAAGACTGGTGAAATCTCGTTTTGAAGCGATCGATGTAAAGTTTCCGATAAATCGTTTTCTGTGGTATTTTCGAATTTTGATTCATCGATTTTAACAATTGACCCGGTTCCACCTACATGCGAAGCATTTTTAAGTATAATGCACTAAAAATTGTCTTATAACATGAGTATGAAATTACAATTTTTTTGCAAACGATGCATGTGGTTACACGCGTGTTTCAGCACTCGTTGCTCAGCTCCGCAAATCGAAAATATCCCTCGACTTGTTAGGTACGCAAAACTATCTCAATTATGCAACAGAGTGGATAAAAATATGATTTTGTTTAAATTAAAATAATGCGTGCGGTATGTTGAGATTAGGTAATACCTGGCCAGGTCACTCGCATATATGCTTGCCGCTACGCTCGCCCGAGGTTTTTCATTAATAACTTCAAAACGAAATTTGTCCTCCCTTTTTTTTTTACATACTAAATATAATATAAAATATCCTACGCTGACGAACCCGTCTCTGCTTGGAATCGTTTTTCGTGTAAAACGATATTCTTATATCTTTGAATTAAAACGTTATTCGATCCAGTGTTCCACTACAACGACCCGCTTATAAGTTATATAACCGTAGTTCTACATCAGAACCGTAATCACTTGTCGCCATTTATTTTCTAAAATTATGAATTGTGGTGAGTACATTTTATAAATTGAACACCGATTTATTATATTAACATAGTAATAACTTTATTAAGATCGCGGTAAAAGAATATCGAAGACGTTTTGGTTATTTGTCATTATCGTCGAGAAAATTATCCTGAAGATTTAAAAATTATTTACCGATTGAAAATGCATAGATTAATATTTTATTACTTAAAATTACTGTAACATGTATGCATTTATGTTCCGAAAAAATTACCAAATACGCGTTCGAAATATGCACAAAAAACACCAACATTTATTTTATCTTTAGTATTATAATTTATAAATAGGTATTTAATTTGCATTAGTTGTTATTTTTTTAATATTATTTACTGATTTACAATACGAGTGTTGCACTGGTTATACAATGGTTTTATTTTAATTTGATTAAACTTCTATATAAAAATATTTGAGACAAACACAATTATACGTGGATCTATAATTTATCATTTATATACCCGTTAAACTCGATTATTTTTAAAAAATTTCGAAAATTAACTGAAATATGCGTTTATATACTTAAAAACTCAAATGTGTGTTTAAAATATAAAACCATAAAATATGGAAAATATAAATTGTATTATTCGATTCTGTAGGACATGAATCAAACTTGTATCTAGGTCTGTGAGTTCACCAACAACCGAGCCCTATAGGGCCGAAAATCTGTAAAATAGGTGCAATGATTGATTTTTTTTTGTTTTTCGGCTCGGGCACATAAAACGGTGTATGTCGCAGTGGTCAGCGACTTGATGATGACATACGGATCCAATGACGTATATAGAAAATATTTTCGGGGGGGGGGGGGGGCTACTATGGAAAGAGTTAAATTGCCACTGCTATCTAAGAATTACTAACAAGACACAGTAGGTACTTATCTACATTTCATTTACAGACTGTCCCAAAACTATTCGACAAAGGCAATGAAAATTGTCTCAACTATTGAAATAAATGTAATCAGGTTAAAATCATTTTTCTATTTTTTTTTTTTTTTTTATAAAATTATTTCTAAATAAGCATAAAGCACCATTAAAATATAACAAACATTTAAAATAATTTTTAAGTTTTTTGAAACATTTCAGGGGAGACTGTAGCTCACTAGGCACCCCCCTATATATTCCACTGCTCGGATAGGTCTATAGAATTTTATTTTCGTCAAACCGAGTTTAACACAGTTCCTACGTTCTGTTATCCCGTCGGCTTTTGTTTTCACGTTATAATCTGTGTTTTGTTTTTTTTTACTATTGTCGTGCATCGTAACATGTCAAGTTATCACTCGCGCTTAAAAATTAAAAGAAGTTACGAACGCGGGCGCGTGCATTAAACACGAGAAGATCGATCTTTTCGATATTTTTGCATGTCACGAAAGTGTTCCGAGGAATTACACGGCATAAACATTTCGCATTGCACAAAAACATGATTTTCGTCGCATTTTCTGTTCGTTTCTCATTTTCATTCGCCTATGTCGAAGCCGCCCGAGCGGAATTTCGTACGACGTCATGTCGTCGGGATCTGAATCGTGCCGCCACGACGGATCGCGTTCCGTACGGCGACTGGTGTAACGCAATAGTTATGTACCACTTTACTGTAAGGGCTTCTTTAAATTGAGCGATTTCCCCCCTCCCTCCCGTGAGTTGGAATGACAGGGCCCTTGGGCGAACAATAACTCGTTGGGGCTCTTCAGAATTGTTTCATTGCAGTTCAAACCGGTAAACACGGTAATCTATTCCGTGGTCTTATCGTGATAAGTACAGCTGATAATAAAAACGACGCGTACTGAATGTTACCGTTGTGGTGTGTTCGGGACACGACTATAGATAATAATTATCCGTATAATTGTCTATAACCGTGGATCGAGAACTCAACTACAGTCAACTCAACGGTAAAGGTGGGATCACGCACGGCGCATGGCGCGTCTCGTTCTTGATTGTATAAGCTGTCAAACTGATCAATGTTTTGATTGTTGATATACTAAAAAAGTAGGTATGAACTATGAAAAGCATATCCAAAATTCAAATACTATAAATTTAGTTCAACTTCGAAGCATGAAAAATGACAAATAAATACATTGATGACGAACAATCAATACCGACGCGCGACACAAAGACCGACAGTTGTTGTCGGGAAAGCAACGTTTATACAAACCTTGCCGCGCAGTACCGATCGGACGGCGCTGTACCACTCCACATTCCTCGCGACGCGCCGTGTGATCCCACCTTAATCCATAGAGTAATATATAAGTAATATTACTCTATGCCTTAACCCAACGTCGTTCGGCTTATCGGAGTTAACTCCGCGATACCGTTCGGCGGTGTAACGCCGAGTTGTTGACTCCGACGACCCTGAATGAATAGTTTGGTTATTTCCACTCTACCACGATTTAAGACTTTATTTAAGTATATCGTTAACCGTGCACCCGACCGACAACAATGCTTATCTATTAATATAACAAGAAATATGTTGTTCGGTTATTCGGCGCAATACGATTCAGCTGATAATAAATGATAAATTCTACAAAAAAAAAAATCACGGCTACGGGATATTAGAATTATCCTTCCGCGTCAGTGGCGTAGCCAGGGGTGGGGCTGCAGCCCCTCCGAAATATTAAGAAAATTTAAAAATTATTTTAATGATCCATAAAAGTCGTTACTCAAGTCTTGAAAAAAAATCCTGGCTATGCCGCTGATCCGTGTAAGGGTAAAAGCGTCCGATAGGTATATTCATCGAACTTCGGGTATACCTATTGTTCGCTAACAGTGCAAACCGAAGAAACGACTTATTATATTTTTGCGATCCTTATCGGTTCGTTCACAAGTGTGATCTGTTCAACACATGTCTGTGAAACAAAGTTCACCTAAATGCAATGTCTAATGAGTGTTCTACTTTTGGTTTTCTAAGATAACAGAGTAATGATAGAGTCATGTATGTCTGCCACAATTTTTTTTTTTTTTTTTAATGGACCACGTATAGATTTTCCTCTTTCACCGTTCTTTATCATGTTAAGCTAGGTATTTGATGTGAAATGATGTAGGGCCGCAACTTAAATTTAAAATTTTTTTTCAAACAACAATAAACCAATGTGCTATTTTCAATTCTGGAATACCTTTACAACTATGCAGAAATTTGCATAAATTTAAACAATATAAAATATCAAGACAAACAAACAAAAAGAAGTACAGACAAATTGGGTAGTTCCAGAGAATAAAATTATGAGTTGTTGTTGATTTAACATAGGTACTTGATTGACTTGTACATTTTACAAAATGGTAGTTGTAAATTTTTTTTTTTTTTATATTCATTACTATGTTATAGAAATTGATATTAAGTTTACAATAATCACATAAATTTAGTAATTATATATCTAGCTTATAATTGTGTAAGTGCTTTTTAGTTTTAACAAATAATTTTTCATTTATTAATTTTAGTTGAAATTATACTATGAAGTTTTTTAAAAATATTTTGACCACATTTAATTAATTACAGCAAATGATCAATTACTATTTTAAGTAGCTTAAAGGCTCCATCTGATAATAGTATATACTGAAGTACAGAACCAGAGTTTACATTATATCAATTACTTTACAGCCAAGAAATTAAGTTTTTTAAAAATTGTTAGAATTACTTTCAGTTTTCAGTTACAATTATTTTGACTGTAAATTTTAAAATCTTCAACCACCTCTCTAAGAACAATTGAAATACTTTTTGTCATATTTTACAGAATTTAGGTATAATTTCTATACATGATCATAAACTAATATTTTTATTTTTATAATTTTGTTCTTCAATATTCTTAATTTAAATCAATTTACAACACATAACTTTATCAATTAAAATAGAAAACCAATTGTATACTTGTGAGTTAAACATTAATTTAATTCAGATTTTTTTTAGAAATTATAATACAATAAACAATAAATTATAATTCATTAATTTTATTATATCATATATATGTATTTTAACTGATAAATTATTTTAATTTGTTAATATCCTTGTACGGGAATTAACAAATATCAGTATTAAATTAAAGTTCGATACATTTTAGTTTTATTCTTTTTTTAACTAGAATGGTTTAAAAATGAAAAAAATTAATACACATAAAAAATAATGTTTTCTAAAAATATTTTAAGTATATAAAATTGACAAATTATTTCATAAATTTCAAATTTATGTCTAATTCAATCAAACCATAATGTACAAAAATAAAACAGCTCAAACTTGGTAAGTATTCAAAAGTTTAAAAATAATATTATGTTTAAAAAAGTAAATTTACAATAAATGAAATTAAAAGAAAAACTTATTACGATTCTTACACATGTGTTCTGATGTGACCATAATAAAGCGCGAGGAAATTATACTGTTTGTTACATTTCTTACATTTGAATCTTTTTTCATTATTTTTAGCTCTTGTTATACAATGAGTATTCATATGTTTCAAACAGTCTCTATACATTCTAAACTTGAAACCACAAATCTTACACATACATTTTTTATCAGATATTCCGACATGTTCAGCACAATGCATTTTCCATTCAATAAGTGATCCAAAACGTTTTACGCAAATTTTACATTCCATAATAGGATTATAAATATTATTTAAACTAACATTATTTAAATGGCTTGGAACTGAATTGGTATAATTTTTAATCGCAGCCTCTGTTTCTAATTTTTTTTTAATTATATCCTGAGTTTTTGAATCTTCTACATCCATCATGTTATCATTTATGTTACCGTTTAACTTCTTACCACTACATTTTTCATCACTACCAAAATCCTTCTCATTCTTTTTGATTGAGCGATGAATATTTTCTTTTCCTTTACCTGTAGTTGGGTCACTATGCATATAAGTTTTTTTCAGTTCAGTTGGTTTTAATTCATTAAGTTTTTCATCAAGTTTTGACAGCATCAATTCAATATCATTTTTATAATTATACGATACATGAAAATCTTCAAGCTGTTTTAAAAGATTCAATAATTCATTTTTAAGTCCTTCCAGGTTAAGATGAAGGTCTTCTACAACTGATGTATCAAATTTTCCTTCTTCTTTTTTCAAGTAATGTTCAGAGTATTCTTGTTTTAATTCCATTTCATTTTTTTTCCAAACCTCATTAAAAATGTTCCAAAACTTTCCAGCTATCGAATTAATATTGGGCGACAAGAATTCTTGCTTTTCATTTTCGACATTATTATTATAAGCATCGACAACTCTACCGCTAACAGGCAATGGTTTTTTAAATTCAAACTCCTCGCTACTATTAGTATTAACTGTCGTTGAATTTAATTGTTTTGGTTGGTTTTGCTTGTTTGGCTCAGCCTCAACATTCTTCCTAGGCCTTCCCCTTGGTTTTTTCACACGGGGTTCATTATTAGTAACTGATTTTTCTTTAACTTTATTACGCTGATGTATTACGTCTGAGTAACAATTCTTACGTGTTTGTAAAGTATTTAACATTTCAGGATTCAATAAATTCTTTTTAATATCATGGTGGAAATCTTTCAAAGGTTCGGTTGTATATTTTTTACGCCCTTGTCTACCAAATTTGTTTTTGAATTTTACATACACTAGATTTGGTCCATTGTATGATTTAACACAAACATCAGTACCAATATGAGCTTTAAATGAAAATTTAGATGCAAATCTTTGATAACATTTTTGACAAATAACATGTTTGCCAATAAAATCAAAGTCCTTTACTGGATATAATTTCGTATTGCCTTCTGTCAGATAATAATTTTCATATCCAGTTACAGTGCTATTATTTTTTTCCTTGAGCGCCGTACATGACATTGGTGGTATTAATAAACGTCTTTCAACATCCTAAAATAAAAATAATATATTATTAATTTTTTCTCAAATACTTTAAAACTGCATATATTTTTAAACCATGATAATTATTAGTTACCAGTGATCTAATTAAGGCACAAAATTTTTGGTGTCATATTTTACACTGTGAAAATTGTTTATAACTCTAGTTCTTAAATTAGCATTAATATAATAACTTGATTTCATGGTGTTTATGAGATGATTTTTATAACAAAAATCACTTGTTATGTATTGAAATTGGAAAATTTTTAACATTAAATCATCTAGTACATTTAAAATAAAATAATATTTTATCAATTAAAAACAAAATAAATGCATTTATAAAACTAAAAGCCTTAGTTCTAAAAAAATTATATCCCCAAATAATATTTGTGACTAAGAAATAATTAGAAAAAAATGTTTTTCATTCAATACTTAATATATTAAGATTGTTAAGGGATAATTTTTGATAGAGGAATGGAGATATAATTACACATATAGATAATGATGTATCAAGTGATACTGATGATATTGATTATTATTTAACAAAAAATGGTGGTGGTTCGTTAATAAGAAACTTGATTTCTCAGAAATTTTCTGAGATGATGCAAAAATAAAGTTGATGTAAATTAATATTAAAAAATGCTTAACAATGATGATGATCATTTATTAGCAACACCTAATGTAAGTTTGAATTTGATACATTTTATTAATAAAATATAGTTAAGTTTACTAGAATAAGTATTAAGTTTACTTAAAGTTTTTTGGTTGGTAGCATTTTATGGTAGATAGCATACTGCACAAGTATCCTATTTTTTAATCATTTAAATTATAATATATAAGTGAATTATAATTATAACTATTATATTTAACTCGGCGTTAGTCGCGCTATAGTCAAAATTACTGTATTCTTTTTACATGTTATTCTATGTATACGAAATTAAATATACTTGGAATATTATATCATTTTTAATAACATTATTGAAAGGTATACCGAGTATCAATGATTAAAATATAAAACATAAATGTTTTATTAAAAATGTTAAAAGTGCGGTCATTTAGACCATAGCAGGACTAACGCCGGGTTAATAAACAAATATAAATAATTTAATAAAATGTATTTAATATTAGAACTATAAAAAATTGTTTAATATAATATTAAATGTTTAGTTGAAGTTTAATATTAAAATATTAAACTTAAACTAAACATAATATAAAAATATTAAAATATATCAACATTTCAATTGTGCAAAACAGTCGTAGCTAGACAAAATAAATTGTAATAATTAAACAAAATGTTTTCAGTTATAGAATATCAAATTAAATTAAAAAAAAGTCTAGTATGCATTTTTCTTAAATATTAAACAAGAACATTAACATAAAAAAAAATTTAACTAACTAGAAGAGATATATCATAGCTGATTGAGATAGGCAGCTGTATATAAGTGTAAAGTTGTAGGTTAGAACCCAATTACTAGTTTTACTTCTTAGATGATAGGACTATCCAAAAAGAAGAAATCCCCAAGGTTTTTCCTCACAGTGTACTTATCATATAATCAAAAAACTACTTTATCAAAACCACCCTCCATCCAATGACCTCAGTTTCTATAGATAAAAAATAATATAAAAATAAAAATTTCTAGTAGAAATTACTTATTCTACTAAAAATCAAGTTAATCTACATATTTCAAACAACATAAGCAAATATTTTAATACTATAATCATTAATACTTGATTAGGTTTAACTGCTCGAAGATTTAATAGATGGAAAAATTCGTTTTTGTTCATATCCTTTCCATTAAATTTATAACTAAAACAAACAAAACAAAAAAAAATAATAAATTAAAGCATGTATTCTAAGTTATAAACAGGGCTAGGATTTGTATGCAATAAAAAATTGAAAAATATGCATTTTATTTACCAAACTATGCATTTAGATTTTTATAAGATAAACACAAAAATATATTTAAAAAAAATATTTGTTTATTGAAATACATCAGTGGTTGGATTTTTTTCTTAACACTACAATGCATGATTTTTTTATTTTTAATTTTTTTGGGTTGTTATATTAGTCCTAATGAAGGGGAAATTACTTAAAAATGTTTTGGTATTTAAGTCTCTAAAAAAACCAATTTTTAGTTTGTAACCTATGAACAACGCTATTTATTAACGTACAACATAATTACTTATTAAATTTATAAATGTAATTTATTCATATACCTATCTTTAAAAGTTATATCGTTTATTCATTAAATATAAATATAAGAAAATAATTGATTAACTTACCAATTACGAAACTAAGTATACATTTTTAAAAATGTAACTTAATATAATGTAATTGAAAAATAAAATAAAAATAATTTAAAATAAATTTTATGTTTGACAAAAAGAACCAAGTTTTATACTTTAATCAGCAGGTCTAGAATTATATACGAAATATTAATATTAAATTATAAATATTAAATACAAAATATGCTAAAAAATATCAATTTTTCGCATTCTTATAATCGAAATATGCAATAATATTAATTTTATTCAATATATGCAATAATATGCATTTTATCTAAAATATACAATAACATGCATAATAAAAGTACCACCATGTATCTCATCATGAGGTGATTAGTGGACATTACTGACAAAATCAATAATCAGAAGTCGCAAAAAAAAAACATGCTGTTGCATACAAATCCTAGCCCTGGTTATAAATGTACATCATCATTTTATATCAAAGATGTAACAATAAATATTTCTTTGAATTAATTAACAAATTAAAACATTTCTTAAATTCTAGGTCAATCTGCAGTGTTGGACAACTGAGATAACCACTGTGCTACAGTATGTAATCACTAAATGCTGTATAAGTTTAACATAAATATACATACTTAATAGTTAATTCAAAAACAATTATATGATACATAAATTTAATGATTTATTTTATTTATTCAGTATTATCATAAATTATTTAAATTTTTATAGAAAAATGGAACACATAAAAATCCCTAAAAGTACATTTTAAATAATAATTTATGATTAAATTTATTTAATTAGTAATAATTAATAAATTTAATTATTTAATTATTTTTTAGTTAAATTAATCAGGCCAAAATAATAACTAAAAAAACTGTACTTTGTACCTTTGATTTCGAAAATAAATTATTAAATATAAATTAAATAAATGAAATTATTAAAAACAACCATAAATTGATTAAAAACTATAATGATAAATATTTAAAACAGTCAATATGAGATTTTAAAATAAATCAAATAAATGGCAACAATAACTGAATAATCGAAGTATTAAATTAAAATATTATAACTATATGAATAAAATAAATTATTGGAAAGAAAACAACTAACAACTCTACCATGCTATGGTCAACAGGCACTGAACAATCGAATTTAGAGATAATAACGATATCGAATATAATATCGATAGTTACAAGATTTTTGATATCGTATCCAATGTTAATGTTTTATTAATCGATAGATAAGAATGATAAGATGGTAAAATCCAGTGATAGAATATATATTATAAACACATTTTTCATTGTAAAATTAATTAAAACCATATCGATATTAAATTTAGCACTGAAAAATATTATTAAAACATTTATAAATATGGCAATTAAAAACATTGTGAATCTGAATATTTAACTGAATATAAGTTACAAGAATTTAATATCGTTCCAGCGATTCATTTATAATTAATGAATATAAATTAAGCTATCTCTTAAGTTATGAGTGTTAAATTTATACAAGCAGTATGACTGTTTAAAAATAAAATATATATGAAACGAATATTTCGATAAATAAAATGCCAAGAATATCATATGTAATAAACATCAGAATATTATTGTTGATCTATTCAAATACTATGAATATCAATAGATATACTTGGTACATATTTTTTAAATTTTTTTTGATTAAGGGTCTAGGATATTGATCAACCCCTAGAAGGAAAAAAATTATAGTAGACATAGTATAAGAATATAGTAAATTTTGTTTATATGGAAGATTAAACGGTTTAGCGATGTTATCAATAAATAAAAAACATTTATTTATTGCAGTCGATAAAATTACGTAACATAGCCACTAGGAATCATAGCATTTGTCTGTCTTATAAAAAATTCATTGCTATTTATCTGTATTTAAAATCTATAAGCCCACAAGTTATTTGATTTTGGCAAACTAAATACTTATTTAAATGTATTATGATGAATAGAGCTCAGAAAATGTTGCATTTGCATGTTTTTATTGGGCTATTCAATTTATTGCTAAATAAGCTTGAAATTATTTTCATGACATTACGAAAAAAATATTAAAAGTTTATAATGCATATTTTTGCATATTTAGTGGTTTAGCAATTTTAAGCACATACTTCTTAATTTTGTTATTTTTTAGAGCATATTTGATGATTATTGATGAATTGATAATAACATTTAAAAATGTTAGCAATTATAAAATATTTATTTTGAGAGTTTTCATAAGATTTTGTACCTATCATGATTCTCAAATCCTAGGTTAACACAAAATGTTCAGTTTTATTTATATTTAACCATAACAATTTAATGATTATCGTTGATTGCATTAATCGTTTAATTGGCTATCTCTTAACTTTTAAAAACATTAAAAAATGTTTAGTGGTTCATTGCAATAGTTTTGCAGGTAAAAACAAAATGTATTTTTTACTTATAAATTGGGTTCTAAGCGTCTTTTCTAATTCTTATTTGTTCTTTACAGATATATATATATTATACATCATTTAATGGGAACATTTTGAAAGAAAATTTAAAATTTCAAGCTATTTATTTTACTTAATTTTCTTATTTATTTATACCTAGAAATTATGTTTAGCTTAGTATAATATACTAATAACATTTGTACTGTTGTTATGTACAAGTATATTTAGTAAAATACCTTTATTTATGAAAATTTTTGCATTAAAAAAAATTGAGTGCATATTTTTAAAGCATATTTGTACTTTTTTATGCGCATAAGTGCATGCATATTTAGTATTTTTTAAGTGCATTAAGTTCTGAGCCCTAATGATGAATTTAAAATAAATTATATTTTACTGACATGTACGAATATGAATGCATGTATGTCATATATTAATTAATAAAACCAAGAGTCTAAAAAGTGAACTTAATATAAACTGGAATAGTTCTCAAAAAGTAACTGAATGATTAATTATTTAAACATTTTAGAAAACAAATAACTTGTATTTTTTATTGATAATGTTCGCATAATACAATCAGTCAATAATGAAAATATTTTTAGTGGGTTGTCTTATGATAAAGTATTGAGTATAAATAGGTAAAATTTTTTTGTATAAATATGTATTAATAATTTAATATAAGTAAGTAAAAATGTGGTTTTAGGTGAACTTCCATTAATCCGGTGTTTTCATGCTTCCAAAATTCCTCTGATCTGATATCTGTCAGATTAACAAGATTCTACTGTAAATGATTTATTGAACTTATAAAAATAAAAAACATTATGGTCTTATTCCTTATTAGTAATTATTATTAATTTTAAATTTATACTGATAGAATAGAAAAATTATTAAATTTTCAGGATGGACTTAAAATAAATTAGAATTTCATGGCTTAGGTGATTATTTTTATAAGTATGGTTAGTAAATAATAACAACAATATGATCAAATACATTATATATTATATTGCAACTACATTGATATAGACAGGCTCAAACTGGGAGAGTACCGGCCTAAAATGTATTATTTCGAGAATTTTTGAATGTGTTTGCATCTCAAAATTGATATTTGGTAGGATTTAAAGAGATTAGAGGGGGGCACTTTCTTATAATCTTTATATTCAACAATCATGAAGTTATGAGATGTTATCACATATCCATAATTCATGTCCCATGATACTATATAAAATAAATTTACTTTGTACTATAAAATATAAGCTTTAAAATAATACACCAAGAATAAGTAAAGTTTAATATAAATATAATATTATTTTTTGTAAATTTATTTATTTTGTTTCAGATTAATTATTAAAAATATCTTTTTTTAAAGATTTATAACTAGAGAGTAGATCTTTAGGTTTTTACATATTTTTATTGTCTATATACAGATTGACGAGGATAAAAAATGTGGATAATTTGTCCATCATAGAGTTCGTAGAAAAACATTTATTTTGAATATTTAGTCTATATTTCATATTTTTGAATATATTCAATTATTGTTCATAAAAAGCATATTTTATTAATTTCTCGAGTTGTGATTTTTCTAGGAAAAAAAAATTTGATTGTTATATTTATATTCATATTTATTTATATTTGTATGGAACTGTTACCCATTTTTTCCATTTAAATAATTTATCTTTTATCAAGGAATCGTGTACTCTAGTTGTTCATTGTTTTTATTTAACTATTTTGTTTTTTTATATATAATTTTATTATATTTATATTTATAATTATGTATGAACTGTTTTAAATTTTTATAATTAAATAATTTACTTGTTACCAAAGGAATGAACCATAACAGTAATTTAATGATATTATTGAACTATTTAAAAAAAAAATCATATTATCACATATTTACAAGTTTAATGAATACTTAGAGAATATTTTAGAGTTTTTTTTAGAGCATATTAGCATCATATTTTAAAAACCTAAAAACCTGTTCTTTATTTATAACAAATATTAAGCGTACAGTTTACTTTATTCTTGCGCCTGCTATTAGAAAAACTTGCAAAACATTATTTTGATAAGCAAAAGCCAAAAACGGGTATCACGATAGAACAATACCACAGAGTATAATAATACAGTCATCCGGTCCATTACGGACTTGGTTATCAATTTATTTGTTCTATCATCTGTGATAACATTAATTATTATAACACATGTGCATAAATATGTACAATATACATAACACATGATATGCATCAAGCACGGTAAACACTAAATTTACTGCCAAAAAGCTGATTCACACTAGATTTCAGTATAATATAATTTACAATATATATATATAGTATTTTTTATAATCGTGCCTTGAGATCATTTAAAAAATATAACAATGTACCATGGTGGTGCTATAAACATATAATCTGTTTACTATTCTGTAATTTTAGTAAAGATTTTTTTCACGGCCGTGGTCTGTTGTGCTGTAGCATAGTGGGCCAGTTCGGCCCTGGATATAGAAGCAAAAATCGGAATATTATAACACTATATGAAGGAAGCACAGTCCTACATAAATATATTTAAAATACAATTCATCAGGACCATGCGTTAAAGGGAGGAATTCAAAATAATTTATGTTATGATAAGTAAAAAGTTAATAAAAAAAAAATACCCGTTGGAAAATTAAAAAATATCAAAATTGAAAATAAATTAAAGCCAACAAATTTCTGAACAGCTTTACAGCTGATTTGTTTGTAAAATATGTTCTATCGATGGCTGCATTTACAACAATAATCAACAGTCCATTGAAAATTCTCAAAAATTAAATAAAAAAAAAGGCATCTAATCGGAAAAATCAGCATTGCTGAAACAAAAATTGACTACTATGTACGCATTTTCAAGTTAGTTTAATTTTTATAGAATGATGACTAGATATATTCTAAATAAAAACGTATGTAAAAAAACCTCAGGTTGTATTAACATTAATATAATTAATAATAATAATTTTATAATAATTCAGGGTTAAAATCCTTAAAACCCCTTAATGGCTTTCAATTTATAAATATTATATTTTCATATTAATTAGTGTTATTAGTTTTTTACTCGATTGTTATCGTTATTTTAACGACATACAAGAAATTCATTTTCATAAAACTAATAACAAATAGATACAAACCAAAACTTATAAACGATAAAAAAACAATAGAATAACATTGACATAATTTGCATTAGTAGTTGGTAAAAAAATTAAAAACATTTAACCTTATAATAATGAAAATAAAAGAAACTAAGATCATTTGTTAATAAGAATACTATAAAATGTTCTATAAATTAATATTATAAGTTATTAGAAAATTAACTTGACAAGACTGAAATAAAAGTGTAATATTTAAAGTGTTAATATTATTTCAGAGATGTATTTATATTTTGTATCGTGTAAAATGTATGTTATTTAAACATGGTACAACTAAGAAAAGTACTGCAAAAAATAATTTGATTCCGATACTGACGAATCATTTATTTTTAAGCGTATTAAGTAAATTTTATTTCGGATTCTTGGTTTGGACCCAGTTCTTCGTGCGTGTATGGTCGCAGTGTCCTGACGGTGTACATTGCTTTTACATCATGATAGTTGCAACAATGGAAATTGCATGGAAACGTTGAAGCAAGAAGCAAGCGAATTTTTAGCAAAATGTGTATTATTGACTTACTCCATGGCTACAGCCTCTTATTTTTAGTTTTTTTTCGTTTTTAATTAAAAATGTTCCCGACGATGGTGCACGCACCTATACACCGTTGTCACCACGCACGACTGCACGACTATCACGCGTCCTCGTGAATTGTTATCAAAACGCTTGGTCATGCAACACAGGTTAGTGTAAGCGTCGCATAACCTAACCGCGCGCAAGGCGTTCGTTTTCACCCGATCCGCTTGTTGGCGACGGATTGTTGGAATTATTTGTCGCGCGACAAACAATTAATAACCTTTTGCTTTTCGCGAGTACCCGCGGCCACTGTCTCACGTCCGCAGTCGTTTAGTTTTTCGGTCGCACGCTGTCGGATATATCCTCGACAAAGGAACGGACATTACGCGCGAAACGCGATAATAACATCGTGGGCGCCGCTCGACCCCGACGTTTACGACTGGTCACACTGCCGCGATAGCAAGAGCCATGGTATCGCCGACGGCTTATCACCGTCGCACGGGCCCGAACGATTACGCGATCGACCGGACGAGTCTTTCCGTATCCATTTTATTCAATCTGAACATCGTTCGTCGCCGACATGAAATTCTTTCAGGCCGTGTCTAGGTGGTCGAAGAACCATAAGTTTGTAAGTATGCCGCGCGTTTCCCGTAACCTTTACGTAACGGCCACTGCCGAATTCACGAGGTCCCGTCGGCGGTAGGCGCGTCCTGAGAAGGTCGAACCGATGACGTCGTCGTTTCTGCGTGGATTTTAGGTAGAGTTACTTTGAGAAAACGATAGTTTGTCCACCCTCGGATTGTATGTTCGTGCGGGACCGTTACGGCACCCCTACCACGGTTATCAGACACTCATTAGAGGTTATGCAGCCTTCCGTTGCCGAGTGTGCGTGGAGATTAACCAGATTCTAGGTCGTTTCCTTGAAAACACGGTCTTTTGCGTCCAATATTTTAATGTAGTCCGTGTCACTTAGGTATATATAATTGTTATGACGTTACTGTCACCTGATTGTCGACAGAGAAGTATTCAGCTGACAACAAGTATTGATCATCCTGTATGTCGTACGCTGTTCCTGTGCTAACAATTTTTGTTTTCAACAAGAACAATATTTGGTACTTTTCTGTTTTCTACAAAACTATTCCGTGTGACACATCACAATCTTGTTATCTAAGACTACCAATATTTGCCTACTTTCCTATTATCACACATAATCATATTTTTATTAATATAATTTTTATGAATTTTTTAATATGTATTGTATGTATTTTGTGTATGGTTACTGATGATTGAAATTGAAAATAATAAAATTTTTATACCAAGACTATTATTATCATTATTGACACACAGCTTCAACACAAACAAAATTGGTAGGTAATTCCACAAATAAAATAAGAATAATTGAATAAAAAATAGAATTTATAATTTAGAAAAAATTAAATATTTTTTGGTTAACATGCATTAACTAGTAAAACATTGCAACTATTTGTTGAGGAAACTGGATTTTGATTGTTCTTTCAAATGTCAGTGAATTTACATTCTTTTATGTTCTGTCATTACATGAATTTAGCTAAATATGGTTTTAAATAATAATACGCTGTTCCATAATTTTTCTTGTTCTGCTATATTGCTGACTACCAGAGACATTCTATATTTTGAGTTTGTGCTCTACTTAAAAGATTTTCGCTGTGTTTTATAGTCAAATGTTTAAAATCAACTTTTTCAAGTTTGCTGGTGTGTATGTATTCGCTATCAGTCTGAGTAAATTCTTGTTCCTTATTTTATATTTAAAAAATATTCCAATGAAAAGATCTTAATTTGTGTATAATTTTTTTTTAAAATTAAATTTAACAATTCTAATGACTTGAATGACTTAGGTTATTATATTTTATTAACAATTTTATGTTGCCACCATATTTTTATAATTGTTATTAAATACTATAAAAACACATTAATTTGCCTATCTTAAAAATTTTAATATTAATAAAAAATTGACCTAATCCATTTCTGTTATATATTATATGGTTTTTTATTACTTAAATTTTAAATGATTTTTTTTTCCACAAAAATATGCTATTTTTAGAAGTGTGATTATCAGTTAACAACAATTATTATTGGTTTTAGTATATCAAGATAGTAAACCAGCAAGTATTTGAATAATTAAAATAATAAATAATTTTGTATATTAGGCCACTTTTGCATTCATCGCCTCAATTATGAATAATTAACAACTATTATATCAGATGAATATTTTACTGATTGTTAATTTTTCTTTTATCTCTTAGTAAAAAATAAATAATATACAATTTTTTATTATGTAACTTAATTATATTTATTTTATAGTTTTTGACCAGTTTTGGTGTATTAGCTGGTGGTGGAAGTTCTCTAATTTATGCACTCGAACAATCAATTAAAGCATCTAATGATGCTGCTCTTGTACCTAAACAGAAATGGAATCATAATGGTTGGTTTGATACATTAGACCATGCCAGGTAAATATTAAGTTTTATGGTTGTGTTAAACTGAAATTACTTAAAGTTTTTTCATAGTGTTCGTCGTGGTTGGGAAGTATACAAAAATGTTTGTGCTGCATGTCACAGTGTTGAATACTTAGCATATCGAGAGTTGGTTGGTGTGTGCTTGACAGAGAATGAAGCCAAAGCTGAAGCTGCTGAACAAATGGTATTGTAATTAAACATTGTTATTTTTATAGTATATTTTAAAATTATTTATATTAAAATTTAGATTGAAGATGGACCTGATGAAACAGGAGCTATGTTTAAAAGACCTGGAAAATTATCGGATTTGATACCAAAACCTTATCCAAATGAAGAAGCTGCTCGTTATGCCAATAATGGAGCTTATCCACCAGATTTGACTTACATTACGCAAGCTAGAATAGATGGAGAGGTGATGTTATTCAATCTTTTTTTACTTGTGATATTGTCATAGAAAAATTTGATTACCTACATCAGCGTTTTTTAAACTGTGTTCCGCGGAACCCTGAGGTCTTACGAAGATCACATCCGGGTTAGTGAAGCTTACGTAATTTTTTAAAAAATTTTTAGAAAATTTAACATTTCCAACTAAAGATAAGTTATGGTAAAAAGATATTCGCATTATAGAAAAAAAAAAAAATCTTTATTTACGTGTAGTGTATAAGCCATATGGAATAGTTAAATTGAAGTAATTATTATTGAAGAAATATTATGTACGTGTACAATTATTATTATTTTTATATTAACTTTCTTTTAAATTAAACACCTTTAACACAATATTATTATATGATTATAATTTAATTACAAATAATCCTAAAAATAGCCAAAAACCTAAAAAAAAAGTAAGGAGTCCCACAATAAATGTGGACATCAAAAAGGGTTCCGCGGATAAAAAAGTTTAATTAATGCTGATCTACATAAATATTTACTGAATAATTAATTCCAAATAGTTTTATAACTAGGATTTTTTTTAAATTATTTTTAGAATTATATATTTTCTTTATTAACTGGATATATGGACCCACCTGAAGGTGTGGTAATCGCAGAAAATCAACATTTTAATCCTTATTTCCCTGGAGGAGCAATTGGTATGGCTCAGGCATTGTATGATGAGGTAATGATTTTAATTGCACATTTTTTTCCAAATATTTTTTAGACCGTAGACGAATGATTACCATGGTTACACACCAATGACAATAACTTAATAATTAAAAAGGATAATGAAAATAAGTCTTATCATATAAGTATATCAAAAAATTGTATTTCAGATTATTGAATATGAAGATGGAACTCCAGCTACTCAAAGCCAGTGTGCTAAGGATGTTGTTACATTCCTAAAATGGTGTGCAGAACCAGAACATGATACTAGAAAATTATTTGCCATGAAAGTATGTTGCATTCAGTAATTTTTTATATTTTTAATATTCTTAATACTTTTATTTATTATTTATTTATCCTAGGCATTTACTATCTTGGGAGTACTCAATTTGGTTGTCTGGTACCTCCATAGGCATTACTGGTCAGTGTTGAAGACTCGGAAGATTTTCCAGAGCCCCAAATCAGTTTTCAAAAAATGAATTGTTTTTAGCTTGAGGTTATAAATTAAAAATTAAAAGTTTCTTTCAAATTATTTTTTTTTTTTTAATTTTTTTTTTTTTTTTTATGCATTAACTATGAAAATATTCTTTGTCCTTTAATAGTAATTATATGCACAGTATGAATTTACTGAGTAGACTTAAGAAATTAAAATATAATGATTTTTAATTATTTTGAAGCTTTCAATAATATTCTGTTGACATTCAAATTGTTGGTGAATAAAATTATAAATTTGTTTATGCATTTGTAGATATATAATGTTTTTTTTATTAAATTATTTCAACGTATCCTTTAGAAAATTGCAGAGCTTGAGATCTGACGTATATTAATTGTCCGCACAAAATAATTATTACCATTATTAAATTTTTTTTTTAAATTCTTCAGGTCTATAAAATTGATTTTTCGTTTTTAATTAACTGATAAATGTTACACTGTACAAATTATTGAAACATATATATTGAATTTAAATAATGTGTTTATTGTTAACTATTAATATAGTAAATGTTTTATTTGATAATTTCCATTAATTGTATCAAGATTTTATGATCAAGTTTGTTTTTCCACACAAATTGACTAAACTCATGTACCTCTTAGATATTATATATGTTTGGCTTATTATAGTAAAAGCACACATAATCTATATTTAAAATATACTATATACTAAAGCCGAAGTATAAAAAATATTCGTAACCTTGTAAAATTTATAGAAGATGAAGAAACTTTCCATTTCATACTTAGTTATATATAATAAATTTGGAATTAATTAAATTTAAAATAGTGTAATAATACCAAATAAGTAATTTTAAGACATGGATAAAATAAAAATATTATTATTATTATTATTATTTCTAGATTCTTAAAATAATTTTGAATTATTATACATTGACCTATTTATTTGAAAACAAAATTTCTTATTTAAATTTCACTTTTTTTATAAATTACCTGCAATTGTCAAGATTTAGTATATTTAACAGTGTATCTTAAATTAATATAAATGTTCAGTCTCATAGTAAATTAACCAAACCTATAAGTACATTAACAATTCTTAATATTGTTATTAATTTTAAAATAGGAAATGCTTTTATTCATTTCTGTTTTTATTCAAAAATGTTTGTAATTTGTACATACTCTAATAAAAATTTTAGTTGGTTAGTTTTGAAATATTTTCAGATTGAATAAAATATAAACCATTTTTATAATATTGATTTGATTAATGAATAACTATATTGTCTATAATCATTTTATCATTGATATAAAATAAATAAGGCTAACAAAATAAGTAATATGATAATGTATGTAAAAAAAAAAAAAGGAAGGAATGCTTACTATGAATAATCAGTACTCAGTATCATATATTTTTTATTTGAGAGATCAATTTCAACGTATATACAAATAAATACCTGACTGTATTTAATCATTTTCATTTACACTCTTCTACATTAGCTGTGTTCAGATTATAAAATTAAAAATAAATAATTAACTGCTAAATTGTATACTTAAAGTGTATAATACGTGGTGTTTATGAAAAAAAAAAAGTTTGTTTAAATAACAATTGAGAGTAAAATGTAAACAAAGGCGTATTTGAATGTTGCCACGAGGGGGGGGGGGGGGTCATAATCATTTTTCTTCTATACAAACTTAAAAATAATTTACAGATCATGTTTCTGTTGCTCATTTGAGTAAATAAATAAAAATAGAAGTACCAAATTGAATTAAATATTTATTTAATAAATATATTTAAAACATACTGTAAAAAAAATAAGTATTAATAATAACACAAATAGTTTCTATATTAAAATTGTACCTTCAGTCTAAATTCTGTATAAAAAAAAACAACAAATTACCATAGTAGTAATAGTACCTATTAATTATTTTTTAAAAACTTTAAAAAACAACTAAGATAGGTAACTTAATTTAACAAATATCTAAATAGAAAACACGAGGTTGGTAAGTAGTCAAATAACAAATTCAAAATTTCTTATTTTCATTTTGGCAAATTTGTTGATTATTTCATCAATTCATATCATAGTGATAGACTAGTAATTTATATACTTAATTATGTATACATTACATTTTTTAAATAAATCAATGTATTATATTAAAAAAAAAGTACGAGCCATGGGGTGGTCGAATGCCCCCTTCGCCTCCCCTCTAATACGCCTACAAATTTAAACTGTTCTAGTTGACTGCCGAACAATATCATTCGATTAGGTTGTTTGTGAAGTAATAATAAATATCATGTGATTTATTATTATTCAAATAAATAAAAGATGTAAAAAATTCATGCGATGGCCGGGAATCGAACCCGGATCAACTGCTTGGAAGGCAACTATGCTGACCATTACACCACCATCGCAACTGCGAAATAGGTCAATAAAAACATTGTTTTATATATTTTACTATACATTTTCAAAGATATTTTTTTCAATCATTGATTTTTACATATTTTCTACCAATTTCTTAAGTTCAACATGACGGTTAGTATCTGTTTATAAAAAAAATGTATAAACTATTTTCAAGACGCGACTGTTCGCGGCGGCCGACAACACTACCTATTGCTCAGAGAGCACTATCATGCAACACATAGTATCATAAGCGTCACTAAGGAGCAGGGGCGTATTTAAGGGGGGGGACACGATTTCTTGTGTTTTTGAATTTAAAATTATAGATCATAGATTTTTTTCTACTGGCGGATTAGTGTTGTTGTGTAAGGTATGCAATGTAAAAGTTGCTGCTGAAAAATGTTCTCCCATACATCAACTTATATCAAGAGACAAACATGTAAATGAAATACAACGAAGATAACAAATTGAAGAACAAGAAAAAAATATGTCACAATGTTTTATTGCCAATACATCAAGTCACACAAACAGGTAAGAATACTTTTTAGATTTAACTCAAACCTTTTTTTTATGTAATATTCTATTAAGTAAGCTCGATAATTCTAATTTACGTTCATTTTTGGAAAAGTATACCAATAAACTCCTGATCATTCTACATTACGGAAAAATTACATTAGGATTTTTTACGATGAAACTATACAAATTATAAAGTCATACCTAGAAAACAAAAAAATATGGGTCTCTATTGATGAAACTACAGACGCCAAAGGTCGTTTTTTAATGCATTTTTCGCGATTTCTAAGGTCATTAAGATCCCAGCCCTAATTATAATATAGTATATAACAATTAATAATAATACAATAGTTACTTATAATATATAAGCATTATAGTTAAAAAATAAAGAAAAATACTGATATTACCCAAAAAAAATTACAAAAAGTAAAAATATGCCAAGCTCAAAATCAGAACTATTATATTCTTGCAACTAAAAAAAAAATCTGTCCAAAAATTGCACTGATATCAACATAATTCAAGCTTTTAATTTACAAGGTACTTCGACCATATTCCTAAACTTCTCTCTTTTCCCCCGTAGTTATAAAAATTATATTTGTATCTGTTTTGTTTCAATATCAATATCTAATACTTGGCGGCTGATTTTAATATTGATGTCAGCCTAATATGTGTGTTTTTGATAATTACATGTATATATCAGCCACCAAGTATTGGATATTGAAACAAAACAGGTACAAAGGAAAAAAAAAAGAAGTTTAGGGAAATGGTTGAAGTACCAGGTAAATGAAAAGCTTTGACAATGTTGATATCAGTGCATTTTTTGGATAGTTTTTTTTCGTTTCACCAATATAATAGTTCTAATTTTGAGCTTGAAGTTTTTTTTTACTTTTTGAAAGTTTTTCAGGGAATATATTACTTCATGCCACTACTGATTATAATATAGGAATACTGTGTTTCACTAACTACTTATTTATAAAAATAATCAGAGAACGGAATTGATTGTAAATAACTAATAAGAAATCAAAATATTATGTACAAATTAACTAAACAAAAAATATGAATATTGATTACCTACATGTTGACTTTAACTTGTTAGTTTACAGATTTGACATTACACAGCAGATCGTTCGTAACGAGAGCTTGTCGAAAACAATAAATTGTGCGTGTGTGTCAGGCAACTGTGCCTTTTTTGATTTACGCCCATTATTACGACCATTTATATTATATTTTATTTACACACATAAAGGCGGTGGTGTGCAGAATTTTTTCATGCATTATTTTTACATCAAAACCGTCGGTATCGACGCAGTATTGAAGTAGAAGGTGCAACTGTTATATTCTTACTTTCCGTAGATTGTTAGTGGGTATTAAAAGATAAATTAGATAAAATAATTCTTATTTTGGATAGGTACTTATATCAGGGGCTTATTTAGACTTACTTCTAGGGGGAGGCGACTTAAATTTTTTCTTTAATTCAGGCTCAACATTTACAAGTAAAATTGTTGGTAGTATTTATATCAGGTGAATCCTTAATATTTGTGGTTTTTTTTTTTTTTTAATCTAATGCCGAACCCACTTAAAATGGTATTTTGTGTAGTTCTTTTTTAACACCTATCTTTGTTTTGAAAGTTTTGCTTATGTTTTATCTAATTTTTCACTAAGTATGGTCAATCAAAATAATATATATTATTTATCGTTATGGGACATATAAACATTATAAGCAATTGAGCGTTTAACACTATAAATAATTTAAACGTTATTCAATTTAAGCGTTTAAACGTTATACAAATTTAAACCTTTAAAAAAATGTTCGTTTACCATTATTGACAGTTAAAACGTTATGAAAAATTTAGCGTTTTGCGTTATTTAAATTAGTGTAAAATTTGAAACGTTTTTAAATGTAGTAATACTATAAAATAAATCATAATTTTTGTTTCTTAATAAAATACCCATTACTTACATAAAAATTTTCTTGGTCTAAAAATTCTTGGGGGGGGGGCGATTGCCCCCATCGCCCCCTCCCCCCTCAAATACGCCACTGACTTATATTTTTTAAGATACGTTTGATGCGTATTTAAAACTAGATAAATCTTCAACTGACAGTTCCTAGTCTTCGTCACTTTTAACTTCGCCGTTGATTATAATATCGATTTTTTTTTCAATATAGAATATTATTATTATTATTTTAAATATTTATTCCAACATCTAGAAATGTGCAATTAATATACATTTTCATTAAAATATACAAAAATGTGCAAAAAAAAAAATTAACTATAGAATCTACTCATTACGACATTTATTATCAAAATTATTATATGTGAATTGTCAGTGGCGTATTTTCAAATTTTTTGTGGGGAGGGTCTAAATATTAAGTACCTATAAGTTTATAATATAAAAAAAACACATACGAGTTATGATATAAATATGTAATAACTATACTATTTATATTAAATTATGTATATTTCACTACTATTATGATTTATTAATACAAATTAATAGTTTTTTATAATAAAAAAGGTAAACGTCTTTTTTTCCTCGCCAGTTCTTCAATAACTTCTTCTGGTTTTATTGAGTAGTTTTTATTTATTGATAACATCGCTAAACCGTTCAATCTTCCCTATAAACAAAGTGTTTAATTGTAATTTGTAAATAACAAGAATATTTTTTTAAGTTTATAATAATTTACCTCTGACATGGAATTCCTTAGATATGTTTTTATTCTTTTTAAATTTGAAAATGTTCTTTCATTTGTTGCAGAGGAAACAGGTAGCGTGACTAAGATTTGAAGAAGTTTAAATATGTTTGGATAAATTGACTGGTTACACATAGCCATAGCCTCTAGAGCATTATTTGGTTTCTCTGTTGTTTGTATGAGTTTTCTCTGCCATAATTTGTATTCTGCTACAATAATTTGATTTTGAGATCCATCATTCTGCAAATCTTCAATATATTTATTTGAAAGAATTATAATATCTTCGATGGGACCATTTTCCCTAAATAGAGAATCGAAACCTGATAAAATCGATCGATGAACATTGAACCTTTCTTCTAACTCTGTAATAAATTTGTCAAGATAAGGAATAAAAATTGATGCTCGATAATATTGTTCCGGAGTATTTAATGGTATATAACATCTATTAGTTTGTTTTTTTTGTTAATCTCGGAATTTTAATTTCAATATCAAACGACGCGACAAAAATAACCAAAAGTTAAACCAAAGTAAAAACCCATAATATAAAATTAATATTCTCTTTCTCGGTACCTACGTACCAAGTTTTTTTGACTTTTTACATTTTTTTCTGGGGGGGGGGTCGAGACCCCGGGACCCCCCCCCCCCCCCGTAAATACGCCACTGTGAATTGTTGATGAATATGTATTTTTATATAAATCAGGGCCCGAGTCATTATTTTTTCATGCCTGTATTGATATGACAAACAAAATTATATGAGTGCTAAGGATAGCAAATGCTGTTTATTTTAAATAGGTACATTTATTTATATTAGCATATTCTATTTTTACTATAGGTAATGAATATTTCAGCTTTGATATATCATAGTTGAAATCAATTTAAAATCAATGACAATTAAAAAATACATTTGGTTTTGGATTTTTAACTTAGAACATAATAAGTAGATATTATGTATTTAATTTAAAAAATTAACATTCGGTATATTATACATACTTGAAAATGTAGATGTGTGATTTATGGACTATTAATTTGTATGCATTTCTAGATATTCCAAATATCTAATTTCATTTTTCAAGTAAAGGTTCAGCTCATAAGTTAAATCCATATGAAAATACAATAAAATAGTTAATTTAAAATTGGATGTATATTTATTTATTTGAACATTTTAATAATTGATAGGAAATAGAAACGTAAGAGACATTCAGGGATTTTCCTTATTATTTTGTAATGATTTTAATATTTTTTTATTTTAAATCATAATATTAGTTTTCCAGTTATCTTATCACAACAAAAATATTTCATAAACTGTATTTTAACATTAAGTTTAAATATATGAAATCTGATGAATTTTTTTCTGATGCGTGTCCAAATTTGGTTATCGGGGTTATAAAATTAAATTAGATACATTTTAAACTTTTTGAATGTTTTCTTAGTTACATGTTATATATTGTAATACAATTTGCATTGTTTTATACAGTTTGAGGGTTACAAGTATTAACAATTTTCGTTTTGAATTTATATTTTCAGAATGTTTTTAGAATGAAATTTCATTCAAATGTGATTAGTGTCTCACGGAGTCATTAGTTTCTCGATGAATCTGTAAGTTCTATTTAAAATCTGTAGGTTTGTAGGCACAGCCGTATAATTAGTATCTATACTATTCTATGAAGTATAGTTATCGTTGCTATAAATATTGCTTTAATTTGAATATATTTCATACAGATATGTGTAGCGCGATAATATTAAATTGTGATACAATTAAATAGGTCACCGTTTTTGGCTGTAGAGCGTAAAGAACTAGCGTTAGGTACATGGTACTATAACCTATGATGATAAAATTAACCATTTACAGTAGGTATACATATATACGTATATTTCAGTAAAAACATTCTGATCTTAAACTCTTGATCACGCGTTTAGTATATACCTATACATACACAGTGCGCACGCACATACACACTCATATACGTATATAGTCCACGGACGTGCAACAAATCTAAAACGTCTCTCTCTACGTATATAAGTTTATTTACATTGGCTGTATGCAACGATCATTATGAATTCATCTCAAACTATGACGCATTCATTTCATGAGTGTTTTCACGGTTGGAATTACACGGTACGTTGTACCGTCGTGTACTCGACCCTATGCTTATGATGTACATTGTCTGTAATCGTTTTGGGTAGACACGACGCGCTGGAATAGTACAGAAAATTTGAACCGAATAAAGAGAGAGGGTACGTATCCACATTGTTCTTAACGTCTAAATTTGAACTAAACCAAACGCATTTGCATAACACTAACACTTATTCGTTGTTCCCGTATTTTGTTGGCCAACTCTCGGAAACCGTCTAAGTATTATTTAAATAAATGTTGAATTTGCAAGATTTTTTTTACGTGATTAGTAAATTTTAATTTCTCCGCGAAGAATTTAAGTATTATAAAAACTATATACTCTACGAATATAATATATAATCATTTATTATATATGTTATAAAATATAATATATAATCACTACGAATAATTGTTACTAAAAAAATTCCGTAGAACATTTTTTCGTTAGTTTTTCTCTAAAGAAGGAAACATTTATTTAACATAATATTTAAATTTAAACGACGATGTTTATATATTACTACCATAAGACATTATGAATAGATTTTTCATTATAGCTACCAATGAATGATTTTATTTGTATTTGAGTACTATATATACTATTTATCATTATAGTTTAATATGGTTTCTCACATAAGCGATATGTTTATAGTCCATTCCCTGAGAAACTATACCATTATTGTCTGTACACAGTGTCTACGTAAATGTTATCAATATATTTTGAAGTATAATAACATGATAGGTATAAGCTGTATTAAAATCGTGTCTTTAACGATCCGAAAATCTACATACCACATACCGGTATATCGCGATATTAAATTTTACACAATGTTACATGAAAATATTTTTTTTTGACAAAATTCATCAAGATTTTTAGTATTTTTTTTAGTTAAGGTTAAAATATATAAAATAATAATTATTAAAAATGTCATATTTAAAATGTACTTATGTCATACACCTGCACAAAGATCCACATGCATATAACTCTGATTCGTTGATTTTATGAGGTATTTTCCTGATATACTATTTACTATGTACGCAAAATTCATGTAAATGTATAGGTCAACATTTATTACAGTTCATTATGTCTTGCCACATTGCCAGTTGTAACTAATTTGGCGCAAAATCGATGTAGATATACAACGCATACTATACATATTATATTGCCCATTTAATAATTACTATTTAAGACTCTTAAGTACTTAAATACTATCAAATATTTTAAAATATGTTAAACATACGATATCGTACTTGGAATGTTTGAACTCCCAACTCCTTAAAGTAGGTTTTTTTTTGGGGGGAGGGATTAATTGTAAGTTGTAAATCGGGGAGTTATTGACCAGACCATTCAAATTTTTTTTCGACGTCACTGATCACAGTAATATACGAGTGTAATAAAAAAATACACCCCGGTTTCAAATTAGTGGTTAATATAATTTAAAAACTTTAACCAATCAAAGTCATTTAAATGCATCGATACAATGAATTACATTTTTAATAACTTTTCAAGAATGTATTACCATTTACCACATTTAATAAAAATTGAACTATTTATAATAAAAACTTGGATGTTGTCGTGTAGATGCCTTTGATAACGATTTTTTAAGATAATTTGGATAAGATTATGTAATTTTTCATATTCTAGTAACCATAATAAATTATGGTTAAAATTATTTAGAAATTCGAATAACTGAAAATGTAGCTTGCATAATAGCGCTCAAATATAAATCTAAGTTTACTTTATTTAATTAAATTTATTAATATTTCATAATGAAAAATAGTTTAGAAATAATGAATGATTATCAATAATCTCTAACGAGTAACGTATTAGCAATCTGGACGTTAAAGTGATTCCTTTTCAATTTTTTTAGACCAGGACCCGAGAAAAAATTGTCTCGTTGCCCCCCCCCCCCTTACTTGACAACGGTCCTGTCTTAATCTAATGATCAAAGTGTATATCGGAAAACAAATGCTAACATGTTACCTCAATATTAAACTATGGTTATAAATTATAACCTAGTTTTATAGAAAATATGCAAACACGCAGGACCGATAAAACGAGGAGAAACATAATTAAAAATTTTGATGTACCCGATCGGAAAGAGGATACCTATTTCGCTTTCGTTGTATCATACATCGAACAAGGAATAGAATACGGTATAACGGTGGAAAATCGTTTTTAACTTGTACGTACGTACACGATGAACAGTAACAACGACATGCGAACAAGTGCACCAACATCGTACAGGTATAAGTGGTACTAACGGAATCGGTTGAACGGCGTTGCGCACGTACAGAGAGATACACGCGGAGCGCAACGTGCAAAGACCCGATACGATCGAGTAGAGGACGATCGTTAACGATCGATCGAATGGCGTACGAGCGTCGTGACGAACGGTCGGCGTCGAAACGGTCCCTGCAGGACGAGCGAAAGGATCGTCCGCGGCGAACGAAAACGGCACCGGCGCACGCGCACGCGCGCGCAAAGGCATGCGGATAGCTTTCCCTCCGCCGGCCGCCCCGCTCGACAGGACGCAACCGGTTTTATTTTTAGCAGTCGGTCCGCCGACATCGCCTCCGCCGCCGTACGCACGCACGCACGCACGCACGCACGCAGTCGGCGAGGCACCGGAACGAGATATCTCCGCAGCATCGACAGCAGCAGCAGCAGTCGCCGGTGGTACACTGGCCCCGAACCATCGTCACGCGAGCGCGCCGCCGTCACACCACACACCGGGACACCGTCGTCGGAACGGAGCGAGAACACCGCCGAGAACAAACGTCAACCCCGGGCAGCGAACGAGTCGCGTCTTCTGCCATGCGCTGTTGACCAGGCAACCGCGGACCAGACTTTGCAATCCCTCGGCAGGTAAAAGCGCGTTCGTCACCGTCGCTCGCATCGCGTCCCTACACCGATCCTTACTCGAGTCCTGCATTTCGACGCGTTTAGAAATCGTTTTCCGAGCAAGGCCTCTGGAACGTGTCGTACGCACGTGTACAATAATAACGTGGACGCGCGCTGTCTATAGTCACCGCACACATGTCTCGGTCCTGCGTGACACATGTGGCGCACACATCTTTTTCTTTCCTTTCCTACGCGCCCTCGCCGCTCATTCCTTCTCCGTCGCTCTCTCTCGCTCTCTCTCTCTCTCTCTCTCTCTCTCTCTCTATCTCTCCCTCGCCGTCTATCTTTATCTATCCACGCTGTAGCGTTCCTCCTCCCGATCCCTCTCGGAATAAATACTATTTGAGTACACACGTTCCGCAGACTAACGTATTTGTACTCTCGTATGTTTTGTAGATGACTTGCCAACAGCGGTGCTCGTGAGTCGTTCAAGAAATAAATAAGAAAAATGTTGGTCGACGTGAAAACGTCGTCGTGGACCGCTCGAACAGTGCTGTTCCTCTTCCTGTCCGGTAAGAAATTCTTGTTTTGTCGCTTTTCAACAATAAATACGCCTGTTACATAGCTCGTAATAGAACTAGATGCATTGAAATAGTTATAACTTAGATAGTTTGCGATAGATAGTGGAGCACCCGAACCGCGTTAAATCGTTTTTTCGACTACCAATTATAAGTATTTACTACTGGTCCGATATCTCATGAAATTAACGCAAAAGCAAAAATGCATTGTAAATCTTAGAGTTCAATTTACTGTTCGTATAATTCAAGGGCTGTTATTGAATATTTGTTTATTATTTTATGTATCCTACAACTTAGGAAACGTCATTAAAACATTACATTTGGTATGTAAAATACAAGCATTTATTATAATATCTAGACGCACACAACTGTAAACAAAAAAAAACTTAAATTCGTACTCTTTTAGTACATAAAAAATACTACATCACGTGGTTAGTTCGAATAAAAACGAAATCGCGGAAAATCAAATAATTATTTTCAAAATATGTATTTCGTCTCATTTCCGTTCAGTTATTTTTTTCGATTACATAAGAAAACAGAAACAGTAAAATTAAAATACATTATTATACTAATCTAATATATTTTATCAATCGGTATGAATGGAAATAAAATATCAATAGATAATTTATTATCTACTCGATAACGTTTACGGTCAAATTATTAGAACACCATATATAATTAATGCATGCTCCATCATTCAGTTTTGCTGATTTTTTTTATAATGTTTATTAATATCATTACTGTTCGGCCGTGCATGTTTTTTAAATGTTCTAGTTCAAATACATTCTAAATTTCATATTTCATCACATATACCTGATATTAATATATTTATTATTCAATATCACATTTAATTCACTTAGAGTCATTATTTTGAAAATTTGTATTTTTTAACACATTGTGAACTTAATACATATTATTAACATCATTCATACTTTTATATTATTAAAATAATATGCGTGTAATAAAATATCGATGGTCACGAACGCGATAATAGGTTTTTATTTCCGATGAACTGAAAATGTAAAAACAGTTTGTAGACATCCTGTATGTTATAAATGCTTTCAGATTCTAATCACCAAAAAACATCGACCGGAACTCTATCTCATTATGTAACGAAACACATTAGACACGTAAAATAATTCTATTACGCCTATTTTCTCTAGACATCTGTTGAAAAATAATGGTACACTGCAGCACAGTTATGACAGTTTGGTACGATTTATTGTGTACAATGTTATTTATGTTGTAAAATGAATAATATTTATATGGTCGGCGTTGAGTATTAAAGTTTTATAACGGAACGGCATGTTTTTGAAATCAATGACAACACGACAAACAAATTACAATACTAATATCCATGTATACATGATATATATTTGTATATTCAAATCATATTTCCTCTAAGAGAATTCTGTGTGAGAACGTGTTATCTGAATATATTCTTCTTTTATCACGATGTTTCCGGTCGAAGTAAAACACTATTAACAATAGCTATATAGTCTATTGCATTACTGCATGGTTTTCTCTCTGTAGATTTATCTAGTTTTTTAATGAACTGCGAACAAAATTCTGGTCATTACCATAATATAATAGCATAAAAATTATAATCGAAAAAATATTTATTAAATCACATTTTGTAGGAAATATTTTCTGTTTTGTTATTTTATCGTGTGTCTGTCACTTATTAAATTTTTGCTCACAAATGATAGGTAATGAGTTACAGATGTATTTGGAATATCGAAAATCATACCATTTAATTAATTCCGAAAATACGCATATTGAATGCATTTGAAAACTAAAACGAGTTTAACTTATACTATTTATAATTTAAGAAATATTGCTTACATTTTACTCATTGATCTGTCTACATATTATGGAACTATTTGAGTGTAGGTTATATTTAATGAAATTTATAAATTTAAATCTGTACTGCAATTTAGCATAATCGTTAAATCGGATTATATTGCTTGAGTTCATTCAAAGATTTTCTGAATTATTTTAGCGTTAAAATTTGTTTTTAAAAATATTAAAAATGTATTAGATACATTAACAGCTATACCTAATTTGTAATTTGATGCGAGTTTAAATAAGTTACTTGTTATAAGTTTTTTTGTCATCCCTTGTCCATTAATTAGGCACAATTAAAAACGCACATATATCATGTACAAAGAACATAATTTTTAATATATATTTTTTACGTATACATTTTATATTTAGTGATAACGTAAGGACTTCCGCGAATTGATAAGTTTTGCTAACAGACCACCCAGCGAAACGGCAATGGACTCCGTGTGGTATACGGCCGTTAGCCTGCGCGCTATACCGATAACCTTTGTCGGTTTTCGTTGAAAACGTGTTTTTCATTGATCATATAGATTTTATTAAATTGAATTATATTCAAATGCTCATGAATTGAAATAAAATTTATTAAATAATTAGTAATATTGGTTCTAATTATACTAATGTAATTCCACGAGATTGAATTAATCATTTGGATCCTTTAAAAACGAAATATTCCAACTGATAGAAAACTACGTCGAAATTGAAAACTGAATATTATTTTTATTGTTTGTTTAATATATAAATTATTTAAAGACTACAATATCATACATATAAAATTAATTATTTAAATTCTTTATTTTTAATAAATCTTTTCCAATGTTATAATATTTTTATTCATGATATTTAATATTTACACTGTATACTCGAATTTATTTTTCATTTTTTATCGTATTTATTAATGGGATGATACGAGTACAATACTTATAAGTTATTTATTTTAATTTTTTTTTTATTAGCTTTTTGTATACACAAACATAACATTATTTTATATAAAAATTCGACAAGGATATTATTTATTAATATTACTAACTTAAAAGAGATGGCAAAGTTATTATGTAGTGAAATCTCTTTTTTTGGATATCTATCAACAGCATGAACTTCTTAATTACGAATACTTTGAAGTTTTTAAGTGTCTCATAAAAAGAATACTTGTATATATAATCAGGGTTTAAAATAGTAAAAAATGGCAGGGGGACTCTAATCCATTTATTATTCTCATCGTTCCAATTAGTCTCATACAATTACTAGGTAACTAATTAATTATAAACAGGTATATATATATATACATGTGTGAGTGTATATTACTATATAATTTATAATTTATATTTAATATGAGTTAGTTTTGTTCGTAGAACACTGTTTAACACCTAGTGACATCAATAAGATTGCAAAGTCAATTTTTCATCTGTTTTATTGTGTATGATTATTTTTAATAAACAGTTGATCGTTTCAGTAAACTTTTCGGAAAAATATTAAAGAGGACGCTTTATAAGTGCTATGAGATCATAGGCGTGACTAAATCCTAAAGTCGGGGGGGGGGGGGTCAACCCTAACATGTTTAAAATAACTAAAACCTGTGGGAGGCTCTTCTCCCCATACCCCCAAACACGTCCCTCAAGTAACATTCATAATTAAATTATAATATTATTTTATCAATATACAATGTATATAACAGATAATAAAAAAAGTGATATTGAAGTAAACGTAAAAATATTAACATATTTATTAAGTATTATTTTAGGTACAAGTTAAATTTTCTTAAAAATTAAAAACTTAAAGGAATTTTATAACTATTACAGCTTAAGCCTCCGCTCAGTATTGGCAAATTTATTTAAGATGTCTTTTTTGTTTAGAATGTTTGACAAATATCTTTCAATTACTTGGAAAATCGAATTGGTAATACGAGTATAGTTGACCCTATGTAGGTGTTTATTCGATGCATTGCTTAAAATGTTCTTTCACAAGATGCTTGTTGGAACTGCAAGCACTAATTTTAGCATTTTGTGTAAATTTTGGAAAACAGATTTTTCAACGATACTCTTTAGTTGCTTTAAATGTTCCTGATTGTTAATGTTTTCCAATTGATTGTCATAACAATTTTTTGCAACCAAAATTTCTGATTTTAAGTCAGTTTCATTATATTCCGTTACTCGTTAATCGTTATCACAAGTTATTAATAATCATACATCTTTTATCACTATTTTTGTGTTTAATTTATTAATAATTTTTAAGTAATATTTATGTAGTAAAACCTTACATACAATGTAATAATAATCGTATTATTATATAATATATTATATATTATCAATATAATCGTATTACAATGATACGAGTACGTATAATCAAAAAAAAAAAAAAAAATAATAAAACGATATTTTAAATTAAAATTAGAAATGTAGCTACCGATAGTAAAAATAAGAACTATGACAGGGGGGCTTATCCCACCAAGTTCCCCCTAGTTACACCTACGTATGAGAGGTAGGGAGAATAATACCTTTTGTGTCCTCTTACTTTAGTTCTGTATATAATTTACTTAATAGTCGATGATAAACACCCCTACACAACTGACTATCCAAACTGTCTATAAATATAGATTAAAGACTGTATTTTATTATACTATTTTTATTAAAAGTTGAAATCATTTACAATGGAATTCCTGTATATGTCAAGTTATTACACTTAATTCTGCAGTTAAATGAAAGTCAGTGTTGTATTTCCATTATGAAGTTCTAGCAAAGTATTTGGTATTTATTTGGTAATATTTAAAGAGTAACTGTATTTGAAAATTCAATAGATTTTTTATTTGTTGAATATAGAGAACCATTTAAATATTTAAACTATAATAATATAATTTGTATAATTTAGTAATAAATTAAAATTAATTAATTAAAAAGCATATTTTTACTAAATAATAAATAGAAAAATGGGTTTATAATTAATTCTTAAATCTTAATTTATTTAATGGGGAGTATTTTATTTGTTAACGATTGAGTGATGTATAATTTAACTGTTTTGTATTAATTACTAAATACTGATTAATACTAAAGTAAATGTGATTTAAAGAAAACGATTATTCATACCCAATTTTAGCTTTTAATAATACTTAGGCACTTAGAACTTTGAATCGATAAAGAAGAAATTTTCGGCAGTTACTTGACAGCTTACCTAATAATATCGATTGGATTCTAAATAATATATTATAGAAAAAAATGTTCTGGACATTAGGTTTTAATTAATTATCAATTTAAGTGCATGATTTTGCGACAAAAATGTGGCAGACAAAAATAATGCCTGAACAAAAATGTTGAAGATAGTAACCTATCATCGCAGTCGTGAGAAAGTCTAATTTTAATTTGATATAGTTAATAAATATACACTTTAATTATATATTAAATTAGAGTACTATAAGTACGCACGACAACAAAGTGTACATATTGGTGCTTATAAACTGCAATCGTATCATAATTCGTCGTTAATGTCATGTCGTTCGAGTATATTAAAAAAAAAAAAAAAGAATGGAAAGATTATGAAGTTTATTTATTTTATTTGTCGAAAAGAAAGCAAAAATAAAAATATAATGATTTGGAAATGCGTAGAAAAATATATCATGGTCCTTTTGTGTTTCCGATAATTTTAGAATAACATTTTTACATTTTCATTGCAACATTATGATGTGTACGATTTAATGGATTATAAAATGTAATACAATTCAGTGACGTATATAGGGGAGCAGTGGGCTACAGTCCCCCCTAAATGTTTTAAAAAACTTAAAATATATTTTAAATGTATGTTATATTTGTATGATGCTTTATGCTTATTTAGAATTTGCGTCCAACGTCAAATCGTTTTGGGACATTTTATAAATGAAATGTAGATACCTGTAACTAACTACTGTGTCTTGTTAGTAATTCTTAAATAGCAGTTGTAATTTAACTCTGTCCATAGTAGCCACTCCCGAAAATATTTTCTGTATACGCCACTGATACAACTATCTAATTTTTAATAGATTTTGTTATAAACAAAAATAAGTATATCATCGTTGCAGAAAACGCCGTTAATTTTATGTTAAATTTTTTCAATAATATCAAGATGACTAAAATCTCAAATGATTCTAAAATGTAATTAAATTTTTTGATATTTTAAGTAATCGAGATAAATCGTCAAAACCATACATATGTTAAGAGCTTCCAGTAATCACGATTAAATCATAATATAAATAAAATTATAAATATATACGAGTATTGTAGGTGTATTTTATACATATCTAACCATTTTTATTTATTAGATTTTACCTGTGGAATTTCTGTTTTTAGCGAATGTCCGGGCGTACCATTCATCATGTGACAAAAGTTCATGTTATCCAGCTACTGGAAATTTATTAATTGGCCGAGAAAATCATCTCGTAGCATCCTCGACTTGTGGGTTAAAGCAAAGGGTTTGTGACAGTTTTATTATTTTTACTCTACGAATTTAAAACGTGTGTTGCATCTGATACTGAAATAATACATAACTACAGTTTTTCAAATAAATATTGTTTTAGTTCTTTTAGTGATATTTTAACAGCCTCGTATTATTATTATTATTAAGCATTTATTACCTAAAGCACAAACATTTTTATAAACTTTTTATTTTTATATTCGAATACATGTTTAGAAAATCTGAATATTTTTTTCCGGTCATCTGATTTTTTGGCACACAGTCGCTATTGAAATTAATATGCGATGTGTAAATATAACAGATAATGTAAGAATTAGCTCAATATATTACGTCAAATGTCAATCATTTACCTATTAAATGTACTGGGTATTATCAAAAGGTAAATTTTTAAAAAAAAATGGCCATTATAAGAGGTTACTCATGTCTATTTCAGTGACAGTTGTGATGCATGGCGGTCTCAATGTATCAATGTATCAATTGTATATAATTCGTATTACTATGTATAGGAAAGATACTGTATTGTAAATAATCTGGAAGATCGAAAAAAATGTTTTTGGTGTGATTCGAGACAACCATCGCAGCCGAACGCTAAGTACTCGCTCAGTCATAGAATCGAGAACATTGTCCACCCTGCATACAACGGGTAATATTTTCGCGCATTTACAATGTATATCCAATTTGTTATTCGTTTTTACCAACATTATTTTATTTAGCGGCCAGTCTACACAATGGTGGCAATCAGAAAACGGCGTGGAGAACGTCACTATTCAGTTGAACCTCGAAGCCGAATTCCATTTCACTCATTTAATCATTACATTTAAAACCTTCCGACCAGCTGTCATGTTGGTCGAGAGGTCTTATGATTTCGGTAACTCGTGGCAAGTAAGTAAATTAATGTCGTTGATTTCATCACGATAAACATTGTAGAAATTGAACAATCAATGATATTATCGCACGTTGTGCACGTACATATCGCTTGTACGCAGAAAAAAACATTATTTCGTTTTTTTTTTATTATAGGTTTACAGGTACTTTGCGCACGATTGTGATTCTATTTTCCCGTCTATACCCAAAGAACCACCACGTAATTTGACTCAAGTGGTCTGTGACCAGAGATATTCATCTGTCCCGCCTTCTACAAACGGTGAAGTAAGTACAGCGTTTAAATGTCTTTACATTTTAACACCTAGATAAAAGTTTTATTATGAAACAGAGTGCATAACAACAATAAATCGTTAATTATAAGTAAATCGTTTTTATTCGATAGGTTTTTAAAAATTAGGCAAATATTCATTTTTAAACCAATATATATTAAATACAATTATAATAAATATAATAAATTTTATTAGTTAACAAGTCCATTCCGTTAAAGCACAGAAATTGAACCGAAAAATACCGGTTCTGGAACCGGAACTTCTTGAAAAGTAGGAACCGAAATCTTAATAATAAATTAAGTACAGAATCGAACAGAAATTTTTAAATTATTAATATTCTTTTAATTTCCAAAATAAAATGGTTTTAATTATAGCATAACTTATTAGTTGTTTTTAATTTATTTCTAAATAATCAGGGGGGCATTCTCATAATAATTATATCTAGAACTATGGAAATTTGCATTTTGGATAGGTGCCTATTTATACTTATTATACTTTTGAGGTGTTTATTGCATGTACGTATATCACAAAATAGTATTATTTGGAAATATCTTTTCCACTGAATATTACCTTAGTTGGTATCGACATTGTATTATCTTCAAAATACAGTGATGATAACAATAAAATAGACACATTGCTCGCTGATGTATTATGATGGCAAACGTTAGTGAAACGTTCCGTCAGTTGAAAATAATATTTTGGTGGCTGTAATTTTCAATTTTATGTGTGGAAAATGGTATATTATTATGTAGTCACAAGATAAGAAAAAATATTATATTTTACTGATAACAAGAACCGGTAACTTTATTTTTTTTCTAACAAATAACCAGAAAAGTTATTTTATTTTCTGAGAACCGGTACCGGAACTGGTAACGATAAATTCAAACGTTTCTAGTGTCTGTTTCAGATGTTTGACTTTTGATAAAATTATATTTTCTATCAGATTATAATGAATAACTTATTATTTTTCTACTAAATCTATGTACACGATGTTTTTACTTTTTTAGGTAATTTTGAGAGTCTTACCTCCTAATCTACATCATATGTACGACGACCCGTACTCGTCAGAAGTACAAAATTTATTGAAGATGACCAACTTGAGAATTAACTTTACTAAACTTCACACGCTTGGAGACGATTTGTTGGACAGCCGAGACGAGATTTTGGTAAGACGATATTAGTTATAATGTATTATGCGCAACGGCGATGTATTACTATAACCGCGGTGAATAAAACATTTTCGTTTTTCTGCGCAGGAAAAATATTACTACGCAATCAGTGAGATGGTAGTGCGAGGGTCTTGTTCTTGTTACGGTCACGCGTCCAGGTGCTTACCGCAAGACGGTATCATCAGCAAACCGGACATGGTATACGGTCAGTGCGAGTGCACACACAACACGAAGGGCCTGAACTGCGAGGCTTGTGAGGACTTCTTCAACGACTTCCCGTGGAAACCGGCAATCGGCCGACAAACGAACGCGTGTAGACGTAAGTAGCTTTCATACGGCTAGTTAACGGTAGTGGCGGACTCACCAGTAGCGCGTGTGACATTGACATTTTTTTTTTTCTTTTGTTGACGTACAAAAGGTTGCAATTGCAACAACCACGCCACGAGCTGTCATCATGACGCTGCCGTGTTCGAATTGACCGGACGGACGAGCGGCGGGGTGTGTGATGGATGTACCGATAATACAATGGGACGGAATTGCGAACAATGCAAACAATACTTTTACCAAGATCCGACGAAACCGTTTACCGATCGTGACGTCTGTTTACGTAAGTCGATCCTAACAATTGTATTACCATGGTTTTGGTATACGTGCACTTGACTCGTCAAATAGTCCGCGTGTACCCGGGTATAATTATGTACGGTGACTTACGTGTTTTAATCATCACATTACACGCAAACTTACAACTTTCATGAGATATCTTAAAACTTTGATTTTTTTTTTTTTTTTTTTTTAAACGAATTTAAATTCAAATCAAATTTTAGACGATTATAGCACGAGTATACCTAGTTGGTATAATTTATTTCAATAAACCGTATAACGTGTAAATGTATTTGTTTAACTATTAGCTAAACCACGTTATTAAGCACATGTTTTTCTATACCAAGTAGTATTCTGAAGTTTAAAATTACCTTATATGAATTTCAGCGTGCGACTGTGATCCAGTCGGTTCACTGGACGACGGGATATGTGACTCAAAAACTGATCTGGTCAACGGGTTAGAGTCTGGCCGGTGTCACTGCAAGACCAATGTCGAAGGGAGACGGTGCGATGGATGCAAAAATGGATTTTGGAATTTCAGCGAATCAAACCCAGATGGGTGTCAAAGTACGCATATATGAGCACGTTTTCCCCACAATGATAAATGTACCACACGTGTGTAAACGCGTAAAGTATTGTAAAGCTATTACAATATTTATTAATATATACGTATATTTATTTATATATTTCTCCCACTTGTCCGTGTTATCGTGTTCTACGTAATATATAGTTTGCGTTATTTTTCGCAGAGTGTACTTGCAATACTCAAGGGACAGTAGACAATCAGGGCTGTAACAAGGAGACCGGAGAATGTACATGCAAAAGGTACGTGACCGGAAGGGACTGCAACCAGTGTATTCCAGGTTATTGGGGTTTGACGGACAGTCAAGATGGCTGTAAACCGTGCGATTGCGATGTTGGTGGAGCATATGATAACATGTGCGACGTTAACACAGGACAGTGCAGGTAAGCGTCAACATATTGATCTAATCAATAGTTTTAGTGCACATTATACATTTCTGTTAGTTTTCGAAAAAAAATCAGTAGACCTTGTAAAATGAAAATTGACCGTGGTGTCATATGATACTAGCAAATGCCCATATAGTAGAGTACCTATAATAGTATATTTGGGTCGTTTTTATACAATTACAATTGTATTATAATAACTAAATGAATAATTAATACAATAATTACCATTCAATTCATTAAAATTAATTTTAATAATAAATAAATAAATAAATAAATAAATAAAAGCTTAGCCTGAATTCTTAATAAATGATTTACCTTTTAAGGAATTTGATCAATAAAAAAAAATAGTTCTTCAGTCTCTAAGCTTGTGTTCATCTCGCTCAGTTAATAGAAACCACTTACAAGCTTTATCCATAATTAGATCGAATAAAATCATTAAACTATATAACAAATTGAATAATCTTCTTTTGATGTTGTTTGTAACAATCTTATATATTCTTTATTCAACTTTCGTTATTTCAAATGCTAAGAATTTTAATTGTTTTTTAATCGGTTGCTTTTAATCGCTAAGTGTTGAATTCATTTTTCTCATTAAGTTGTCGACCCAATTTATCCGGACGTACGTGTAGTGTACCGGAACAAAACTACTATGTCGGGCCTGTGGACATTTTGATCAGTGAAGCAGAGGTGTCTCAATGCAAAGACGTAAGTATTTGATGCTAACAGGATTTTTAATGTCATGACGAATACAAAATATGTTGTTGGAACTTTTTAGAACTGTCAAGTATTCATTCGAGAACCCTACAGAGACGGCCGGGAAAATACGTGGACCGGGACAGGATTTATGAAAGTTTTCGACGACACCGAATTGGTTTTCGATTTAGGCAAAATACCGGCTACGACCAATTACGAGATTGTTCTTAGATATGAACCACAAGTGAGTGAAAAATAGTAAAACGTTCATATATGTTAGGTCGTAAACAAACATTTTTTCAATTGCATAATAAGTTTCATAGGTTGTTTTGAAAACATAAAATTATATCCACAACAATTATTTGGAATTCCACACCACTAGAAGTATACGTGGTATGCTGTTTTCGAATTAAGAGTAATTCTAAATCTAAGTGGCAAGTTTATTACTTTTACAAATTGTTGAATTTCACTCAAAAATCAAATTTAGTAAATTCAAATATGAATCTAATCGTTATTATATTCGAAGTATGACATTTTTATGACATATTTTTTGAACATATTGGTTGGTGGTCTTGTACATTGGAAAATGCATAAAGGCATTTATAATTTTCTTCTTATTTATTTTGTTAATAAATGATAAACTATTTATTAAAATTAAATTATCGACAAAAAATTGTAACTATTTAATTAGATGCTATAATATATTTTTTCAAATCAATAATATTTTTGAAAAACCTTATTTAATTTACTTATTCTTTATTTTTAATATTTTAGGACATGTATTGTTTGAGCTGTAATTATTGTTAATATTGTTTCGATTAGATACGTTAATCAACCTAAGCTTACTATTCAGGGTTATTTTCTTTCTACTCATTCTTCGTAAACTAATCATTATATATTATTTTGCAATTAATTGGCCACTTTTTCTTTTTTTTTGACGTTTATGTAAATTTTTGTATGTGTATTTTCTTTGTTGTACCTACTCAACCTTAATGATGTTTATGTTGTTCCCGTTGTGGCTGATTTTTTGTTATTTTTGCTTCGTTACTCTTTTAGAAAAATACTTTAGAACTATTTATTGATTGTAACATTTTTTTATTCACACTTCAACGGGTTATACATACAATTATAAACACACTCGTATATTATATTAATATAATTTTCATGAAAATTGTAGCAGTTATTTTATAATATTATTGTTTAAAATGTTGCAATCAATAGCCCCCCTTACGACACCGAAAATGTCATGGTCACGTTGGACAGATTGGAACCAATCGATCCCAATAGCACTTGTGCTGAATACGAACGCAATTACAATGCTGGAGACATAAGGAGCATTTCGATGTCACCCGGTAAAATTATTTGTCGAAACATTTTTGAATTATTGCAATCGAAAACAAATTTTAATACATCTCATTAAATATATATGTTTAGGCTCCAACGTCGCCATTGCTTCGCCACCGGTGTGTTTGGAGGCAAACAAAGACTATAAGGTGAAGTTGAATTTCCAAAGATACAAGAATAGAACAATTACTCCATCTGCGTCGATACTGGTCGATTCGGTAAGTGTTCTTGAACAAAAGTTATTCACACATAATTATTATATTACGAATTATCTGTTCAGAAAACATCGCAGTGACATAATAATTTTTTTTTATTCACTGTACAAATATCGTAAACAATTTAATTACTTATAAGTTATAACCATACACACAAATATGTATATTTATATTTGTTAAATTCAATTCTTGAACAACCTCAAGTGTAAAAATGTGAGTGTATATTTAAAAATCATTGCTCTTTCTATTTTATTCATTATATTGGTAATTATAACCTTGGAATTATCCAAAATGCTTATTTGACGTTATGATTTTTAAATTTATAATTATGATGTTTATTTTATTGTTTAAATCAAACATAATTGGATTATTGTGGAATTGAAATACGCGATCGGATCAATTACGTTTTCTTTTATTTTTAGGTTGTTTTAATACCACACGTGGAAAGTATGCCATTCTTCCAAGGGTCACCAGCTAATGAGCAAAGACTCGAAGAATATAAACGCTACAAGTGCAAGGAAGCGTATTACACCGTTATTAACCAAAATATAAAAAACATGCCGAATTATGAAATCTGTCAAAAATATCATTACAGTGTTGGGTTTTACTTTTTGGACGGAGCATTTTGTAAGTGAAAACATTCTAGTTGAAGAAAAATTACCGATTAACATCATTTCCATTGATTATATTTAGCGTGCCAATGTGACCGGACGGGATCGACTAGCGCCATTTGTGATTCGTTGGGAGGAAAATGTTCTTGTAAACCAAATGTGGTTGGAAGGAACTGCAACCGTTGTGCTCCTGGTACTTATGGATTTGGTCCGGAAGGATGCAAAGGTATAAGACAGTTTTGTTTTTTTTCTCCGATAAACCAATTGTACCTATATATCATATTCGGAAGTGTATAGTAATTAAAAGTATAGAATTTAAATTATTGGCATTAAGTTCAATTTAAGGAAAAACTGATACAAACACAACTTTTATAATATATTTTCTTTGTATAATGGTCATTAGATTGGTATTCAAATCGATGTTTTTTTGTGTGTTTGATTAGCGTGTGACTGTAATAGTGTGGGAGCTTTAGACAACTTGTGCGACGTAACTACTGGACAGTGCAAGTGTCGGTCTCAGACTTACGGAAGAGAGTGCGATCAGTGCGAGCCAGGCTCGTGGAACTATCCGGATTGCCAAAGATGCATCTGCAATGGACATACGGACACGTGCGAATCACACACCGGAGTGTGCTTGAACTGTCAAGGTTTTACGGAGGGAGTCAATTGTGACAGGTGTGTAGTGCGTTATGAAAGATTTCTAGTTACACAGGAGGCGATTGTTATTGATCAGTAATCATTGGTTAACATTATTTTTTTAAGATGCATCGAGGGTTATTATGGTGACCCACACTTGGGGGCAGATATTCCTTGTCGCCCATGTCCGTGTCCAGGAACCGCTGAATCTGGACATTCTTTCGCACCACGATGTGCTTTGGATCCAAAAACGCAAGATGTGTTCTGCGAATGTCAAGAAGGATACAAAGGTAAATATTTTTTAAACCGCTCATTAGAGTACGTGTATTTACCTATCGACGTTATCTAACGTGTGATCGGCGCTTGTGTTTTTTTTAAAAAAAAAAAAAGGTTCGAGATGTAATATGTGTGACGAAAACTACTACGGAAACCCTGAGGTCCCTGGAGGCTCGTGTAAACCGTGCTCGTGTAATAACAATGTGGACATAACCAAGACGGGCAACTGCGACCCTCACAGTGGCAAATGTCTACAGTGCTTGTTCAATACCGAAGGCGACACCTGCGAGTTTTGTAAGACTGGTTACTACGGAGACGCGGTCCATCAAACGTGTACAGGTAAAATTTATCAATTTGTCACAGTAGTTTACACGAATTTACTGCATCATAATGTATTATATATTCATTCATCTCATCATATCTTCATTCATATATTATATATTATATATTATATATTTATTGTATCATCAACAATGCCCTGATTCTTATAAATCTGTACATTTTCAGATAAATATATAGATGGATAAAGTAGAGATTTAATTCACGAAACTAAAATCGAGACGAATTTATGTTATATATTTTTGTATTTTATGTCATTTTTGACGTTCATTATATTAGTTTTTTTTCGATTTTAATTGCATGTGTAAATGGGTTTTAATGCACATTGTTAATATTTTATTCAAATTTTAGTTTAAAGTTAAATTTGTACGTTATTTTACAGTCAATCATCAACCTAAAAAAGTATAGTAGGTAGGTACCTAACAAAAGAAAAAATAATATTGTCTCAATACCTTCAATTTAGAAGACTTTGAGTCTATAATATAATCAATAGTTTCGTCCACAGAATGATAAGTATGAAATTATTTAAAAAAAGCTTTAAATAAAATTTAAGTCTTATTTTAATTTCTAAGGGCATATTTCGATAAATCAATGGTATACATTTTATTGTAAATGTTTCAAAAGATTTTAGAGCAAATAATTTTGAATTTGAATTTTTATTCAATCGCACTGATTGAACTAATCGTATGAGGAATTTGAAATCGTTATCAATATTAATAATCTTGTTTGTACACAGAATGCGTTTGCGACTTGTTGGGATCACAATCGCTAGTGTGTAATCACACTACCGGACAATGTCCTTGCTTACCAAACGTCATTGGATTGTCTTGCGACGAGTGCATGCCCAATCACTGGAAAATTGCTAGCGGAAACGGGTGTGAAGCGTGTAACTGTGATCCAGTAGGATCACTTTCAGAACAATGCAATCAGGTACATGGTTTAAGCCTTTGCCACGTATTAAGTGACAACAACAAAAACTCTTAAAATATTTTTTTTTATTATTGTTTACAGTTTGATGGTCAGTGCAAGTGCAAACCCGGTTTTGGCGGAACTCAATGCAATCAATGTCAAACGAACTACTGGGGTGATCCAAATAAAGAATGTTATGGTACATTTTATTGTTGTTGTTATATTTAATATCTTTAATGTTTTCAAAAACCTATTCTTTTACGGGGATTTGTGTAATATGTATAAAATATCATAATATCGTGTACTATGTTATATGCTAACATAGAGTTTGTGCACTCGTTTCAGCCTGTGATTGCAACCTCGAAGGTTCGGCCACACAACAATGTAACCAGACGACTGGACACTGTAAATGCATGTTGGGAATAGGCGGAGAAAAGTGTGACACTTGTGCAAGAGGATATTTGGGCGAAGCTCCTAACTGCAGCCCGTGCGGAGAGTGTTTCGATAATTGGGATCAAACGCAGAAAGAGCTAAGCGGTAAGATATATGACTATTTACAGTAGTTCATTTTGCTGTGTATCCTGCATTACGGGTTTTCGTGCAATTGTATACAGAGCAAACCGAGAAAATAATCAACTCGGCATCGGAAATCAAGGCTACCGGAGCCTCGGGTGCGTACACCGTGGAGTTCGAAAATATGGAAAAGAAAATATCCGAAGTGAAAAACATACTGCAAACGACCACAAAAAGCTCACAGGTATTCCAGACATTGAATGAAGTTATCGATCAACTCAGGTATTTATAATACGTTATAGAAAGACGTGATATAATGATGGTTAATTTTGTAATTATTAACGTCGTTTATATGTTTGTGTAGGGTGAATCTGACTACCATGGATCAATTGAACTCAATTACGAAGACAATTGATAATACGATGCAAAAAGTCATCTTGGCAAACTTGACATTAAGCAATCTCAAAGAAAAAACCGCCAACTTAAAAGAAAATGCACTGAATTTGAGACAAAATTCAACAAAACTTCAAGAACGTAATGTTGAAGGTAATTAAACAATCTTATGAGTTACTGATTTATGTAGTCATGAGATAAATATATTAATTAAATTGATGTTTTTTAAAATAATATTCACTTATAAATTGTATCTATCCTTTGAGCTTGTTTTAGTTTAGAAATTTTTATTTACTAAACATTTTAAAATTAGTTTCTTAAAGTATTAAAGTAATCCATGTAAATATTTGGTGTTTTTAGGAGCTTTGAACTTAACAAAAGAAGCATATGAGAAAGCTAAAACGTTAAAAATGAAAGAGACAGTTCAAGACACACTTCTTGGTGATGTTGAACGTCAGTGTAAAAGAACTGAGACATTCTTTGGTCGGAATGTCAATTCGTTCAACCAAGGTATTAAAGACAACGAAAATACGTTAATAAGACTGAATGAAGAGATGAACAACTTAAATCAAGAAATTCCAAAATTAAATCAACAAGTACGTTTAAATAAAATAGAGCACTATAATAGGTTTAACCTCTGTCATTGTGTTTTTTTCGTTGGTAAAAGTGATATCCCAAAATTCGCTTTTTGTGTTACTCTTCATTTTTCAAAATACGAGTTATTTTACATCATAATTATACAACATTATATATTTTATCATAACTATACAATAAACTATAAAATGTTGTCTCTACTTCTTTATAAGATAATTATGAATTATAATCTGAATATCAGTAAATGTTACAACTAGTGTTAATGAATATTATCACTAATATTTTTTTATAGTCGTTGAGTTGTATCACGATAAAAATTAATTTGACAAGCGTTTTTCGAGTAAGATTATTGAGTTAGAATGATTCCGTCTACTCCGTAAAATAGGAAAAAATTAACATGAAGTGAATATACCTTTTAGTATCTTAATTTTGAGTAAAATATATTGTATAATTTCTTTGCATTTTATCATTGAACCAGCCGAAACAATTCATTAATAATTGTAGGTATACCTGAACAAGAATAACATACATTTCTAGTTACTAAGCTACTATCTATTATCAACTTTTAAAATAAAAATATTTATTAATTATTATCCCGACTTATTATGTATTATATAACATTACTTATGCAGTATATTCATGACTACCATATCGAACTATACCTTTAAATAAATTATATGAAAAAAAAAGCAGCTCAGTGATCTGTGGTTAAACCTAGCTTCTCTACCCAGCGAAAAAAACCGAGACACAAAAGTCTTGGCTTTCGAGATTAACTACCTTGTAATTTGTTTTTTACAGATTTGTGATAAAGGCGGTGAAACTTGTGATAAGCTTTGCGGTGGCGCTGGTTGCGGTTTTTGTGGTGGTCTGTCGTGTGAGGCAGGAGCAATAACGAAGGCAGAACGTGCATACAGTTTTGCTAAGGAAGCAGAAAAACATATACGTGACAAAGAAGCAAAATCCGAAGAGCTGTACAGAGGCGTAAGTGTAGTCAAAATGTTTTGTTTTGTTTAAATTATTAAAACCATTGTTATAATATGTGTATATATTGTACTTTACTGTTGTTTTTTCGTTGAAGATATCTCAAGCCAACCAAGAACTGAATTCGTCGCTGGCCAACGCTAAAGCCACCGGAGAGATGGCGAAAACGGCTAGAATACATTCGCTGAATATACTGAATGAAAGTTATTCCTTGATCGAAAGGCACCAAACGTTTTTGAATCCTACGGGCGTTCAGTCTGTCGATGTCGCAATGAAAATCGACGAGGTAATAATAATAATATTGTTCCTACAGAGACTTGATCACCGCATGTATACAATAATAAATAATAGGTAATAATAATTTGTATGTATTCAGGTTTTGAAATTGAACATAGACTTGCAACCGGATCAGTTGCGTCAACTCTCCGAGGACATAAACAAAACGCTATCTCAGCCGATGAATATTAACACCATCATCGAAGACACCACTCAAAACTTGACGTTGGCCAAAACGTTGAACGAGGAAGCGGAAAAGAAACAGTAAACATAGTTGATAGAGCTCTCAAATTTAAACGTGAATTAAGATTCATGTGATCACGTGTTAAAATCCGTGAATTTAATTCACGTGTAATTAATTTGTAAATCACGGATATTTACTTCACGTATGCTTAAAACAAAAACCAAAAACTAAAAACTAAATATATTTATACCTAATATTCTAAAATAAAAAGGTTTTATAAACAGTATTATCGTAAAACGACGGAACGCACACGACAGTGACATTGAAATGTATACGTATCGATAATAATAAAATTTCAATAATAAAAATTTAAAAATTTAAAAAAAATAATAATAAACGCGTGATTTAATTTACGGACTAACGTGAAGATAAATTCACAAATTCACGTTATTGCATACGTGAATTTAACTACACGTGAAATAGAGACCTCCAATTTTTACCAATTTTTTCCGTATGATATCCGTAAATGTAATGTCAATTTATTTCCTCTATACAGAATGGCCGCGAAAAACATTCTCCAAGTCGCGGAACGCGTTGAAAAGGCTCTATCGGAAACGCAAGACATACAAAAGACCGTCAACGACGGTATATTTGTAACCAGTCAGAACATTGTGGATGCAAATAACAGTTTGACCAAGGTATGCGTATAATAAATGCAGTTGAATTACCACGGTAATCTAACACTTATAGCTTGAATGCATTATATCAAGCGTGAACATAAGGTGTGGATGTGTTAGGGATTTAACACCCCGTTAAATATCTGAAAAAATATATATATATATATAAAAAAATTACCTGACCTACAAATTGAATTATTATTTCAAAGTTTCCACGAAACTTGCAGCAAATAAAATATAAATCATGTAATAAGTAATAAAGCATGCCATTTTACATTGGTCTTTGAATTATATCATTAAATATAATGTATAACATTATAATATTGTGTCATTTAGGTTAAATCGGAAACGGATCTTGCCAAAGACAGTCTTCAAAAAGTCACGGAACTCATTGATTCGATTGAAGCCAAGTTGAAAACGCTACAGACCGGATTCTTGAAAAATGTCAGAGACGCAGACGAGGTCAAGTCAGAAGCAAAAACGTTGGTTCAGGAGGTGGATGATACTAAGAACAAAGCGTTGAAGCTTGTGGACGACTATAATAACGCGAACACTACGTTAGAAAACCGCGTGAAAGTCTTGAAAACCACCCGTAGTAACTCGCAGAATCTGTCCGAAAAGGCTAGTCAACTTTTGGCCAACACCACTTTGAAACTGAAAGAGCTCGAAGGTAAGCCGGTTATTAATAATCAGGTAGTAAGTGGTTAACGAGTTGGATGTATTTAATAATTCATAATTATAATTGTAAATTTTTTGTGTTACAATTATCATCATACTGCTTTCATATTTTTGTTAATCGGCAAGAACATTGGAACTTTGTATTAAATTACATAAGTATATATATATATATATATATATATACAGTGATGTATTGCTAAAATAAATCATAGGTGTACGTCTTATTTCATGTAGTAACTATCATATGGTAGAAACCAAAAATTTTTTTTCTCGCTTTGATCGAATAATATTCACTTTACTTATATTCAATTAAAACCTGATAGAATACTATACTTTTGTATTTATTCTATAACACTTCTACATGCTAAACAAATTGACTAATTATTTTATTAAGTGAGTATTGGTTTTTAATTTAACCACTCTTCATATCTCTATTTTTAAAGTTAGAAAGCACGTGTTTATGGTATAAATGTATAATATGACGTACAAAAAATTTAAACAAAAAAAATTTAATCAAAAATAAATAGATCATTATTACTTTTTTTTTATGTCAGTATTCTCCAAACACTTGTTTTATTTTCACTAGTCGGATCTACAGCTGGGTGATATAATTTACTTCTAGTGTCTTCTGCTGATCTATGATTTATCAACCACGACTTCACATAGTCTTTGGAATCCCACTTTTCTAATAAAAATTTGTTAAATGAAAACAAATTTGAATTTTTCATAAAAAAAAAAAAAAAGAAAAAAAATAATATATTTGATATTGAATCACGTCATAAATATAACCAAAAGTTTTACTATTTATACTTGTTAAATTACAAGATATACGCTTGATACGCCGTACACATGTATATAGTAATTTTATTGAATTAAGATTTTAACTTTTGATATTTGGTTAAAAATAAAACAGAAAAAGATTTAATTTTCTTTTATTAAAATTAATATCATATTTTCATATGATATTTTGATATAAAATTTAAAGCAGTCAATGATTAATTGGAGCTCAAGTTATTTTTAACTGAAAATATTTATGTTGGTATTAAAAATAAATAAGTATTTTAAACATTCGTAAAATATTGAAAAAATTTCGGTGGGGGGGGGGGGGGTTCAGACACCCTTGATCCCCCCCCCCCAGATACGGTCTTGTGGGTGGGTGTCGACAAAATGTACTTGCCTCTGAATATTGTTGAGTTCGCCACGCCATTGTCAATACACCACTGTATATATATATATGAACATAGTAAGACATGAAAGCAAATAGGCAATGATTTCAACAGATATATAGATGATAAAAAATGTTTTCTATATTTTTCAATTTTTTTTTTTTTTTTTTTTTTGCATACAATTGCACGAGTTAGTCAGTGAATTCAACTATATTAAATGTTCAAGATTTTTTCTTGAATTAAAATTATTATTCGATTAATATTATTTTTTTTTTTATAAACTCCCTATTGTACGTAATAATTGTGTTTTTTTTTTATATAGACGCCGAGATTGTCTTCGCGGAACAGGAGATGTTACTCTCGAAACTCAGCAAAGCTACGGACGAATTAAACGCAAGGATGTCGGATAATTTAGAGAAAATAAATTCACAGTCTGAACATTATAGGACGTGTAATAATTAGTACAACATTCGTAATCACACTAACAATATCAATCGACTGTTCAGTGTCATACATTATATTTATATTAATAGTTTTAATTTTTTAAGCCATATATTTATTTATTTAATTACCTATATATTATACTATGTTCTTTTCGCGGTGTATATCAAATAATATACCTATCTAATTTATAATCGTATCTATATACATGATATTTATAACATAATTGTGTTCATTATATTTAGATTGTCAACTATTAGTTTCTGATCGACAGCATTCAATACGCACGAAAACATAATTAATAATTATATTGTAATCAAATATGGTGTACTTTTCTATTGTGTTTGATTGTAATTTTATGCGTGTTCAAAATAAATCATAACATTAACGTTAGACATATTATATTATTACTGTACAACGGGTCTAATCTAGTCATACGTTATTTCATCGATAAAAAATACCACGGTATCGGTATTTATACAGTCAATGATTATTTGACCATGGCGTTTAACAATCCTCCCCCCACTACACCTTAAAAAATATTACCATAATTAATGTAGAATTCATACGCATGATTGGAATATACATGGATTTAACTATGTACACAATTTTAATTTACTATATTTAAGAGGACGCCACACCAAAAATGAAACGTAAACAACGACCGATAGAACGCGCTATTAGGTGTTTTCGCGCGCCGCTCACGAACGGTACAACCAGTCCGACGAATATTCCATGCGGGAGCGCATTTTATTATCACATGAACGGTCTTAGTGTAGGGTTATTGACGATAACGTAACAAATATAAAGTTAAATATAAATTACACTGAAATATTATATTATTTTATAATATCCACGCGCACGCTCCTAACTTATGATACTTATTTACTCAAATATACAAAGAAATCATTCGTATAATTATTTTTGAAAATTAGTCAAATAGTATTTCATTAAAAAAAAACAAGTTAAAATTCACTGTGAAATTAAAAAAAATTACAGTGAACTTTAATTATATGTTTTTTTGATTTTTTTTTAATTTCTTTGTCTAGAATATAATATTTTATAAAATAAATTCTTATTTTAAATTGTAATTAGTGAGGTATCTACCAAATTTTTTGTGTGATTTTTTCGCTATTTCAACTTCGTATATTTTCCCTTTCCCTATTTTTTCCGTATTTAATAAATGCATTATTACGTATAATTTACGTTATAATCTTGTATGTGTACCTGTTACCACATAATTTTTTTTGTTTTTATGGAATTATTTATAATATTTTATCTTTCTACTGCTATCTATTTTACTTCATACTTTTATACCAATTATACCTTCAATTTACGAATTTTAAAGATATGATTCACGTGCGCATCTAATAAAATGTGTATATTTTTTAATTAATAAATAATAAAATATGTAGTATACTAGTATACATAGTATGCTATCGTTAAAAATTGTATTGAAGTAAAATTATATTTTGGACGGTATAATGGTTAATAAATATTAGGACTTACAAATCATTTTTAGTAATCTACAGTGAATACTAAATGTAGGAACAATAAGTTAGGAATAACAATTATTAAAACTTCATAATGCAATTTTTTTGTAAAAGCTTTGTTTGTTGTAGGTACTAATACAATACAAAATATTAGTTATTAATAAATAGTTTTAATATACTATAAAATATAGGTATTTATTAACAAACTATTTTAACCATTTTAGTTTTCTTTTCTTTTTTATTAAAAATAATAAATAATTATATATGTTTATTGAATAGACCATATTGTATAGTATACGTATACATACAATTTAGAATAATAATAAATAATTAAATTTGAAGTTCTCCAAAAAGCACAAAAAAAACTAAGATATTTCTAAAATAATATTTTGTCAAGAAAGTGCTAATATTAGTATCTGTTTGGTGGAAAATGCAAGTCTGTACAGTCTATAGTAAGTTATCAATAGACGTTGATTTTATTTAGAACACACGATTTAATGGTATGTATATATTTTTTTGTTATGAATTTATATTGAATTAAATTAAAAAATGTTTATCTTGAAAATCAAACCACTAAGTTCATCTCAAAATGTACAGCAATTTAAAAAAAAAAATTGTATGAATCGTACATTATCCAACTGATTTCCGATAACTTTACGATACCGCGGTTTCAATTTGTGTAGCACTGAAGTTATATATTAAAAGTTAAATATTAATTATTATTATTAGAATTATAAAATCGGAAAAAAATAAATATTTATGAGCATTATTTTCGTATATTATTTGGTTATTTATAGATCATACGCGGTTGCGATTTGCGATAATAACCAGTTTTGACCTATGGTGCGGTATGCTGCTTATGCGCGCGGTGTATGATGTCGAAACGCGCTACAGCTATACTCACTATAGCAGCACCATACGGTTACAAATGAGAATAATTTTTTTTTTGAAAACATGTCTCAGGAAACACATAGGTAAACACTTTCATTTGGGCTGCACTATTCGTATAGTAATCAAATTTCGACAACGTTAAGATGAGAATATTTTCTATGTTTATATGTGGGTTTTAACGTGTACGTCTATTCAATTGTATTTTATGAGCTTCAAAAAACTATAAAAAAAACTTAATATTTCAACAGAGTATATACACGAGAGTTTCAACGATATCCCAAAAAGCCCACATACAAACACGGATAATATTACTATCTTTATCTTGGCAAAGTTTGGTTTTTGTACGATTACTGTAGCCCAAATGAGAGTGTTTCTCCCAAAACATGTTTTTAAACTTCAAAAATGGTTGTGTAACGTCTTCTTAAGTCATAGATAATATAATATAATATAATATATTATATTATCTATGATTTAAGTACTATGCGCCTTATAAATTAATATATTGTTGCGACCCAGTGTTAACAATTTAAATATATCTAGATTTATTTAGGTAAATATGTCCAGACATTGAAGACGATATGAATTTAATTATCAGACGATGTATAAATTAAGTTTTACAAATGTTTTGAAAGATATATGTTATACTTTGAACTACAGATCAGAATACATTTTATAGTCAGTACAAAATTATTCGTGTAAACAAATTACCATGTAAACATGTACACATAATAATAATATCGTTTCTTATGGAATAATTTCCAACTGCATTTAAATATACAAAACAATTAGAAAATATTTAAAAATAAAAATCAAGGTTTACGTATGTACAATGTGTAAGTATATCATATATAATGAAAAAAAATACCAACAATATAAATAATTATTAATGAATACACACAGAAAGATCAAAGTGATAAATCTATATTCTTTACAAAATTTTTTAAATACATTAAAATATTAGATGGGAAGGATAATATAGATATTTGATCAATTTATTTGGTTTACAGAATTATCTATATTTATGTCTAGAGTTTAGATAGTTTGTTTTGAAGTTATGTTGTTCGATCAGTTCTGGACAGACTAACTGTTTAATAATTTGTAAAGAAATTTTAAACTTAATAGTTTAACTGGGAGTAACATAGAAAAATTTAATTTATAATATCGTCATCATAATGAGGAGATCTATACATTTTATATAAGAAGCTTAAGATTCTTAAATAACCAATGCTGAATTTGAGAGGTCTCGATTATGAGTTATAGAATTGGTGCTCCATATCATATTCGTATATTTCAGTGGAGAACGTACTAATGAAAAATACAATAACTTAAGAGCATCGTAAGCATCGTGAAAGTTTTTGCAAGTGCGTTTAATAAAACCTAAATTATCTGATGTTTTTCAATAATATTATTCTTAAAATGTTTAAAATTAATTTTGGAATCAAAAATAACACCAAGATCATTATTATCATATATAGGTACTATATGTAATATATTTTAACTAAACCGTAAACGTGAAAAGTTTAAAAATTAAACTATTCACATTTACTATTTTACTAATTACATTGTTCTAAAAGGTTTACACGCACCAGAATTGATAAATATCTAGGATGCGAAACAAGTACCTACCTAATGCGTTTAAAGCAGTCGTCAATTCGTGACTGCAATTTCTTACGGCCCACAAAAAAATGTTAAATTTTAGTGTATTTCAATTATATTTTTCATATGAATTTTAATATTCGTAACTTAGTTTTATTTATTTTTTTTTGCTTAATAAATAAAATATAAAACAATTGTTTATATTTTCATGGTACAAACACTATACTATACTATCTCAATTTTATAGTTGTCTTCCTTTATCCATATTCCTCAGAACCCTATAATTTCCACAAAAACTTATAGTGACGTTTGGGAATTCACATGTATATGAGTAGATATTTCCAATTGAGAAGTACAGAAAAAATAAACACTCTTCGCGTCTTAGTGATGAACATTTGTACAATGTATTGCTAGTCTCAACGATAATTTTGTAAGTCTATATCGAAAAATCAACCAATAAATTGCAAGTACAAAAATCGTATATTTTACAGTTTTACATTGGTCTACTCATATTTACCACTTAAAATAAATTAATTTAATAATAATAATAAAATTATTAATATAATATCATATGTTAAATACATTTTTTTATAATTATGGACCTCGATGAAAATTTGAAAAAAAATTATGTCCATGTGGTTAAAAAGGTTGCCAATCTCAGGTTTAAAGTATACCAACAGAAATATAATATAGACAGTAGGTATGTATAAGCAGTATATAGTTGTGTTTAATTGTTTATATTATATTCACATTGTAGAAAATATGGAAAAACTATGTTTTGTTGTAGATAATAATGAACCAGTTATATTTTCTTAATCGATAGTGATATGTAATCATAACTTTAAACAATTTCATTATGTTTGAACACAAATTAATATATGCAAATTAAAACTACTCAAAATTACATTAGCAAACATTAATTTAATCAACTATTAAAGTTAATTAATTAAATATTAACATATTAATAACTATATATTATATCGTTACATGTAAAATGTGTTTTCAATATTTTCTAGGTAATAATTATATGACAGATATATATGAGTAGATTTATAAAAGAATTTGCATAAAGACAAATGTATTATTTAGTATTAAATAAGTTTATTATTTAGTAGTATTTTATTTTATTTTATTTTAATAGACTAAGATTTGTTTGAATAATATTACTTTTTAGATTAACAATTTATACTGTTGGTCATGAAATTAAAAAAAAACTGGTTAGCTTTGGTTTAATACTAATGAATTTATGTAAATTCATAAAAATAACAATATTTTGTGAGTGGTTACATAGTAAAATACTCAAAATTTAGTTTTTATGATATTATAACAGTTATAAAAACAATAGTTATGATAATAATAATTTATTTTAAACAAAGTGTAATATTTAAAATGTTTTTTAATCAATGGAATGTTTATTGTTACAACATTAGAACACAATTTTTAGAATAATAATTATTTATAAAATAATACACATGTCAACAATTAATTATAATACAATTACAATAAATATATTTTTCGACAAGAATGTATTAAATTTTGACAATATAATTTTTCATGTTATATTTAAAAATAAATTTGATTATTTTTAAGTTAACTCTGAAACTATTAACAATAACAGAAAACATTTATTGCAATTTTTTGTTTTAAAAAATCTATAATGTTCAAAAGTATTTGTTCCAGTAATTTAAATTAGAATTTTGTTAATACCAAAATAGGGTACTATTTGTAAAAATGTATACACAAATAATTTTCAGTTGAACAATAAGGTAACAAAAAAAAAAAATTTAATTGAAATAAATTATTCTATTTTTATTAACATTTAACGCATTATAAATCATACACACCCAGAATGAGTCACAAAATTAACAATGATAGAAAAAAATTTATAAAAATACCGAGATAACTTTTGAACTATAGATTTTAAATATATTTGAATTAAAAAAATTTGAATATTTTATTCTCTCAGTATAGAAAAACTCAAAATATTGAATAGCTTTCATTATCATCCATTAATAAAAAGCTATTTTTTTCTTTTCTATAAATTAAAAAACCATTTTTAACATTAATCACAATAAAGGACACACGTCATTATTCGACGAAAGTAGTTCGTGCAACAGTTGCTCGCGTGAGAATTATTCGTAGAAAAATTATTCACGCATAGATTGTTCGTAAGAAAAAAATAAGACTTAGTTATCATATAATATATTTTGTAATCTATAACATATAATATTAAGATCATCCCCAATAGTGTATGGAATTATTATGATTTAGTAGCAGCAGACCTTCCACGAACTAATAATTCAGTTGAAGGATGGCACAACTGTTTTTCGTCTATACTTAATTCATCCAAACATCCATCAATTTAGAGATTTATACATGCACCCCAAAAAAAGAAAGTAATAATACTTTGTATGCACGAACAATTTTCGTATTAGAACAATTTCCAGGTTAACATAATACACGCGAGCAACTTTTGCACGAACTAATGACGGCAAATAATCGAGGCACATCCGAATAAAGATACACATAGATTTACTTATTATGAACATATATGAAAACTTTCTTGGATATAATTTCAAAACTAAAAAAATATTACATTTTATTTTACATAAGGTTCCAGATTTTTTAGTAAAATATTATTAATGAAATTTAAGATACAACAAAATTAATTTAACATTGCAGACAAATGTTTTATTGAGTTTGCTACTATGTGGTAGTTTTCACTGTTTAAATACCGAAAAAATAATACTTTTATAATGTTGAGTCGACTTATTTAGTAAATTTAATTTTAGTTTCGGTTATATTAAAATTAATTTAGAATTCCAGTTCAAAATAAATAATGTTATTAGTACATAGATCAATAGTTAAATATGAAATAATTCCAGAAAAGACATACTTATACTTAAGATGATAAATGAAAATTTATTTGTAGTAATTTTCTTGCGTATTTTCAAAAAAGAAAAAAAACAAGTTTACTACAGTTAAATACTACAAAATATTATTCAGTAATTCATTATGATTGAATAAATTTGAAAAATAAATATTAAGTTTTAATCGTTTGTGACCACAACCTAACATTTATATTTAATAACAAATTCAATACCATTGGTAACTATCTTTCCAACTCAGAGTTAACCCAATTATTTAATAAAATGTTGTGTAGTAATGTTCTATTATAAATAAAGGTACATAAAAAAAGTGAAAAAAAAAAATTAACACAATAAAGATATTAAAGTGGTACACAAACAACAGTCCTTAAAATTTTAATTACCATTACTCTGAATATAAAGAATATTATTTACTGAAGTAACATTTTATTCACAGATTTAATAATATAGGAATTTAATAATACTAGCTATGGTGAGATATAATATTTGTGTACCATTTGGTGTCTTAAAATTAATGATGTCTTTAGTATATATTTAAATATTCTTTTTATCAATTTCCAATACTTCAAGTGGTGTTTTTTGTAAGGTTTCACCATCTTTTGATTCATCTATTTTGTCATCAGGTACTGACTTGTTCTTATAATAACAAGGGCAGGATGATAACATGGAGCAGATTTGATCTTCATCAGTTTTACTTTGATTTTCAGCATTTTTGACTGGTGTCCTGAACCAATTCAACATAGGTTTGATTATGCCCCATAAAAAGAGTAACAATGGCACAAGTACACATGGAACACAAACCATTATTTTGGATTTTGTATTCTGAAATATTAAAAAAAAAAAAAATAGTGTTATCTATGGAAATACATATACTTAGGGGCATATTTTTGGCAGGAGGGGGCTGAGATACCCTAGCCCTTTGAATTTCAGAAAAAAATGTTAAGTCAATAATTCCTAAAAAATGTAAATATTAGAAGTTCATACTATCATTGTTTTATAAATTATTAATTTCAAATTATTCATGTCATTCATTTTCCATATTGGATATTATGTATCCAACAACTTAGGTCGTTATGATTACATTTAAATTTAATATAAATTATTACATTATTATTATGTTTCTATTATATATTATTTTATTTCATTAATTTTTTAAATAATAATTTTAAATATGTATGTATTTCATTTCATTTCATTAAATTGTAAAAAGGAATTACCTATGCTTATACAACAAAAATTAAAATTGTTTATTAAAATTCTAATTTTTATTTTTAATTGATCGAATCGTGAAATTTTGTTTAGAGGAAATTCACCAGCCTCCCCTCTCTTCAAAACAAAAATCTAAAAATGCCCTGCATGTACAGATAAAAATTGCTTCAAACATTATACAAATAGTATCTATGCATGGATGTAGCGAGGGTGGGGCAGGGGAGCACTTGCCCACCCGTGCGCCTCAAACTCAATTATATTTGTTTATACCAAACATGTAAGTTTTACATTAAAATCAAAAATTAAATAAGATATAATTCTAAAAATAGTTTAGTGAGACCGAGTGATATCTATAAGTATAATCGTTTTGACATTTTATGTGTTATCCAATGGTCTATCAGTAGATTATTTGAATTACGAGTTTAACACTTATCATTTTATGTTTTTGCCCCTCCCTGATTCAAATTTTAGCTACGCCCATGTATCTATGTATATATATACATAGGTAATATCAGGGACGGATTGGCAATTATTTTCGGCCCAGGAAATTTGAAACAAACCAGCCCATGAACTGCAAATTTAACTATTTTACCTCTCCCCCCTCCCAAAAAAATGCTTTATGTTGCATCAATTTCAAAATTTGTTTAGTTTCACCACTAAATTAGTAAAATCTACAATAACTTTACTATAATTATAGCTATAATAGTTTTGGGTAAATCACATGATTTATCAGTTCCAACTTGAACTTGAAGTTTGATCTTAATGCATCTTTAAATACATATTTATTTTTTTATGATTTTTATTTATTTTACAAAATAAAACTTTTTTTTAGGAATTATATATAACATAGAGCAGCCCAAACAAGGACCGGCCCATTGAGAAGATTCTCGATTTAGGTCAATCCGCCCCTGGGTAATATAATTGATCAACCAAAACCGAAGTAAAAAAAGCTGTATATTAATTGCTCTGTTAAACAAGTACATTGCACATTGTAGCTAATATCTGAATTACTGAATAATTGTATTTTTCTTAACAACTGATAATGAAAAAAAAACACCGAATATAAACTATTGAATCAAATACATTCTGGAAACGATTTCGTCTTATAAACATTCCCGATAGTTCAACATTAGAAATATTTTAATGACAGAAATTGATGCTCATTGCATAAAATTAAGGTAGCACTGAGACGTGTTTACGTATTTAGTACCCATTTAGAAAACGTGAAAATGATTAAACACAGACAAAGAAATCTCATCTACGGGAAATTAGCAAACTAACAGAATGTGTCAACCAACTGTATTCACGTTTTGTTCCCTTAAAAGTATTTATTGTTGGTTTCTATGTACACCGAAATACTTACCGATTAATAGACTGCGAAACGATGCGATGGTGTTGCAGCAGACTTACGTACATGAAACGATACAAATAAATGAGAACCGAGAAATTGAAAAAAGGCAAATCGTCGGGCGTATGTAATTGTTACTAATTGTTGACAGGAAATGAATCGTAATTCAATAATTATTAGGTTAATTGAAGTGTTATTGTACAACATAGATCAACGGCATCTACTTGACAATAACGAGCCGCGGCATGATAAGCACGACAGCTGATCCTGATAATTTAAACTTATCAAATAAAAGACTAAAGTTGAGAAGCCAAAAAATAAAATAACCGGTGTGTGTTTATTATTTATAATTATTATAAATAGGATAGCTATAACTAATAAATATTTTTTCAGATACAGTCATACTCAACAGAATTAGAAAAGAAGTACGAAGAAAATAATACTTGTGTCGACAAGGATAACGTCGTTCGAATAAAAAAATCATGTGGGATATTAAAATCCCTTCTTATAGTGGAAATCAATATTTTATTTTACAAAAATTCCGGACGGTGGACATGGAGAAAAAGACGACGAGTGAAAAGTAATAAATAAACATTTTCCTTAGTATAGATATGTGTAATCAATGAAATAGTTCATATGTTAGATAGTCCAATAATTCTTATATATTCAAAAAAATGAAATACAATTTTTTTGTAGATGGAAAGAATGCACATTTTTATGAAAAATGTAATTTAAATACCAATAAAGATAAGGATATATCAATTGCAGTGGATAAAGTGATGGAGCTAGTGGTGAATAAATTCATGAATGATCTGAATAAGACTATTTCATCATATAAAAAATAAAATCGTGAGAATCAATGTATAAAAATTATAGTGTATATTAAAATATTTATGCTAATATCTGAAATTGATAAAATATGTCATAATAATATATAATTTGTACTTTGTTTATTTATATTTTATTTTTATTTCTTGTGAAAAATATTATGTTAAAATTAAACATAAACTATGTGTATGATACAAACTAATTTTATATTGAAGAAATATGAATTGTACAGATAATAATGAATGGACTATATAGATAATATTAAACATTGAAACATTATAATTTTCTATGAATTAAACAGATTAAAATATTAAAAACTGTTTTGAAAATAATATAATTGTATTGAAAAAATTAAACATGAATTATATAATATGAACTACTTTTATTTTAGTAAAATATGAATTAAACATGCTAAATATTTAACTATATTTAAATAATAATACAGAATTTAAAGCAAACTGAAATATCCATTTGTCTTAAAAAAAATATCAATTAACCAAGCTAAATATTTAACGATATTCAAAATAATAATACAGAATTTAAAACAAAATGAAATGTTATAATAATTATAATAATGTATAAGATGTTCTTATACCAAATGATCAAATTGATAATATCTTATTGTATATTCTTATTTCTAGTTCTTATCAGGGACTTACTGTACAATAATTTTTTAAATAACTCATAATTTGTATTTGGTGAAGTTTTTTTTAGTTGTTATTTTAATCTAAATATTATGGATATTATAAATATTATGAATAACTCTTCATCATCCCATATTCCCAAATATTCAATAATATACTCCACCAATATGAAATCAAAATTATAAAATTTGTAGTGCTCTTAATTTGAATAAACTAATAATAAATAATTTTTTGTTAAATAATAAAATTTGTAATGCCACTATTCATTTGACAAATTAATTTATGAATATAATAATTATCTGATAAACATTCATAAGCTTCAGTTTAAATACTTATTCAGCAAAAAAATTATTTAAAAAGTTACCTATAATTTCATTAACGGGTTAATGAATATCTACATAGATGGAGATATTTGTTAAGATTTATTATACATAAAGCACGCTAGAACTTAAAAATAGCTAAAATAGTAAAATAGCTGAAAATGGTCAAAGCATAGTAAATCTATTTAGCACCTATTTTTCCTCGGCTTATAATAAAACAAATTTTTCCTGTACAGAATATCCTTTTCCCATTTTTAAATCTTTCAATTCTATAAATAGTTGTGTGATAAATTATATTGATGTTTTCCATGAATTAGACATTTTGAATTCTAAATCCTCTAGTGGTCCAGTTAGATTATCCTCTTTATTTTTATATAATTGTAAATTTAATCTTACTCCTATTATTTATCAACTTTTTACTTTATCTTTAAACATGGTTATTTTCCGTTAAAATGGAAAACCATCTATATTAATCCCATTTTTAAAAAAGACAACAAATCATCTATATCTAATTATCGTCCCATTTCCATAATTTCTATTGTTCCCAAATTTTTTTCAAAAATCATAAATTCAAAACTAACCTCCTTATTTAAGAATATTCTTACTACACAACGACACGAATTTCGCAATAATAAATCCACACTAACTAATTTAATTGCTATAAAATAATTTATTCTAGAGTCTTTTTCAATGAGTGAACAGATTGATGTTATTTATACCGACTTTGAGAAAGCCTTCAATAGGATAAATCATAATCTACTTACCCTCAAACTCAATAAAATTGGTTTTAAGACCCTCTATTATCCTGGATCAATTCATTTTTATCTCAAAGAACTCAACTAGTAAAAATAAAAAACTACATATCTAATTCTTTAATAGTCACTTCTGGAGTTCCTCAGGGCGACCACCTCTCTCGACTCTTATTTAATTTGTTTATTAATGATATTGTTCTTTCCATTAAATACTCAAATATATTACTACTCGTTGATGATACAAAAATTTTTAAAAATATTAAATCACTAACCGATGCTGAAAATTTACAAAAAAACTTATTTAACTTTAATAAATGGTGTAATTTCAATAAAATGTCATTAAATTTAAAAAGTGTCAAACTATTTCATTCTCAAAAAAAAAAAAAAAACCAATCAATATTTTAACATTTAACTATAAATTAAGCAACCATGTCCTATTTTGCTGTTCCCTAGTAAAAAATCTTAGGATCTCTTTTGATTTCAAACTCTTATTTACTGACTATATAAAATCTACGAAAAATAAAGCCCTCTCTATGTTAGGCTTTATAATGTGTTATTGTTCAAATTTTAATGACCCCTTCACTCTTAAATGTCTTTATACCTCTCTCGTAATATCTCACTTAGAATATGCCTTAATAATCTGGGACACTCAAAATATATGTTTCATTAATAAAATAGAATCTGTACAAAATATAGTCCTCCGTTTTATCTGTTTCAAGTGTAATATTTTAAGGCCCTCTCATTCTGGTTACAAAAATGTTTTAAACTTATTAAACCTAAATTCTCTTCAAGAAAGAAGAAATGTCTCATATTTAAAATTTTTAATTAAAATTCTAAACAATAAGATTGATGACCCTTTCTATTGAGCCAAATTAATTTTAATAAAAATACCCATAATTTTAGAAATCAAAAGTTATTTCATATTCCAAATTTTTCACTTAAATATATACATATATCCTCCATAAATTTGTTATTAACCCAAGGTAACTCTTTTAAGGATACTATAAAGTTCCCCGTGTAATAATTTGTTAAAATTTTTTCTCTTAGTTTATTTATCTCCTTTTATATAATATTTTCATTTTTGATTAAACTTCCATTATATAAATTGCTGTATATTGTTTAGACTTTAAGTCTGTTATTATGAATAAATAAATAAATAACTTTAATTATAACTTATCCATAGGTGATAGAACCGGTCCTTAAATACATAAAATAAGAAATTATAGTTTAATTCAATCATTATTTTAGATAATTAGTCAGAAAAATCACATATTTTGGAACATAACATTTTTAAAAATTAAATATAATATAATTTATATTTATTTATACCTATGTTATAAAAATTGTAATATATGTTAAAATAATACCATAATATCAAATTTTATTATTATTAATATATATGAATATTTTCTTATTTATATTATTTTATTTTTGTTTTCTTAGGTATGTTTTAAATTTATAATACTTCAATAATACTTAATATTATCATTCACAATAATGTTTTTTTTATAGTGGTATTTATACAAAGAACTTATTTTTTGTAATTTAATACAGTATACAGTAAACTTAATCACATTAAGGTACAGTTATTCACATATCACTTTTGATGAGCATTGAGATGTTTTTAATCATGCTAAAAAATATATGAAAAACATTTAAAAACTAAAATACTATTCTTCTGAATTTGTTTTTTGAGCAATACTTTTCTTATAGAGTATTTTATATTTTATGATTTGAATAATTACTCTATAGTAATGTTTTATTCTTTTGAAAAACAGGTACTTAAAGTGAAACTTTTATTGTTTTTAATTTTCATGGCTGCTAAAATATTTTGTGAATTTATTGTGAGCAATGTGTAAATATTTAATCAATTATGAATACAATTAAAATTAAAATTAACATCATCATTTTGAACAAATTTCATTATCATATGACAATAAAAATGATGTTATTATGGAATTCACTTGTAAATTATTTCGCAATTATATTTTAAAATGTTTAATACTTTATTCATAATCCTTGAATAAATATTAAAATTGCCTATATAAAACTCCTTAATATGGTTTCTTTATCAATAATTTTACTTCAACAATATTAAGGTAAGTTTTCTTAAATGTACATTTTGTAAATATACCTACAAATAATGGACCTATTCATTATTTTTAACTCTTTGCTAGTGTTATTCTCAGTATTTGTGAAACTTAATAGTTATTTACCTGTAAAAATACTTTCAATAAATTATATAGGTGTTCTGGCATAATTTTCAAATATAAGAGATTATAATATATTTATTTCACCAATAACAGTAATGATTACAATTAGTAGATAAAATAATAAAAGTATCGGTCTACTCAGTTTAGCTATGGCTATATTTTAATATTTAACAGAGAAATAATTATATAGTAAAATGTGAATAACAAATTAATATTATACATTTAAATGAGTAGTTCATCTAAACTTATAACTGATGTACTTTATGATGAAGTTTATTATAGTTTAAGAAGATATTTTCAAAATCTATAGTGTTAATATATCGTTTAAATAGTATATAATTATTTTCAAAATAATGTAAATTAATTTTTGAAGTAGTACAAATTTTACAAAACACAAATATTATATAAAAATCTATAAAAATTAGTTTTAGTTTTTGAGATAATATTACCAATAGAATTATTAAGTCTTGTATTATGATTATGTGCAGGTGTTTCAATAATATCTCTGTAATTAAACATAAATAGGCATAGATTTTTAAAATGTTAAGAATTTAAACTATAAAATTTTGATCTTTGTAGTTATTATGACTAGAGTATGGTCTTGGCTTGAAAAATATAAATATTAATATAGAATTTATAGTGGAATTTAGGTTTTTTTTATGAATATTATAAGAACCTCCCCAAAAGGATTAATCATAAGTAATAATAGACTTTGCTAAGCTAATATATGTTATGATTCTCAAATTAGGTGATACGATACTCTTCAGAATACTAAAAATATAAAAAAATTGTCAAATAGCATTATTTATGTAGTTAATATTAATGTTCCATTTGAGTTGATTATCAATGTAAGCTCCAAGATATTTTTTTTAGAATTCACTCTTTCTAAAATAAATTTCTTATTTGTAACAATATTATCTTTAATATTATTCAAAGTTCAATTATGAATTCTTATGTGTAAACAGTTCCATAACTAAGATTTTAAGGCCCAGGTCGTAAGCTAATTTTAGAGGCCCCTATCATTAGTGGTGTTAAAATGTCATTGATGAATTGATGAATTTAGATAAATGCCCCCCTCCCATTTGCCCTAGCTCATCAATCCCTCCCAGCCCCGTTTAAAGACGTATTTGTCCATACAGGCCATATCATTATCTAATAAATACTGCAAGAGATTTTTTTATGCTGTGAATTGTTTTTAGGGGATCTTTTAGTACAACTTTAATGCATTTGCCTAGTTATATCTGTACTTATGTCATTTTTATAAAACATTTGAAAATCATAAGTTGCCTTAACAATATAATTTTCACTATACTTGAAAATATTTTGAGGTATAAGAAAATCAAATTTATTGGTTACTTCGTATAGATTTTTGAACCTTTTTTTGAGTTGAAAGATGGCTGTATCAATAAGTGATAAAAATATCTCAACACGAAGATTTTCTTCATTTACATCAAGTTTCCTATCTCCATCTATATCACTGAAAAATCTTTTAGAGTAAATACGACGGCGAATAGTTGGTTGGATTGGTATGGCCCATACATTGCATTGGTCAGTTGCAGATGAAAGGAAATTGTAGCTTGATTTAAAAATATACATGCATCATGAAAATGAGTATCTGTTCCTTGCAATTTTTTAGACACAACATAGAAATTCCTTAAAATATTTTCTCATATTGTTAATAACAAAATAAATTCAAATGATTAAATTTTTTTTGAGTCCAATGGCCATTCAATTTCATCAGGTTTATTACTGGTCAGTTAGGTCATATTTGTTTATAGTTTTAGTACAACTATAAACTTAATTTTTAACGAACAAAATCCAACAGATGAACAACTTTCAAATTTTAATAATCTTTTCGAATTTTATTAAAAAGACATGTAACAAAATAGTTTTTCTGTCGCAAAAGCCGAATTTGAATTGTGGTATGAAAAATTCAAAAACAGTATTTATATTTTTGAAATATTTGCAACATTACTACCTAGTAAGTACAAGTATGGTTGAGGAATCGTTTTCCACGTTATGGTGAATCAAAACCTACCTTCGAAACACAATGGGACAGTCACATTTAAATGGACTGGCAAATCTTCGCATACATTGAGAAATACAAATTAAAGAATACGAAATATTAATTGTTATTTCCAGAAAGGGACCCAGAAAACTTAAATTTTAAGTTGATTTATCATAATTTTTAGTTATAAATACAATAATTATAAATATTTAACACAATAATATAACATATTATGTACTATGTGGTAATAATAATAAATAAATTTCTATTTAAAATTAGTGGTAATTGTTTACTTGTGTGTAAAGAAAATAGGAAAATATTTAAGCCCCCCCCCCCTCAAATTCTGTGATAAAATGTATCAAAGGATTTATCATTTAATAATATAACAGTATAATCCGCAAAGCAGATAATTTTACCATCATGTTGAGTTTCAATAATCCATTGATATAAATTTAATTTAATAAAAAAGTAATATAAGACCTAATACTGTGCTTTGTGAGACTCAAAAAGAAATTTTTATCTTAATACAGTTTTCTATTTTAACCACTAGAATTATACTCGAAAAATTTGATTTATATGGATCTAAATATATACCTCGTATACCAGAATATTCAAGTTTTTTTTCAACATATTATTTTGTCTATGGAATCAAAAGTTTACTTAGTATCGATAAAAATGTCTAAGACATTGTTACTATTATAAATATTCTTGTGTATACACTTAGTGATATTAAACAAAGCATGATCGGCAGATAATCCTTTTTTAAATCCATACTGATCATTACTAAAAAATTCATTATTATCTAGAAATTTATATTAATTTATTTAATGCAGCATTTGGTTCATTATTAGCTAATTCAGATTCTCAGTTGAAATTGCTGATTTAAGTTCATATAGTTTATATACAGTGAATCAAGATTATTTATTATTATTATCACTGTTTGGATAAACTTATGGGCTTTTTGTTGATGCTTTGCTCCATGTTGATAATGGTCAGTCGCCAACCATAAATGGTTAAACATATTTGACTGATAACTGTTTTTTGATGTTTAACTCGAAGGACCTAATTGAAAATGTTTACCCTGAAATATTTAACATCTCTACAAAGACTTTGAGTTGGTTTCATGAAAGAGCAATATTATCATCAACTAACGATTGGTTAGTCAATGTAATAAATATTATTGTACTGTTAAGTTTCAATGCACCAATAAAAGCTCATCATTCAATCGATACTGTTTTTGATAGAGGAGGCGGTACATTATCATACTGAATTTTAAAATTCATTAAACCCTTCGGGAGTTCTACCACAAGATAAGAAATAAAATCTTTAAAAAACTGTCTGTTTTACTGTACCATTTTTATTGGTTGTGGAGCTGGGGAAACGGGTGTTGGTTCCTAAAATACCAATGACAATCGATCTACCATTTCAATTTAAACGGTTCCGATTTCCCGTATAACTATGCTTTTCAATGACCATCAATAAGGTACATTATATATTGCAGGCTTAGACTTAGATGTAACCGCCCAATATTTTTCCCATTGCAAATTGTATGGCTTTGTCACGTGATACCCACAAAAAAATCTATTTTTGCTGGCCTAGATGGTTAGATACTTAACATTATGTATTCAGATATAGTTAATGTTCAACACAAAATTAAATTTAAAATTTAAAAATATATGTTTGAAATCAAACAACATTTAAAAGCGTAAATCATAAAAAATAACCAATACATTTCACACGTCACTTTGAATATTTCTGTTAAATACTGTGCATAGGCAAAGCTGTTCGGGATATTTAGATATATATATATATATTATTAATAGGAAAGCATTTACTTTTCGGTATCAATTATTCCATTTATATTATTATAGCATGGAAAAAATAGGAATAAAAATAAAAAGGTATTTCCGAGTAGATGTACAGTAAAAAAAAAGGTTATATACATATATTGTCGTTTGGGTGATTATATTTTTGGTTCATTCAATTGTTAGTTAAAAGTGTATATTTTTCAATTTTTGTATTTTCAGCATTTTATGATCTTGCGCTAGATTTCGAATCCGTTATTGTATTACTAATATGGTCGACCAAATCATTATTGACGTCAAAACTCATTACCTATTGTAATTATTGTTTCTATTAATTATGCTCAAGTATTCGATTTAATTGTGTACTTCAATATTTACGATATTTACCTGCAACAATATAATACGTACAGCATGTATTTATTGTAATAGAAATCGGAAACACTGCAGTACATGTTTAATCGTGCGTCCAACACTTGTTTACACATACGCATTATATTGGTTATACACACTCGGAACAATTAGGCGACGTGTACAGTAATAACAACAATAACAATAACAATAATAATAATAATATATAACATAGTATCAGTTTATACCTGTTGTACAGCGACGATAATCTCGTGACGAAAAGGTGTTCGCCTCCCACGTTGCATGTATAAGAGTCTTTCCTCTGTAACCACAGGACCATGATTTGCAACTTTTATCCATTCACAGGGACAAGAGCTTGATTAATTTCCAATTGTTAAAACAGCGGGTCCGGTCTTTGTTTGATTAATTGTTTCCTTAACGTTTTTTTTTTCTTGGGGCTGCGCCCAATCCGATATAAGTCAAGTCTCGGGAGAGTGTATCTCATATATAAATACATACATACAGTACTTGCGTTTATATAATATAAATATAATAATAGCTAAAAAAATATAACAAGAAAAGACAATATATACATATATATGTAAGTATATCGTGTGTACAATTTATAATTATACTATACCACTAGGTTAGATTTTCGGTTGTATACATACGAATTAAGTATTATGTATACATCTTGACATACCTCCTAATTAGTTATTTTTCAAGTTTGCTAGCGACGTTTTAATTAATTTTAGTTTTAAGTAAATAATTCGTCAAATCGTTTCAAGCGTACAACATAATTAGTTATTCTGAAATAAGGAATTTATGTGACTTGCGAATAACACGAAAAAATAATCACCCATGGAATAAAGTGACACTATAATAACTATTATATATATATATATATATATATATATATATATATATATATATAGGTATTATAATATATTATATTTAAAGAACTCGATGTTTACTTGATAAAAATAGTTTATTTAGATCGTTGCATCTACGTTTATATACGTTTATGCAATCGCGTGAGTTCGCCTATGTTAAAATTTCTCCCTATAAATGCATATATTGAAGATTTACTGATATTTTTAATTATTTTCACGTAAAAACAAATTTTTTATAAAAATAAACACGTTTTGTTATCCTACGTCGAAAGAGGGTGGATGTGCAAGTGTGCACCATCTTTAGCGCTTCTAGACGATCTTAACCATCTGACATTGAATATCTAAAAGCGATATTTAATTTACGTATAAAATAACTATCTTTTAACTATAAAATGTCATTGTTCGATTGTAAATTTTTAATATATATATGCAGTGTATATGTATATTATACACACATGATGCACATATGCGATGTCGATAATTAAATGTTTCTAATCACCTCTAGGTCCATGTGGTTGTTTTCTCGTTCAATAATTACTAACGGTGAAAATATCTTTGAGCTGACGTGATCGTTATAAATAAAGACCGGATTTAATAGATATTGCAACTTTTTATTGATACCAGGTAAATCAAATCTGATCAAATATGTATACGAATCGGATTAATTACAGTCTTCCTATTTAATTTAATAATGCAATTTTTTGCAATTTTTGCAATTATTGCAATTTTTGCATACTTCATGAGATAAAATATACATATTATTATTTCTAAAGTAATTTTACAATAAAATATAACTACGACGTAAATTTTTACATGTAGTTAAATGTAGTTTAGGATTTTTTGAATTATATTTATCAGAGTTATCCACAAAACTCACACGTTTAGAAGAATCAAATAATCAATTACTTAATAGTTTAAACATATTTAGTGAAATTGAAAATATTTCAATAAATATTCCAGGTCCCAATGATAAAATAGTTAAAGACAAATTAAAATATGTCTTAGAAAAAAATTAAGGATATAAAACTATTAAAACTTACTCTAAGGTTATGACTGGAAATCAAAATTTTAATTTAGATATAACATGAACATTTTTAAATATGCATTGATAACAAGTGTAGATGTTGAACGTACTTTTTCAATATATAAACATATTTTAAGTAACAGACGATAGAATTTTCAAGAACACGATTTAGAGATGTATATAATTATAAATTTTAATTCAGAAAAATGATATATTTTGTAAATATTATATTGATGTCCATAATATTATTTAAGTAAGTTATTAATGATTATATATTTGATATGATTTTACTATGTAATTTTAATGTATATTTCATTGAAATTTTAACATATTTATACTGCAATTTTGATGAATTTTCATTGCAATTTCGGCATTTTTTTAGTGCAATTTTAAGATAGTTTTTAATGCAATTATATCTGGTCTTTAGTTGTAAACAAAACAAAATAAACAATGTGACGACAACTGAAAACTAAATACACACCTACACAATAGGTATTACTATCAGGTAATGGTACAAATAAGTTGAATACAAACAAGAGTTTTTGGGGAAGATAAACGAAAAAGTACATTACATTTAACGCAGATACTCCGTAATGTATAACAGTTACTGGATAACAGTTAAGAATATTATTTCATTAGGTGGACAAAGTCGCCGTAGATCGGATTACCGTGTTGCGTTGCTGCGTTACTAATCCGCGGACGGACCGTACAATGAGTGTACACGAACGGCCGCGTGTACGTTACCTGTACATAAGAATCATAGTAATAATAATTATTATTATTTATACCAATACGTACGAGACGAGATGGTATTACAACAATGTAATGATATGGTGTGTGTTATATATCTACGTAACTGTACGCGCACACACACTCGATATTAAATAAAAAAAAGACTGCGCGACGATGATGGGCCACACGTCGTCTTGCGTAGTCCGTCGATGGCTTGTTAGCGCGTTATACGCATTGTGCCGGTGTAATCGGTTAGGCAGTGACTTGTAGTTTTTTCGGTGCGTTTAAAAATTATTAATCAACAGTTATCGATTGTCTGGCGGAGCCCCCACGCAACATTGGTTTTGTCTAAAATCGATCGATGGAAGCAGATATACGCACACGCGCGCAAACTCACCTGTGTGTGTGTGTGTGTGTGTGTGTGTTTGTAATACAATATTATATCTTCTGGTCCGCTTCGTGTACGACCGAGACACCCATTTAGATGCACCTATATACCTGTATCTATACTATTCATTAATACCGCACACACCTCATTGTTATCATTTTATTATACACACACACGCACACTTTTAGTTTACTTGTACGTATACATGCGAGTGTACGCGTTAACGTGCGCTTGTAAATCGCGTGCGCGAGTGTGTGTGTATATAGGAGAGTCGACTTTGTTGTGTAAAAACGAATTTTACGCGTCACACCGAAACACCTTTTAAACGCGCGCGCCGTTAACAATATAATAACAATGATATACGCGTTGTATACACGCGTATTATACGTGTAGAAGTGCACGCCGTATTGTTTCTTATTATTTGTTTGTTTGCGCATTTTATTTTCGAAAAAACATTGGCGCGAAAAACGGTCTACTTACATGATATAATACCAATAACCTTTGCCGGCATGCACACCGTATTTTTGATTAAACGGATCGCTTCGTACGTATAGACATTTCAATGTCGTACGGGATAAATTTTTTTATTTTTTTCATGTCTAAAAATAATTCTTCGAACTTACGTACAAATTACGTTTATGAATATATTTTTATAATGAAAGTATATAGCTTATGTATGAGTACATTTTTTTTTCTCATCGGAAACTTTGGTTTGATCCATGCGCGTCCGCAGGGTGGGGACAAAGGGGCCATTGCCCCTACTGGGAATTTTTGTTTCAAAACTATTGTTAATTTAATACCACGCATATTAATTATATCATAATTTTATTGAGATCCATTTATGAAGTTAAGTAAAATTTATTATATTTTTAGATAATCTAAAATGTATAATCTTGAACGTATTTATTTGTTTACAATGTTTACACATGACTGCATATTGCTTAAGACTGAATTCTCTCGAGTACCGATTTCTATGGTATTTGATTTTGTTCTCATATATTTTTAAATACACGTTGTGACCCTTAGAATTTTAATTTTGCCCCGGGTGGGATTTTATCCTACGGGCACGCTTGGTTTAATCGCGTATACAATTTATGTTTGTTACATTTTTTTAAATGTCAATAAAAAAAATTTGGCTGTCCATAAAATCTTTAACATTTAATATAAGGTCTCTTATAAGTTGTACTTCTTGCGGTTAAAAAAAAACAAAAATCGATAGTCACCATTTTCTTTATCAGCTTTTAAAGTTCAAATGTTTACGAAATATGTCAAAATCGTGAACATTTGCAAGTAATTTAGTAGATGAAAATTCATAAAATTTTTATAATTTATATCTAAGGTTAAAAACTTTAACACAAGGTTTTCTATAAGTTTTCTTTAAACTAGCTGTAAAAAAAACTTGAACGTTTTTATAGAAAAACAGTTATGAGCGTGTGAAATTAAAATTTTTAAAAAATTGCATAAAATAATGATACGTCCTAAAACGATTTAAGGTATTTATTGTTTTTCAAAAAATATAAGTCGTAGAAACTTGAAATTGTTTTTAAGTTATTATTTTTATAAATATTGATATTTATATTATAGATATTAACAAAAGACTTAAAAATGTAAAAAGAGTTTAAAATCCCTTATCGAAAATTATTAATTTGATTCTGTCTCTGCCAATAATGGCTAAGATATTGTTAATCTTTTTGTATTTTATTTTTCTAATGCCTATTTTTATTCTACTCATACTATTTATCGAAATAATAACTTAAATGATAATTGAATAAATTCAACATTTTCTTTTAATAAATTAACATTCACTAAATTATATATATATTTAATATAATTTCTAGTTTTATATCAAGTAATGGACCTGATGGTATTCCATCTCTTTTTCTTTACAATCGTAGTTTTGTTTTAACACCGATTTTAACTAATATTTTGAATACCTCTCTTATTTATGGTATTTTTTCTGAATTCTGGAAAACTTCTTTTGTTTCCCCAGTCTTTAAGAAAGGTGACCCATCATAAATTCCAAAATTTCGGCCTATCTTTAAACTATATGCTATTTCTAAATTATTTCTAATTTAATTTCTGGTTTCGGTCCTTTCTGTTTGACCATTTTCAAATAGTTAAATATCTAAATTTTTGCTCTCCTAAATTTAGTGTTCCGTCTGGTGTTCCCCAGGGCGACCACTTGTCAACTCTCCTTTTTAATATTTTCATAAATGATTTAATGATTTACCTAATGCCATTAAAAAATCTGAAATTTTTTTATTTGTCGATGATGCTGAACTCTTAAAAATAATAAAAACTAATCATGATACTACTGATTTATAAAAAAATTTAAACAACTTACAAAATTGGTGTCAAATAAACGATCGGCTTTTAAATATTGAAAAATGTAAAGTTATGCGTTTTAATTTAATCAAGAACCCAATTATTTTCAACTATTCCGTTTTAAATTCTAATCTTGAACTTGTCTCTAATTTTAATGATCTTGGAATAATATTTGATTCGAAACTAAATTTTTCTTTTCACACTGAATTAATTAAGAATAAAGCAATGCGTATTCTTGGTTTTATTAAACGAGCATGTAAACATTTTTGTGATCCTTTTACTTTAAAATTGTTCCTTAGTTCGTTCGAACCTTAAATATTGTATACTAATTTGGATAAACGATACGTCAAAACAAAATTATAGTATTGAATCTATACAAAATAACTTTTTACGATTTATGTCTTTTAAATGTAATAGGCCACTGCAGGGTTCATATGAATTATTTAAATTTAACAATTTAAATTATTTAAATCTTATTCCCCTTAAAACTAAGCACTTACAGTTGCTCTCTACATTTATCCATAAATTGATTTCTGGCTTGATTGATTGTCCAAATTTACTTTGTTTAATTAATTTTAAAATTAATTCCTTTAACACCAGAAATCTTGAGCTTTTTTGTCTTATTTATTCTGACAAAACCTATATGTTAAATAATCTATTAATCTGCTAATATATTAATGATTGCAGGTAATAGTTATACTTTTTTTTTAACTAGTTATATTTATTTTTATATTGTCTTACACCAGATTATTCTATTGTATTTTTAATTAACTTAAGTTTTATAATTAATATTCATAACAATTTTTGTATATTTCTCATTGTGTAGACCTACTTAATTATCAATTAATCTCTTACTGCTGTAAATTTAACCATTTTATATAAGGACTCCGTCCGTGTAATTATTATAAATAAATAAATATAAATAAATACAATATTATACTGCAGGTGACTAATATATGTATAATATTATGAAATTCTCAAATAATTCAAACCGTTCAATTATGATGACTATTGTCAAACGCGAACCAGCAACCCGAGAAAGATAGCTAAGGATACATTTTAGTCGCTGTTCAGTGTATCAGATATAGACGGACAGGACATCTGGATCCGTTATTTATTATCTTATACTTAACGAAAATAAAAAAGTATATTAATTAGAGGCATTAAAGTATACAATTTGTTATACTAGTTTTATATACGAATATAATTGTTATACGTAGTTCATCAACTCATCAATACTGAACAATTAGATTGAACAAATTGATTCTATTAATTGTCTAAATGACTACCATTTAAAATCTACTGGTTTCTAGTCAACAATTATTGGCATGTATACGAAACACAATATAAATACATCGAATATCAATTGTTACTAGGTTTTAAATATCGAAGTTAATAATCAAAAAACAATAGAGATTATGATGATTATTCATTATATTAATATCAGTTAAAATATTTCAATAAGTTAGGTTTTGCAAATTTAGATCAACACGTTACGTAAGAATACATGTCTTACACATGTTTATGACATAAAACAAGCGATACATACACAGTCAGATAATAATATAAATATAAAAAATAGGTAATCACTTATCAAATACTATTTAGATCTTATAAAAAAATCAAACACAGAACTACGTGGAAAAGAACATTAATCCTATAAATCAGAAGTTTTCGTACGCTACTGCCAAGGACATAATATAATTAATATAAGTGTAGTTTAATAAGTGTAGGTATAAATATAATATATAGGTATTGTGAGCGAAATGCAGTGTTGTAAAAATATAAAATGATAATTGTTATGTAAAATAATATTTTTTTCCTTGACACGTAACAATCGTAAATTTAGGTAATAATTAATTTTCCATTATCATACGAGGTTCTAATCACGACGTACTATCGTTACGAGTAATTATTTTTTATTGCTATTTGAAAATTAATTTTTAGTCCAATTCAGTATATAATATACTTAAACAAGTACACACACTATTTGTACTTAAATTAGACCAGAGCAATTACCGCTACAAGTCGGAACTCTTGAGTCTGGCGCCACAAATATCTAAAATATCTTTCACACGTCCACCTCCAAAGAAATAATAAAATAATGACACGCAGACACACTGTATTACGTACAAACGTATAATTACTGTTTAGAATATTTTTCTTCCAATTGACCAAAAATATCGTAATTATATCCGTTATAATATACGCTAGACCGCAGTTTAATTGGGCAAACACCAAAAATCGATAATTAAATGACACTATTTTTTAATACATTTTGTACGAGCGAATGTAGTTCTCACACGAGATATAGTTGGTAAAAATTACTTTTGAATATGTCTACGTAAGTTCCTAAACAAATTTATATTATAACGAATACAAATTGTCTTCCCATTTTATTCAGACTTAGAACTGACAATATAGTTCGTGTGATTAAAATTTGTTTGTTTTGTGTTTAATGAAAAAATATAATTCAATTTTTAATTGAATCTTATTCATGTATAATAATACATGGTCATCCACATATTATACGTATTTAATAAAATAATAATATATATATATAATTATAATGGCAATATTAATAATAATAATAATAATAATGTAAATTAAATTTGATATGGCTTATTACGAAAGCTCAACATTTTATCATCATAATATTGCGTAATTTAAGTTGTATTATAATATTTAATTATTTCTATAATCTTGTTTATTTTGCTTATTTCTTGAGGTCTATTGATAACTGGTGTTCTTACTATAATAAATATATACATATATATGTTTAAAACATTTTTTAGACTTCTACTATTTTGAATATATTAGAATGATGATGATAAAAATTTGAGTTGAATTGTGATTGAAAACTTTCAGCATTTTTAGTAAGAGATGATTTAGCATCTACATGATTTAGCAGTAACCCAAATACTGGGAGAGAAAGTTCTATTTTCCTTTATGTAATTTGTCACTGAAAAATCGCGAAGTTCATTTATTTTATTATTATCTAGCATTTAAGCCAAGAAACATATAATTTTATATATATTAAACGTATATGTAGTTCGGTTAAAAGTCGGAATATTTTTTCAAATTTCAATCGTAATGTTCAAGAAAAATGTATTATTGAAACGCAAGTTTAATAATATGTATTATAATATAGAATATTTTATATGTTATACGATTGTATATATATATATATAATGTTCGACAGGCCTGATCGTTTTTTTCCGTGCGTGTAACTTTTTTGAAAACTAACTTGCCGTGTAGATTTTGATGGTTGAGGTAATGAGGTGTCATTCGATAGGATTCAAGGTGTGCAAAAACGTATCAGAATTTTCGAAGTAGTCAGGTTAGTTTTTTTCAGGGGATGGTGAACACCTGAAGCCCGATATCGATATGACGTAATCGATATCACCATGGTGAATTTATATATATATATATATATTATGTATAGAAATATAGCGAGATTAATATTAAAATACTCAGTTCATTAATTAATGATCGACAATCTAAGTTCAATTGTTCACATCGGACACTGTCTTATTATAATATTACAATAGCAAATTTGAATTAATAATTAATAATTAATAATTAACCAATCATCTTGAATACATTTTCGAATAAATTGAAAAGAATAGTGATGTATCCACCTGTGCGAAAAGTCAGTGGCGTTTTTACAACAGCTATTCATAATGCGTTGATTAATAAAGAGCAGAAAATTTCGAACATTTTGTATTAATTATTGTATTCACCGAATGATTCTGTTAAAAATGCAATAGATTTCTAGAATTAAGGATGCATGTTTAAAACGTAAATTCAGTACATATTTTAATATTTATAAATTAATGATTAAATAGAATTTAGAAAAATTATTTCTAAAATGTATTTCATTATACCTAATGGATTATTTTTGTTGTTTTTTTATAAGTTTCAGAAAATTAAATAAATTTAGTTTGTTTCATAATCATTAGTATGTATTTATAATTAGATTCTATAACTGTCTTGTTATTAATAAATATTATATAAATTATGAACATATAAGCTTATTAAAAATATTAATAACGCATCGAAGTACGTTATACATTTTTAAAAATTGAGTCATAAGAATTATACGTCAACACTGCGTGGAAGTGCATACATGCATTTTTCAAATTGAGTCGAATTTAGTACTTAGATTATAAAACTGAATTATTTTAATAGTTTTATTGGATTTTATGGGTTTTAATCTATTGGAAATGTTATGTAGTTATGTAATAAAAAAATATGTAGTGAAGGGTAAATTGATTTGATGCTTTCATCAATCGATTTAATTATAATATTTCTTTTTTTCAGATACACTTATGTCATCAATGTAGTGACAAAGAATATTATTCATATCGAAAAGAAATTTTCTTGAAGGTAATTTTATATTTTCTAAGTTTTCACTTCAGTTGAGAACATATAATTTTGGCAAAGTACAATAATATTTAAAACGTATAACGGACATTCTTGAAAAAAGTGTTATGCACACGTTGTAAATGTTTAAAAACGTTCGCTGTGATAGTGAAAAGTGATGAAAATGTTACGTTTTTGTAAAATTAATTCTATAGTTTACACAGTAATGATAATGGACTAATAATAAATGTGTACCCTAAGGGATATTTCGGTTTTTTTTTTCACACGATAATTACAATTTTTACTTTTCCGTGCGAGTTCGTATGAAGTCATAACACGAAAGGTAAATTATGTTAACTAATTATCGTTCCTCGGTGAGTTTGGTCATTGCTTGCTTCACCGCTACACATTACAGTTTTTTTTTTTTTCTAAACAAATCACGCTTCATTATAAATACTATTAAAATTACAGATTTAGTGTAATGTACGTGCATTCTTAATAACAACTTACAATATTTTCGACATTTAAAAGTATGTTAAACGGGTCTCTTGTATTTTTTCCTCGAGGTTTGTACGCACGTTACGTTTTGAACAATTTTTAAAATATTATCGGTCATAGCGCGGCCCACGATTAACTACTGTTATTATTGAAATATCTTCGGCGTAAGCTTACTACCGTACACCGTGCGAGTAAATGAATAGCGAACAATATCACGCACGGAGATTCGCAGTTTTCGCGATTTCGACGTAAATAATGCGACCTTTAAGGTACGCTCAAACCGAAGCGGTAGCGGCAGCGAAATTTAATGTCCATACGTTTTAATACGAGCGCACTCACTATCGCGAAATCAATACCACGGCGAAAATGTTACCGCAAGATTGAGCGCGATATTTTTATTTTTCGCTGCAGACACTATATTTTTCGTTTACCGCTGCGATAATCAGCTGTAAATTCCCAACTATGAGTTATCTATATTTTATTATTAATATATTATATCTATAGAAAGCTTATCATTACATTGTATGATATATTTTGACTTTATATTCAAACACATATCTATTCATCGTAATCGTACACCTTGCAGTTGAATCCAACGTCGTGGTGTTTGAATGTATGATTCTTTTGTTTAAAATGTATTATTTATAATAAAAATGACCAATAAAATTGAACAGTCAATAGCTTTTGTTAAAGAATATCCCATCATGTATAATATGACACTTCCAGAATTCAAGGATACGAGAAAAAAAAATTATGTTTGGGATTATATTTAAGATTATATTTAAAATAGTAATTTGTTGTTTTGTGACACGCGCATGGGTGTCAAAATGTCGACTAGTAATTTTTGGCGAAACATTTCGCTCTCCGGTTAGGTTAGATCAGCTTAGATATCAGGTTAGATACCGCCACCGCTACCGCTTCGGTTTGAGCGGACCTTAAACCGTTATTTTGCGCTCGCGTACGATATCGTCGAACCGCAACGGCTAGGTAGTACTGACACGCGCGCTCGGAGCGACTTGCGCGAGAGTCCAGCGTTACCGTTCAACCCAGTGCATATTTTAACATACGAAGTACTTGGCACTAGCACCATCTCAGTGATAATTGAATGCTACCCAATGATGGGTAATCGTGCCACTAACCAACACATCCTCATAACGACCGTAGCGACAGCAGTTGATTTTCCTTGTATGTTCCTTTGCAGAAGAACACCACGTCTATGTACTACGATGATAGAAAATTGTATTGACAAGTTGACTGGCAAGCCATTTGGAGTGAAATTGTTCCAGACGCTTTGAGAGATAAATTTAATGCTGATATATTTCTCTGTCTGGGCCATGTGAAACATTATGGTTTACCATTATGTGGCTTGAGTACTGTTGTTGACGAAAATTAAGTTCTCAAAGCAAAAACGGTCAGAATTATATAAAATTATCGAAGTTCTCGTGTTTGACTAGTGAGAGTTAAATATAATGCTCAAACCAATCAACCTGTTGAAGTACCACCTGACAGTGAAAATTACTTGAAATATGTTCTGGTTCAACCGGTACGCCACAACGACGATAACCGGGTTTCGCGAGCGTCGAATACGTACTGGCACGTGTTGATGAGCGATCGGACGCGGGCAAATGCACGTGTCATAAGGTGGGCCCACACACTACGATTATCCTAGAGCGGTCCACCGAATAATATTAATATAATAATGTTATTTTGTTACACGTAGTAGGTATACAATATACATGTAAGTTGAATTTGTTTTCAAATATTTTATTGACTACTGAAAAGATTACAGGTTGAGGTACACGCTCTGTAGGGGTACACATTAATTTGATAAGTACGCTATTTAATAAGTCCATGGATTATATCGTGAAATTTTTATTTGAAAATGCTCAAAAATGAAATTAATAAATTGAAAAAAAAATCGTATTTTATAATAATTTCACTTGTTTTTAATATTTTATTTCATTAAAAAAAAAAAAAAAAATTATAACGGGCCAAATTGAATACCTTCGCGAGTCGGGCACCACTGTTGAACGGTGTACGGAACAAAGTACATCGATGGTGTGCGACCGACGCCACGGTGGTGCACGAAACAGGAACCATAATGCGCGTAATTCCGGAAACTAGAAGTGCGTCCGTAGGAAAACCGAATGAAGAGTGTGATCGATTTCGGCGTTGGAATGAAAAACAGTCGGCGTTGTTCGAAAACCGTACGACGATAGAAAATGTATTGCGTCGTCCATCGGAATAAAAAATGTCGGAATTACACGTTTTTCAAACGTGAAAAAGCAATCATGAATTTTGTGGTTCACTGAACCGCCAAAAAGTTTGGGGTGGGTGTCATTTTAATAGATGGGTACTCGGTCTTGGCAACTGACAGCGGTAGGTAATTTAAAATTGGTGATTTGATAGAAATTAGGTAAATTGTTGAACCTAATATGACATCTTGGTAGATGGATGGGTGGTATTAACTATGCTTGAACCATCGAATGAAAAATGTCGAACCGCTTATGGAGCCGGGCAATGAACAGTTTCGCGTAGAAGTCACGTACGGGCGATACGTCTCGATTCGTGTACGCAGTGCGTTATCATCGACCGTTCGAGCAACCGTTGCATTCGAGCGTATTGTTATTGTTCGCACACCGGTTCCGACTGCAGCACACGTTCACAAGCGAAAGCCGGGAGCGCAACCGTTTTTTTTTTTAATTTTTTTCGCTTTTTTTTTTATTAATTTTTTTTTCGGAGAGATTTATGCAATTATTTAATTATTTTAACTTTTTACAATTATTTCGTTGGTTAAAATAATCGCTTACGAAATGACGAAAAAAAAACATTTTTTTTTTTTTTTTGGGGAGGAGGAAACAACGAAAAATTGATGAGAGAAGCCACCGTACGAAGCTTTCCGCGGAGCGTCTTACGAGCTTAATTTGAAATTTTATCGGTTTCACGTATTCAAATCAAATGCTAAGAAGTTTAAAACTGACCGTTTTTAAAGCCTCCTGAAAGAAATACATATTAACTATCGTAGTTTTGCATTTCTCACCGAAATTTAGTGTTACTTAATAGTGCAATTTAGTAATCGCGCTATAATAGCGTCGTTATGTCGTTTTTCAAATTGTTTCCGGTTATTCTATTTTTGAACTTTTAATATTTTACATTTTCAATATTCACTGTTTGGCCAATGAAGTTTCCCGTGCACAGCATTCGTGTTTCGATCGTATAGGTCGTCGACGAGCACTTATTAATTAATACGATTGTGATATTGGATATAAACAAGAACAAACGAACGCGTGCGCGACGTGTGAAGTCTTTGTAAAACGACTGTTATTTCTGTATGCGATTCGTTGTATAAAACTATTTTATATACCTATGTATGTATACATGTAGTTAGGCACCTATCACAAAGTAATATTCTGTCCAAAAAATAGAAGAAAAAAAGGTACACATATTATTATTATTATTTCAATGCAATTTATACATGCAACGATACCTCTATTTCCGGGACACATCCTGCAAATTCTTCGTGATGGACAGTTTTCAATTCCCCAGCGGAAACGCACCTGTACATTATAATTATATACCATGGTACGTATAGGTGATGTAAGTACCGCCTATTCATAAATGTATGTTTGGAAATTGCGCGGATTGAGAAAACAATCTCTTGTGTAGTATATTTGTTTTATTTTTAACTCTCGGAGAGACATTTAATTTTATTAATTGATACGCACACAACGAGATGAATATTATATGATCGTTCGGAACGTCTTTTTCGATCAAAACACACTACATGCATGGATGTAACTACTTTTCCGGTTCAATTATCTTACAGAATAAAAATAAAATAAAAATAATAATATAATAACTAGAAATCATAATACGCTAATATTGAGTACCTGTATTGCCTTCAGCAACGCATTGCAGAATAACAGGATAACAGAATAACAGTTCATTACAGCACACTCATATTTTGTGCTGTATAAAAAAATGGCTTAAAAGTTTCCCGTACTCTTATGATTTCACTACATAAACCACTACGTCGAGTATAGAAATAAAATAAAACAGTAAAAATGTAAATTGTTTTCATGTCCTATATGTATATGTTACGGACAATATGGATCATTCGTCATTATGCAAAATATCTAGATCATATAAAAAAGGTCTAAAATCAAACCAGTAAATTTACATATTCACATTCTTAAGTCCTGTTTTTATTCGATTTGTCCCACGTCTTGGCTCAATGAGCATCGACGCGATATGTCCCGTATTTGAGTAATTTTTAAAACAATACATAAATAATATGATACTTAAAGTCTATATATATATATATATATCTTATAAGCATTTTTCAATGCAAGTTACAACCAAGTATTTTTGCCAAATCAATTGAATTGATTTCATTTTTAAATTATTTGGCACTCATACGCAAAACATATCCAATTGTTTGTACTACCTACTAGCATTTATTAAGCACACGTAACCAATGTTATAAGTATTATAAACCTCAAATTTATTTTATTGTTAATATTTTAATATACATTCATTCAGGTACGGATCTAAAAATGAAAGGGGGGGGGGGGGCTAGTGAAGTGAGTTACTGCCATAATTCGTTGCGCATGTCGATTTGTACGAAGTCTTTCGTACATCTTATTTTTTATATATTTTAAGTATCTACGTCCGATATGGTTCTGTCTAATGTTTAAGGGGAGGGTGTTAATCCCCCATAGCCCCATTCGTATCAATGCCTGCATCTGTCGGAATTTTTTTTAAGCATACTTCATTTAGTGTAACAAAAGTATTCACAAAGAGCCATATTTATGTTATTATTTTGAATTTTAAGAAGCTATATGAATTGACAGTATTTTATTTCATCGGCATGCTAATAAATCAAACTGAATATAATAAATATATGAAAATAATTCTCAAAAACGTATACGTGTCACGTATTTTCGACACTGAAATGTGGTAGACACCATAGATATACCAAAAAGTGAGCAGAAAAAAGGTATAAAAATTGAGCATATAATAAAACTTATCGGATAAATACACGGAATCTACGATTAATAATAATAATTTTCTCCATTTATCGGCATTTAAGTGTGAACATGTATGCACAAGTCACATACAATGTTCATTTCATAAACAAATTTTTCATCGCGATTTTATAACCATTTGTATAATAGATATTATAAACGCCTATGTATTCTGTAGTGTCTGGATAATATCTGAAATAAAGTTTTGTATTTGTAGTGTTCACATTGCCTAAAACCAGACGGCATTATTCATGATGCCTGGAAATTACGCATAATACATAAATTATTCATATTGCCGGTAATTTATAATATAACACTTTAATAAGTCTGCATACTTAATTTATCGTTATATATATAATTATGAATATTGTTTTAACTTATGACCGCTGAGCTAAAATCAGGGAGGGGGGTGAAGAGTGGCAGGAGGAATGAGTAACCCAACTATTTTTTCAAAAATACTAATTGTGCATGACCTCAAGTCTTCTTTTTAAAAACGTAAACTTATTTTTATTCTTCTAATTTGAACACTGAATATGAGTTTTGCAAGTATAACTAATAACTATTTGTAGTTCAGAACTATGAAATACCATATCATTATTGAATACGTTTACCGATAGCGTTATAAATATTTTTAACCAAGTGTACAGATGTGTATGGAATAAGAAGTACAAACGAAATCGGGTTTCGTTCGATTTCGTGTTGGAAAAAAATAAGAAGATAAATTGAGTTGATGAAAAGCGAAACACGAGCGTAAAATCTTTTCCCTAAATCGGCTAAAGATGCAACGGCGAGTACGTCGCGTCCATTATTACACATCTCACGTCGGTCGATCCGTCGCCGGATCCAGATCACCAGTGGACCAACAGCCGGTTTTATGTATTTGCACGTTGATCGTGCGTTCGAGGTTGCAGAGACACGTACACGTTGCGGAGACGGACTGCGTTCTTGGACATTGTACGCTATCGCGGTATTCACGCGAAAATGATTAAAAACGGTTTACCGCTGGGCCCAAACGTAATCCGAATTTGTAGGTGTAATAATAATTAGTATACAGGGTGATTTGACATTCGTTTTCTTTTCATCGCGCACGCATTATAGCCACGCGCATCATCGTGCAAGGTGACTACTGTACTCCGGTCGGTCGCGATAATAGTCCGTCGTACGAATACGATGTGTGTAATGTTCGTCGTACAATAAAATATACATTTCGTAACCTATTTAACACATACGGATAAAACGGATCGGCGTTATTAGATCACATACGCGCACCGAAAACGACACGCGCTGCAGGCACACACGGACGAGTTCAACCTTGCCACGGTGAAAAATAATTACACCGCGAGAACGCGCCCGGTAATTAGTGATTTATTTATATATAATTATTATTATTATTATCACGCCCGTCCGGTGGAGGTGTACACATTATACGTACAATATCGTATAAGTAATATTTCGACTTGTGCACCAGTAACACGGTGAACGCATAATACGATATGATACCTGTGTAACATTGATTACGGTCGCGCGAGGATAACGATTTAAAAATTGTCCACCCATTAATGAGAAAAATAGTAAAAAAAAAAATAAAAAAAATAAATAATGAATAAAAAAAACACGTGCGGTGCAAACATCGTGTCTACGCGAGCACGCGCGCGTGTGTGTGAGCGCTATTAAATTTTCGTCAACGCTTTATTCACGTTGATTGCCCGTGTGTAAGTTACGATACACATGTGATAAAGTTGTATACACCGAGGTTCAGGTGCACGCGTTATGCGTGTAATACCGCTGCTATGTCGAATTCAAAATGCTTTATTTTGTTTTCATTCATAATTTCATTTTTATGTTTGCCACAAATACCTTATCCGAAATAACGTACTACCTTTATGATTTAATTCTCAATATTCGTTTGTTTCACAGATGTATAATCTATACTTTAAATAACAAATAAATTAAAAATAATCTTACAAAACTATCGATTTAATTAACTTAATTTTATTCAATTTTAGTTGTAGGTTACAAAATATTAACTGTGGACCGCGTGTTTGGTATGCTTAAGATGACCATACGTCCCGTTGTCCCCATTTTTGGGACACTAAAATGTTCCGTTTTCAGAAAATAGTAAAAATAGCGATAATCAATTTTAATCTGTTGATGAGTTATTGTTTCTACGAGTATTATATTTAACTATTATGTGTGCATGAATGTGTATATACTGTATTACTGCATGGATAACGTTTAACGGAAAATAACTACACTAATAAAATATAAAAAAACCTATTGTGGAGAACGATGTATCAATATGGATGTATTAACCTAATATGTTTTAATACCGCAAGATCAGCGCTAACAAAAAATGATCTTTCATGGTTCATTATTTCGGTATTGCAGTAATCATAGACCGTTTTCTTTACGACGTTTTTTCTTTTTTATAAAAAAAAGTAGTTTTTAATAAAATTTAATATTTTTGTCTCTCATAACCATAATAGTATCAATATTCGTCAATTACGTCAAATTTGGACACTACCTATATAGTATACATCTATTGCGCCGGTATAACAACTATACAGTACAAGTAAAAATAATAAGGCTAAAAACAAAAATTAAAATTAAAATCAAACTTATCATTCTACATACTTATTATATATATTTATACTAATCCTAAAAATTTTGAAAAGTTCTTAGGTCTAATTGGTTATTAAATTTGTTATGTCTATTTTTTATTTATTTTTTTTGTCATAAATTTAAAGTTTTGTACTTTTATGATAACTAAGAGAACACGAATTATGATTGTTGTGTTATATTATTTTTAAAACTTTATGAACAAACAAAAATATTTGAATGGGGTGAATAAAAATATTTTCCATACGCTAAGTGAAATGCTTCATAGGCATTTGTTGTTCTTTCGCCTGATATGTTACACAATGACCAAGGGATACTGAGGAAAAGTTGCATTTTCATCAATGTTTAATCAATTATGTATCAATGAGGTAATCGAAAAATGTATTAACTCGAATATCGATCAACGCAATAGATGTAAACCTTTTTTCCATCACATAATTTTTCTTTCTTTACCTGCGATTTTTGGCGCAATTGATATAAAGCCAATAGTATATTATTTTATTAATAATTATCTAATAAACAAATTTGCTTTTAATCAATTTTTTTTTTCATACCTCGTTTTGACTAGAAAAATATATGATCACCTTTGGTACACTTGACGTACCTATAATGTTAATGGAGTATAGACCTAAAAGTTTAAATGGATCCGTTGAATTTTTTCATATATATATAAATATACATTTTCGTTCTACTCTCGTATTTAACGTCGATTTATATTTTTTAAATCCTAAAATGGACCTTAATTTATAAAATATTATATATAATTTAAGTATGAACAATACTATTGAAAGATAATTGATTACAGGGGCAGATCCAGAGGGGGGTGAATGGGGCGATCGCCCCCCTTCGTTCACCGTAGCAGACTTAAGTTTTTGACGTAATTACTTCAAGGGTAAATAGAGAAATCTTAAGCTATTTTTATTATACCTAACTTATGCTGGTACTATGTTATCACTTATATTTATTATTTGGTGATATACTGATATCACAGTTATATACTACTATCATGATGTTAAATATTCGTATCCAAGTTTTGTGATTGTTGGTGTTTCTGAAACGTGATAACTGATAACGACCAACGTAAAAATCATTCGGTACCTCCATAATCAACAAATTTGTAATTATAAACCCTATTGTTATGACACATATTGGTATAAATAAAAAAAAATATTATTATTATTACTATATAATGTTTTTTTTGAGACTTTTTTTTATTTAAATAAATAACCTATATCAAAATTAATGTTTTTAATTTTATCTTTATAAATATCTATATCATGTGTGTCCGTTAAAAATTGCCCCCCTCCATTATATTGGTTTGGATCCGCCCCTGATTGATTATCTTTAATTAAAAAAATATTTATTTTTTTTAGATATTATTTTTTTTATATACAAATCATTGATGCAATTACTTATGATACATAATGATCAGACTATATTATCAAGTTTGATTTTAGTTGGATTTATATATATATATATACAACTGATTTTTTACAATTCAAAATCTGAGTTAATAATTATTTAATAAGTTAATAAATTTATAGTTAATAAGCATAGCATTTAAACTGTAGTAGAATAACATTGGATTAACGTTGAATTACTTCCCCTACAAAACTTTGTTATATTTGCAGTATTTACCATTATAAATTAAAAAATATACGTACTAATTGTTCTTCTTCCTCTCCCCAGTAAATTCACTCATGTCCATTAATAATTCAGTAAAATTAGATTGGTTTTTTTTTTGCAATATATATGATTTTAAGTTAACATTTAGTGTAAAAGTTATTTAAAATATACTTCTATTTAATTTTTTTTTTCTTCTTTCTTATATATTATATTTAAAGCTACATTAGTATAAGTCATTATACCTACTGTATTTTATTTGTATAAACACTTCAACTGTTCGCTGTTAATTCAGTTAAATTATCGTTACATTTTATTTTTTGTGAATTCCACTTGTACTATAGCTATGTTTTAAATAATATGTTATTACTGAACTAATGTCCATTATATGTTATACGCTACAATACTATATGTTACTATTGAAAATTAATTTATTTCATAAATAAATAAATAAGTAAATACCGGTTCAGTTTTAAATTTTCTCTAGTTCTTGCGGATCAAACGAAATAACGCACTTATTGTACAATTAGAATGATGTATTCTGCTGGTGCAGCGATTTAATGGACTGGAAGACTAAATACATTTCCCAAAATCAAATAAAAACTGTTATGTCATACCACATTATGTTATAGGTATACTTTGTTTTCCGACGAACTTCAATAATTAGTTATTATATTATTAAATCTATTATGTACGACGATCATTGTTTAGACGCATTATATAATAACCGATTTAATCAATTAATTGACATTTGATTAATTATTTCAAATGATTAATATTGTAATAAATAAAACCAATTGAAAATCATGATATAATCGTTTTTTTTTTCTTCAAAACACTTATAACATGTTATGACGTATGCACTATATTGTGCATCAACAATTGTTTTCTTCGTAAGATCTATAGCAAGTGATAGGTTGTAAATCCGAATTGAACAGTCGTATTAAAAATATTTTTTATTTTTTTATTATCATACTCAACATTGTAATATTATGGAAAATACGATCTACATTAAAACGTGTGAACTATATCATATCGTATAACAGCACAGTGCCTATGTTCGAATTTCGGAAATTAGTATTTTTTTTATTTTTGAGAATTTTTTTCTGATCATAGCAGAATAGGAACAAGTATATTATCTACATTGGATTCCGAATGATTTATTATATTAAAATCAAACGTATATTTTAAAGCAAAAGTCAATTAAACATAATCGTTCTTTCCAGCACTTGTTTCAAACTGGTTTAATTAAACGATACAATACGAGTATAATCACATTGCTTCACAACCGCAAGTTTCGAAAATAATTTTCACTACAAGTTATTAGTGTTGTTTTATATGTATTATGTTGCCAACGCTGATTTTATATACGGTCAATAGTATTAGTGTATAACAAAAGCATTAGAATACGAATAGTCAACGCATCGTGCGAGGATCGTTTTCTTTTATTATACTTTATGTTGACTTGTTTAATAAAGTGATTATTTTTTCGATAATTAGTCAACAGATTAGTATCATTTAATACGATATATTATCACTAGGTATTACAATATAGAAATCTTCAAGTTCTGTGGTAATCCGTTTTCGATTAAAATATTCTAAATCCCTTTTACGATCGCGGAACTTTTTTTTTAACAACCTGTTGGAAATATGTTCGGTACGACCATGACACATGATTTTTAAAACTATATTATATATATATATATTAAGATTATCTTGGTTTTTAATCGACGGATGTGGACGGCCGGCACAATATTTTATTATAAGGACATTGTTTACGATTTGTATCGAAGTGAAAAATATTGATATTACGAATCGTACTAGAAACTAATGATTTAGTAACAATATATATATAATATAAATGTATAATATTATATTAAATAAAATGACCGCATAATGCGATACCTATTATTATTATTATTATTATTATTATTATTATTATTATTATTATTGTAATTGTTATTGTTACTGTTATCGTTGTTTGAATATGTTAAACCATCGTCGTCGTCGTCGTCGATGTAAAGGAAGTGAGAAAAAAATAGAATATTTGCACATTATCATGCAACGATAATTATATACATCGCAAAACGAATGGCCCATTATAATACGGAACGGAGTTAAATAAGCCTTTACGTGTTAAGATGTAATATAATCAGTGAAAAATCGAAGACCGGAAGTATGCGGACACGATAATTTCTATATTACACGTTTTTTAATACCATACAATTAATGTTATTAGATGTAACGACATTATAATAATTGTTGTACCAACACATATTTATGCGGGTTTTGAAAAAATAATAATTTCTGATCAATTCACACGTACATAATATTATACACTCATGGTTCACTCTGCACTTCAATAACGAAAAAAAAAATACCTCCGTGTTTTTGGGTGTCGAATGCTTTCAAAGGATAAACAAATCCGTTTCAAAAGTCTGTGTTCTAACCTTTTGGGTATTCTATATCATAATGGCTGTAAAGAATGACTATATATTTCAACTGTAAGTGGAAATAATATAAAATGTAATAGTTACCGAAAACCCTCTAGTATACACTTAAGACGAATCGCACGAAGAAGACGATTGTATCGTCAAATTAAAAATTAAATCAGAATAATTGTATATTATATAAACGTAACAATAAATTGTTCACTTTTTTAACATTTCATAAGTTTTTTAATTTGATTAAATGACATTTAAAAATAATTTAAATGATTTACAAAATGTATTTTAAGAAATCGAAACAGGAATCAGAGACGACATAAGATGTAAGCTGATAATTTGAACGTAATAGGGATGAATAAAGTTAGAAAAATAAATTCGTCAAAATAATAACAATAATTATTTCACATTTTTATTAGGTCCAGCGTTTATACATTATAGGTATAGGTGTACGCTAGGTATTCTATATTATGTTTTTATTGTGCTTATACTATATTATGTTCACATACTCGCATATTCCGGAAGCATATTATTTGGTTAATTTTTTTTAAATCGTCTATTTTTTGCATTATTTGATTTTTTCGATTACCGTTGATTATTTTTAGGATTATAATTAATTAGTTTTATAAATTAAACAATTTAAATAAATTTCTCGAGTTTTTCTTAACATCGTGAACGTTAAAGTGCAATACAAGAAAAACTGAGAAAGAATGAAAATATCGCTTAGGCCTAAACTAAATTTATGTATTTATATATTTTTGAAGAATCATCAGGAAATTTCCACATGCAGTTTTAAATGACTAAAATAAATTAGCGACTAGCATGGATATATTCAGTACTTTAAACACACGATAAGAGTCATAAATTCGGTTAGTGATCAAAGATAATATTATAAAATACAATATATACTCAGGGGTGCCTGTAAGAGGGCAATAGGATCCCTTGATATTTTTCATCTCGATATCAAAATTAAATTTTTTTTTTTCGGTAGATAAAAGATGCAGTGGTAAATCTTCCAATGACTTATATTTACTTAAAATTTGCTTGCCCCCCTCCCATTGGATTAATTTCTGCGAGCGTTCGGGCTATTTAATAGATCATTAGTTGGTTATAATAACAGTTACATTGGTAGCTTAAGTATAATAATTTATACCGTTTACGATACTTTTTTTTTCAAATATTAAACCCATATACTGGTAAAATTATAATATTCAATATCAATGTTGTCGTTGGTATACTTTATATTATGACACGTGTAATTGCTGTTTGGTATCAATATGTTTGAAACAATTAATATTCGAATGAAAGTCATTGTGCACACTTGTATTAATACATTATATACAATTGTAACAGTGCAAAATTAATTAGACGAACCCAATTCATCCAAAATGAATGGTCTTACTCGTACTCAATCATATAATTTATGGACTAAACGGCTAGGTAGACAAAGTATTAAGTAAAAATGTATTAATTTAAAAATGTTATTATGCGCCAATGTAATAATATCGCGATCACGTTGATCAAATTGGAAAATTTGCTAAGAAATAATTATGTACTTCCGTTGAAAGACGTTTACCTAGTTTTAATAAACACACACTCATAAATAGTTTAGTATTCCATGAATTATAATTAATATATATATATATATATATATATATATCAACTGGTTATTCAATTATCTCACTGAACGGAATGAAACGGAAGTGTTCAAAAAACACGGCATACGATGGGTAAATACATTATTAATTTGCCCGTACGAGTAGTTTTTTTCAATAATAACTACGCGTGCATGAGCGTCGTGATAATTCAAGACTTTGTTAGGCACCGACTATAATATTATAGAATACGCCCAACTGAAAATAGTTTTTAGTAGAATCCGGACGGATATATTTAACGGGATTTGTTTGTTTTGTCGTATTAAATTATAATAACATACGTGTCCATAAAATGTTTTGAATACAAGTCATTCACACGAGGTGTACAATATAATAAGACACCATTTCGGTTTGGCGAGATGATTATTATTATTATTATTATTATTATTTCGTATACATCTATGTACGACAATCTATGAATAAATAGAAATATATATGCGGTACGCGCTCATGCAACTGTCGTACGAAATCTATCCGTTACAATAGACGGATTTTTACGTATATTCAGGCACACGGAATACTAATTCAAAATGTATAAGCGAATATGGTTAGAATATGACTAGAATATACTGTAGCACGGCATGTTAACATAACACGGTACTAATCTATTACAATTTTTTATTTGATTCCGTTACTGTATTACGCGACTGTGTAAAGTGAAAAGCTTATAATTTTATCGATTTCAATCATGCGATAGAAATACGTTATTTTAACGAATATTTTTATGTTCTCGTATATCAATGAGTAGAACGTGAAAATCTGCCGCTGTCTGGATGATTCGTGAACCAGACCTACATCGCCCAACAACCAGATCGAATAACGGGATGTTTCGCCCTATCGATAATTGTTTTATTATCATCCCGTTTTCCCCGTGCGCCACTAACCGTACGTTGTTCGCATTCATTTTGTAAATATGTTTTCTACGAAAATATAATAATAGTATTAACAATAATAATAAAAATAATTATTCTCGATTTCGTCAAATCCGATTCGGATATTGCATCGGTAATATTGCACACGCGCGTATAATAAAACGTGAGATTTTCGTTGGCGAGTACGATTTTGAAAAAGTCTCGGTCACAAGATGATAAAAATAAAACACGAAATATACCGACAGTTGCATTCGATTTCTTAAGGTCTAAAGCTCAAACCGCGTCGGCGCTGCACTTATTACCGCTTACCCAGTGATTATCAACCTTCTTAACGCCGCGACCCGTGTCGGCCTGGCTCTAAAGGGCCCAGGCAGGATTAACCTGGACTAACCCCCATACTACAACATTCATTTATTACTCGTATATTGAAATTAAATATATCTAAAATATGTAAAATGGTCATTAAAATGTAATACATATAGATTCTATATTTGTTATTTTAAATAAAAAAGAATAAAGTTAAAAATTCTCTTAATTTAAATTTACCGTTAAGTATTCAACTTTTATAAAAAAAAAAAAAAATTATGCATGCGTAAAATAAATACATTTAATAATATATATTATATCATATGAAAAGTCTTGTCGTTTCTTTTGACGATTTTTCTATGTCATCTATTAGTTTTATTTTATTTACATTTAAAGTAATATCTTTTTCTATAGCCATAAGCATTAGTGGTTCTAAATTTTGCTGATCAAGTGACGATCTTAATTTTGTTTTTATTACTTTAAGCTTAGAAAATACTCTTTCACAAGTGAATTGAGTTGATGTCAATAACATTATGTATTTAAAAACCTAATTCAAATTATTGTATATACCATTATGACAACATAGTTGGGTAATAATTTTAAAAGCACATGCTATACATTTCCAACAGGTGTTACAATTTATCGAATCAAGTTCATCTTCTGAATCAGATGTCACTACTTCATCTATAATATAACCTTCACCATCATTATCGTTCATTATGCCATGTTTTTTTGGAATAATATTAAAATAATAAGAGGCAAATTGTTTCTATTTAAGTAATACAGTATCTCTATTAACATCAGATCACTTTGTTACAGTTATCAAGATATCCATAGCATATTCTTCAAACTTTTTGATGTATTCGTATATTTTTGGATCTTACCATTTACATCCTTTAATATATTTTTATTTGGAAGTAATCGTTTTTTAATACTATTTAATATCAAGATCATTCATCCATAATAATTATAATTTATATTTATCGAACTACAGCGCAATTATAAAACCTGACTAAGATAATAAGAAGTACGATTTACTTATTCTAACTATAAATTTAAAAATTAAAAGTTAAAATACTTAACGACTACGTGTTCCTCGTAATTATTATATCCAAACGTTTCGTTACATTTAAATATACATATAAAAAAAAAAAGAGCGGGGGCCCAGGCAGCGATTGCTGCCTAGCTGCCTTGGCCAGGCCAACACTGGCCGCGACCCACAAAATAGGTAAAAAATATAATCAGTAACCTCATTCCCCCTCCCTTCCTTATAATAAAAACTAATTTAAGCTCTTATCTGTTCTACCAGTTACATAATATAATAGTATATTTATACTATAAACCAACTTTTTCATTATTTTCATTATGGTTATGTATTATTTTTTCATTTTTTATGTAAACAAAAGTTTGTTTTTCTACATCAGCATTTCATTGACTCTGACGAGTGCGACCCTTCATCTAAAGGTTCTTGATCTCCCTAGGAGTCACAACTTCCAAGTTGAGAAATTCTGCGCTAACTAATAACACAACTATATGATAATTAGAGTACGGATTTTAAAAATCAAAATACGCTATAAAAATGTAGTCTAAATTGACGAAATGCACTACAAATGTGCAAAAAAAAATTTATTCAATGATAATTATTATTTTATTAATTTATTTGGTATTAAAGTAATTTAAAACAAATTAAATCGTTTAATGAATAATATTTTTTTTAAGTATTATAGTATTATAGTATTAAGTATTATATTTATTTTTAAAATGAATAATCATATTATACATTTTCAGTTTTTCTACCGTGACGTCTATATATTAAAATGTTTGGTAGAGCTTAAAATATGATCGGGTCTTGGTAAGTGTCATTAAGCTGAATGTTTTCACCCAATAGTACTGGATTTATTTGTTGTATTATTTTCAAACTTTTGTTTTTACTTGATGGTTCATGTAATTCTGTTTTAAATGTTTTTTTCCTCGATCCCTGAATAGAATGAATGTTTTCTTATATTTCATCGCAATTATTGAAAAGTTTCTTATAATGTCATAAACGATACATAATAATCGAAGTCGATTACATTTATCTTTATTTTAATTGGTATATTGTGCCTGAAAAATGCAATGTATCTGTATCGACTTCCGTTTTTTCGTTTCACCTCCCTTCTTTCACCTGTGGTATGGAGATATTGACTCCCAATCAACAACATTTTGCTTCCTATTTACAGGTTAGGGGCTACTGGTTACAGCGAGAGAAAATTCTCTGTAGGTACGATTAAAAATATTGTTGACGAATATAATAAATAAATGGAATAAATCTAAAAAAAAAAAAATTCAATTTATCAAGCTATAAAACACTATACTATAAAACTTGTGATTTGAACTTGAAAGAAACATTTTTTAAACACTCCTCTCGAATGATTTTTCATTGTATAAATTGATCAATATATTTCTAAATAACTTTAATAATATTTCGCTGATTTTTAGTTTTTTTTTCCAAGTATTCTACTGAGATTTATACACCCAACAGATTGTATCAGCTTCAAAATCTCCATAAAATTGAAAATGCAAAGATGAGCAGCCGTGAACTCAGCATTAAATTTTGCATGGAAATATTCGCAGCAGTTCGTGGTGCAATTTTTTATACTCAACATATCAGACCACAAATCCGGGAGAAGCTTAAGTTATCTAAATAATTGGCGCAAAAATTCAGTGAGTTTTAGTGGGAACCTCAATTCGTTTTCGTTAATGGGACGCAATACGGCCACATAATTAATGGCAAGGTGATACACTCAGAGCTGGTACGGACTCGTCCGAAAAATGGATTTATAAATTCTCTAGAAAAATTGTTTTACACCTTTTTTTTTTAAAAAAAAAAAAAAAAATTTCCCTTAGATAAATTATGAATTAATGCACGAAACATCTGAAATATGCACAAATATACAACAATCATTACTTATGCAGCAAAAAAAGTCTGTTATCGTTTAAGCTATTACGACGAGATTCGTAAAGATGAGTGACAAAAATGAAAAAAAAAAAAAAACACGACAGAGAAAAAATATATAATCGTATAAAAATCCGCGCTCCACAATGATGATGCAGCGCGTTCAAGTCGCTGAACAGTATTCCGCCGCCGGACAACAAATAAACATCAGTGGACACACGTAACACGCGAGATGTACAACACGTGTACATCAGGTAAAACGTGTACATACATCGAACGAATACCATATTATAATATATTTTCACATTCGTTGGCCCCGTTAAGCATTTCGACCTCCGCAACGGTAGTAGGTACGTCATAATAACGACAATCGTGTTATTATTATTGTTATTATTATTATTATTATTATAATGATTATTATGCAGTGGTATATTATGATGTAATGTTTAATGTACGAAAATCGTTTGTGACTACCGCCTACTATGCACGCACTCACCGGGCGCGCACAGTTATTATGGGATTCGCGCAAGCGGATAGATAATGTGAAACGCGAGCGCGCTCATCCACTCAAAAATCATGAATGTAAAATAATAATATTAAACAGTAACGAGTATTATTTTAGGGGTTTTCATTTTTCGAAGGAAATAATGCAATGGAAAAAACGTGCACGTAAAACAAACATAGAAAAATAAGTGCAATTATCCGAAAATGCACGCAGCTGATTATTGAAATATGATAACCGATTAAAAAAAGAATAAGCCAAAATTACGTGAGGTATTTAGCAGGACGTCGAGATGTTCCAGTATATATAATATTTATATTTAGGTATATACAGTAGAACCTTGATTATCCAAACTAATTGGGATCGTACGTAGTTCGGACACGTGAAAGTTCGAATATTGTAAATTATTTTAATAATATTCAATAATATCCTTGATCGTTTACATCGGTTGCTAGCCAATCAACAGCGTCATCGTAGATACATTCATGAAATCCATTTATTGTTCCGTCGGAAGAACATAACGTACACGTACATTAGTCATGGTAGATATTCGACACTCGTAGTACGCATGAAGATGTGTACGCGGTAGACAACCAAACTAAACTGATAAGTTGAGCATGAAAAAGTCGTTTACATAAATCCATCGCATCTCGATTATCAACAAAACATTGTACGTATGTAAATGCGTATACACGGATAGTTCAAGTTCTACTGTATGTGTACTATATCGTCTGATCTCTCCCTAGATTTGCTACTGTTTTCAATCGTAACGGTTAACGAATTTAAATAACGACAAAAATTGCTTCCGATTTTACGGAAACGTGTTGCAGTTTCCATTCCTCCGTTATTGGTATTTATATGATTGATCAGCAGTTATTCCCGATCGGTCATCAATATCTGGACGTGCAACTTTTGGATTTTTTGCCCCGAAAAATAATGACGAGAAAAAGAACGCTTGATTAACAATTTATTTTCACTTTTCCCTCCGGACATCATAAAAGCGGTCGATTTATGTGTATTTTTTTTTTTTTTTGCAATTTTTAAACTATACATTATCACATAGCAACGATCGCCTCGATATTCTCACCGAAAATCGTACAACAGTTTTGGGATTCCATTAATCAATTTGTCAAAACACCGCCTACAAGGTTATTGCAACAAGGTCTCACGATCATCATTGTTTTCTCCGATACGTATGACCGCGGTGGTAACACATATTTTTTACAACTCGTCTTTAATTTTGTAATGTTTAACAAACGCGAAAATACGATTCCACGATGTTCAGCGTTACCACGAACTCGGCTTAGTGTATTTGAATGCGACCTCCTTATACACAAAATTAAATTTTTTAACGGACTTTAACAAACAATAATAACCATTGTCATATTATACTTCTACTGCCGTTACTAATCTCGCGATTAGGTTCAATGTCTATAAGTGCTTGAACATTCCAACGGAGTCCCACAAAGGGCCGTAAATCGTTCGATATAATTTTCCCCTGCTACCATTATGCTAAGTAAATAATGTGGCGATCGTTAAAATCAATACAATAAGACGGATAATAATGAAAATAAGTGCTGGCCGTACGGTGGTTCGATACGGTGTACAGTTGGTGGACGCGCGGTGTTGCAGAGCGCAGTGGCGGCTAGGGGGCGCGACGCGTTCCACCGAACTGCGCAGCCGGTGGAACACGGTGTCGGAAAGAGCGAATTACCGTGCACCTGTGAAATCGAGGGTAAAACAGGTAGTAGGTGGCATTGTGCGCCCGTTTAGCCGCGGCCGCAAGGTGCGAGAACGATCAGCGTTTCGTTTTCGATCGCAGCGGGGAACAACGAAACCTCGGAAACAAACGCGGTTTTCGGCGCGACGGCGTCCGTCGCCGCTCCGTAGTGACGAGTCATCCGTCCGACATCAATCGTCCGTTTCGTCTCGCTGTTTTCCGCCTCGGACGCCTCACCCGCGCCACCCGCGTACGCACGGCACTAAAAGTACAATTATTTCACCTCCGCGCGCACACACACACACACACACACACACACCCCTCCTCCCCCGAAACGGGAAACATTAATTATATAAATATGAATTATTGTAACGCGTCGCGTCGGGACGATCTCTTCGCGCGCGCACCTGTAGCACGCACCCATCGTGTGGGTGGGGGGGGAGACGTTTTTCGATTTCCCCCCCCCCCCGTCTCCTTTTCCGTCCGGCCGACAGTTGATCGTTCCGAAAATCAGGTACGGGTTTCCGCGTCAGCACGAAAAATACGAACGGGTACGCGCGAACGTCGCGGCGCGTGCAACGTGCACACAGGCAAGCGATTTCCGTCGGAATAGTGACGAAACGAGTTCCGGAGGAAAATAATCGTTTTTTCGCGATACTCGAGTGATCCCGAAGTCGAATGACACATTTATTTTTTTTTCGTCATCCCGAAAACCATTACGTAAACACGAAACGATATGCGTTCGAGTAAGACGTGTTGACGGTCCGGTCATCCCATAGGCGCAATTTGGGGAGGACTTTGAGGGGCTTAGTCCCTCCAATATTAAAATTAGCCCCTCCAAAAATTTATGTTTAAATTAAAGTATTAAATCCTTCATTAGTTATCTAATCTACATAATACAGAAAACGAGATCAATCAATTTTTATGATATAATTTTTAGGACCTATTAAATGTGGATGTAAATACACTTCAATCAGAAATGCTTGTGGTAAAAAACTGTGTGACCCGTAGAAACCCCAGTTTTACTTTCGAAAATATCAAATCAATCATGGATGCAGAGCTTTATCATAATTTATATAAACTGTTATCATTATCTTTAACAATTCCCATTAGCTCTGCAACACGTGAAAGATTATTTTCAGCAATGAAAAAGATTAAAAATTGGCTTCGAACATCTATGAATCAAGATAGATTTACAGATTTGTCATTAATTTATATAGAAAGAGATTTATCGAATGAATTGTCTAACGAAAAAATATTAAATAAATTTGCAATTTCTAACCAAAGGTTCCAATTATAATAATATACTTAATAAAAAAATGTACTATATTAAATTTATTTACCTAAATTTTGTTGTTTTTTTCATACAAATATTTTTAGTTTTATTAATAAATGCATTATAATATATTAAATATAGGTAAGTGGGTGAGAAAAATATGATATCGCTATATCGGTAGTGAATGGGAGGGGGGTACAGGGCAGAGCCCCCCGGGGTTTTTTTCATTTAAACATGTTAAGCCCCTCCAAGTTAAAAACTGAAATTGCGCCAATGGGTTATCCGTCGTTTCGCGGTCCGGATTCGGAACGCGATACGCCGGTTGTCGACGGCTGACATATATCGGCATGCACGTTCAGGACACCGCGGCCGGCCTTAGTCGGTCCGACAACCTTTGCAGCGATCCGATTTTCCCCGTTTATCTCGTACACGTGGCGCGCGACGCACGGTGCGGTGTACGCGAAGGGTTTTGAAAGAGTTCGTCAACAACAGATTACCGTTTTGAAATTGACTTGTCTAACGTTTGCAATATTAACATGTTCCTCGTAAGCCCTGATGCAGTTCTCCCAATTGCTATTATGAATTATAGGTTGTTGAAAACGCATAAAAAGTCATCGCAAAATGTCATCCAGAACGCAATGTATATGATCTGGCTAAGGTTTCGTTGTACGTACAAACAGACCCGGGTCGTACGTGAACACGATGCAGACGAGGATTATGTGAATAAGAAAAAATGTTTTCAATGTTGTTTATGATACACGCGGAGTAGTACGACGGTCCTTGTCATAGACAGACAGTGGAAGTACGTCGCGAAAACACCGCCGTCTAGATAAACAAAGTATTATCCATATTATCCAATAGCAGTTGGTCTGTTTGAAAACAAAATGTCACATCGGTATCTACACAATAATAATATTACTTAAAGGCGACAACACAGCATCAGGCAACGGATTTCGGTAGGATTTTTAGGGCGGACACGTCGGGTACACACGAATAACGTTGTCGTATATTTACGAACATGTTGCGTGGGTGGGCCGCGCGCGTGATCCTAATGGCTATTGAGATTATAAATCACGAAGTCCGCTCCAAGTTCCTTATTGATTCACCGAGTCCGGTAAAAAGTCTACAAAACCAAATCGACCCCGGATATATTGCGTCTAATATTTACAGAACAACTTCAACAAAGCTTCTGATTGTCTTTTATAGAATTTTCTATGACTCCGATTTGATTTTCATCGAAATTAGTTGTAGTTTCTTAATTGTTGAATTGTACAATTTATACATAGAAACCGACTTTGTAGAAGAGTTGGTACGGTTCAAAACTATTTTTCAAAATTTTCCGTTGGAAGTCAAAAATACTTTTACATCACTACTGAGAATACTGAAAATATCGTCTTCATAGGCATCGTTTTCTAATATCGAAATTTTTTCAGAATTATTTGCACTTACCTTCTTCAAATGCAAGTGGCAAGAAGTTGTTTTCTGTTTTAAAACGTGTAAAAAATTATTTTAGATAGTCACAAGGAAAATTACCAATTTATCCATTTTATGCATAGAATCTGATTTGGTTGAAGGAAGGAAGTGGGAAGAGCTGATAAAAAATTTGCAACTATTAAACCTAGAAAAAATATATTTAAAGAAAAATAAATAATATTAACTTTTTTTTTTTTTAACTAATGTTAATATTAAAAATCACTTTAATTATTATATGTATATTTTTGAACCAATTTATTAATAATATAATAGTATTTTTTGACTGTTTTCCATTTATTTAAAATAATTCTTTGGAAAACTATTTTGTGATATTAAATATATATTTATACTTTTTAGTGCAAGTAGATTAATTATATTGTATTAATTATATTATTAATTATATTAGGTATATTTTATAGTAGTATTTAATTATTTTAATCTATAAATTGAAACCAAGAATTTTTTCATTTTGATCCCATTAATACCTTATTTTTGGGGTGGGGAGGGGGCAAAAATGATTTGCTCCAGGGCGGTATCGGCTCTTTATCCGACACTATACACGTATCGTCCTCGACAGGAGTGTGCGATTCCATTGAATAAATCGTATGTGGTAAAAACACGGCACCCTCCTAATAGTGTACTCAGACCACTTGGCCGACGATTCTTGATTTTGTCTATATCTTAAATTCCTTCAGGGAACACCTAACTTATTGTTTGCTACTATAATTAAAATATATTAGAAGGCGAAAAACGCTTTTAACATTAACATTATATTAATGTACTTCCATGAAGTTATGATTCCAACAAGTTGTCCACTCGAAGCCACAATAATATTTTACACAGTTCGTTTTTCAACTCGAAGCTGGTCTTACATTTTTGCACGTATTTTATTATACGATAATATTAGAGCTTTAATTTGATTTATTTATTTTTTTAATTTGTGATTAATATTTAACAGTTATTAAACTAATGTTATAATACTCAATGATGCTTTATTATTGTATTATTGTTCTATAGGTATTTACTACAAAACAATTTAATTTTTATTTTTGTTTCAATTTTTTGTACATTTTTTTATTTGAATCTTGATTCACGTGCTTTTAAGAGTTTATCATATGTGAGAGTTATTTGAGTATTCGAGTAAAATGTACATACAAAATTATAATATATACTCTCTGTGGCACTCAGGAACAATAATATTATTTCGTATTGTAAACACTTATACACTTGGCGCTGTACATACGACGTGCAATGCACCCGTTGATATTAACGAGGATTTCGGTGTAATGTTCACGTTTTCAAAGACGTTTAATATTTAAATATTGAATAAAATGCAATAACTGTATAGTTGTTCGAAATAATTTATTGTGCAATTAATAAATACAATTTTACACGCTTTAAATAATGCTAAAAAGTGTATAAATTCAGTAATAGTTTATAAATACGAGATTATGTAAATTTAAAAAAAAAATTGAAAAAAAATTAAATAATTAGGCTATATCACAGATAAATCATTATAAAATATTTAAAAAATAATAACTCTATGAAAATAATTACACAAGCGAACGAAACTACCTATATAATAATAATAATAATAATAATAATAATTATAATATAATATAATATAAATATACGTATTACAATATAATTTGTTCAAGTCAACAGTGTTGCTCGTCTTTTACTTTCTACAACTGTTTACTTAGTTTTTTTCCCTTATCCCTTACACGCTAAACGTTTACAACATTATTTGAAACTCATAAAGAATATCCTAAGAATATTAACAACACAACGCTGACACAATGTTATGCACACGGTGTACACGGAAATCATTTTTTGACTGAATGCGATGTTTCGATTAAAATAATCGTTTTATATGCGTGCGGTCAATTATTCGAGAAATACGAGACGGTTTGCATTTTCCACCCGAACTCACTCAAAAACGACCCCCGAAAAGGACTTCGCGGGAACGACAATGATCGGCTTTATCGTTCATGGTTTTAAGACTAACGCCCTCGACGGTCTAGCGAAATGGTTCGATGTACCCATTCGTTCTTAATGAATTTGAATCGTTCTCGATTTATGTGTGCGAGTGTGGTAACATCACGTTTTCTACACTGTACGTAATTGTTTTATATTATTACACGTATATGCATTATGTACCGGAAAATTGTACCGATTACATTTTATCAACCATTCACGGTAAATTGACCGAAAGAGCTTTCAAATTAAAGGTTAATCACGTAGTTGATTATTGAACAGAAATCATATTTGTTTTAAATTTTCTAATTTTGTTTTGCATGTTATATATTTCAAATTGTTTAGTGGGGTGGAGGGTGCATTTTACATAACGGATATGTACGATTTAAAAAAACGTTTTAACACCCCCACAGAAATTTTATCTGATGAAGTTTGCATTCTCACCTGGAAATCGGCCGCTTTCGGCACGGCCACCAACTGTGTAATGTGTCGACACATAAATTATACCTACATAAAAATATTATTTAAATACATAAAATGTCGAGTAAACATTTGTTTAAAAAAAAAATACTATAATTATATTAGGGGAAAAATAAAAAAGTCGGTGCATTTATTCACACGTGCAAGTGAACAGGATCAACCGAAAAACGTTATGATGGCTTGTATGGAAGGATGGGCAACCGCGAAAATGATATCGACCGCGTACGGTGGGTCCTTTGATATACGTATAAAACCACGAGGTTGATGATCGCGCCGACCAACGACATCGATCTGTTAAAATACTATATTCATGTATATAATACGTGTGGGTTATTAACGAGTAACATTCGTGTCAATGGACGTCGATTTTCGAAATCACTTTCGTTTCAGATACTCGTCTGGAAAATCCACAAGCCATTCATGAGATTAAAAATATAAAATGAAAAAATGCACGCTTACAGATATATTTACGAATATTATTTAATAATAATAATAATAGTTGTTTAATCGAAACTTAAGTGTACTCCTATGATATTTAAACGATAAAAAATAACGTATGTAAATAAAAAAGACGACCACCGTTAGACTCGAAAATTTTTATTGTTATATTATTTTACATTTATTTACATGTATGTCCTAAAACATGAACTGCATGCGTTTTTATTACATAGGTAAAATTATTACTCTACGTATTACTGATCATTAAACCGACCAATCAAAAACAATTTAATATTTATAATTACACGTACTAAAACTACACTTATTATATAATATTATATACATAAGAATTATTCGATTAGGATAGTAATAATCATATTAATAATAATAGGTGTTTTAGCGCGATAAAAAAAAAAAAAAATTATACCTTTAGTCGAAAAACAATAAAAATAATGCGCAAGTACTTGCCCGGAATGCACCCGGAAGAGGTTCCAAAAACAATAATTTTTAATGAATAAATTTTATTTTTTTCACTTCTTCTAATAACATATGGATCATGAATGTGATGTATAAAATATCTCCTTACATACTATATAGGAAAACACTTACCCTCCTCAGAGAAAGAGACAGAGAGGGGGAGAGAGAAAAAAAATCGTGGCTGCTAACAATCACTGCAATTGAATGCTAGTTGTGTGTGTAGCGCATGTACGTCGATCGCACTTTTCGATTCAAAGTTCTTATAATACAAACAATGCTAAACACAGATTTTTGTACGAAAAACAAAACCGTAAAGTTAAGTACCTACGTCTTATTTGTATGGTATTATAGCTGCGACGACTACACATGCGCGTTCACGTGATACTGCAGTCGAATAATCGTTTCGCAGATGAATATTCGCTTATACTAAGATCAATCACTTGGATGGATGTGGCTAACTCAACAAACGTGAACAGCAGCCTTTCTGACATTCTGTTTACTCGAATAAAATACTTGGACACTAAATTTTAAACGGTACAAACGCGTCATGATAACGGAGACGCTATCGAATCGTCGCACCCTAAAATCCCATACTTAGAACGACTACCCTTATCCTCCGATTCAGGTCTGAGCCGAGTACATGTGTGCCCATCGCGTTCCCAAAATTGTACTACGGTGTACTCAGTCACAAGTAACCAGGAGCAGATATATAAATTGTACGGGGAACGATCCCATCGGCTGACTTTCGCTATTTATTTACGCTTTTTTTTTTTTTTTTTTGGAATTTCTCCTTTTCGTGTTGCAACGATTCTATTATTTTACCGTTTTGAGGCATTCGCAAGGAAAATTAACATTGATCGTTTTAAGACGCGAAACTACAAAAGGTATAAAAACTCGTATTGAACGATAGTAGATCGCGATGGGCGTATGGGCATAGTATCTAATTGCTCCTTAAGGGTAATAATTTAGGACCGTTTCTCCGACTGGTGCATAATATGTACAATCATTTTTATATATACACGCGTAAAATATTTCCGAAACGTACTCGAAAGATTATCTGAAAAGGCTACAACATATAAATGTACATACACATAAATAACATTACGTTTTTCTACCACCTGTTGATAATCCTGTTTGATAAAAAAGAAGATAAAAAAAAAAAAAAAATTACAATACGAAAACGTTTCTCGTTCTCCTCTCGACCACGCCCGTGAGCGTAGCACCTGTGTCACGGCGACCTACGCTCGGTCCTTGTCGTACTTGGTCAGTTGCAACGGCTGGGTCGCGGCGGCCGCGGCCGCTGCCGCTGCTTTGATCGCTCCCTGTTCCAGGGCCCGGTGATGCAAAGCTGTGAAAGCGGCCATTTCGCGCCACGAGGCTATCGTGGACAGCACGTTGTTGTGGTGCTGGTGGTGATGCTGCTGCTGGACATGGTCGACGGGCCGCTTCGGGTCGGCTGGTAGTTGCAGGTGATGTCCGAAGAACGGCGGTCGGTCGGCGGCGAAATGTGTGGCCGGCGACGGGGCGCGGCGCGACGCCGAGCCCACTGTTTTTCCGCTGCCACTGTCGTTTTCGTTGTTGTTGTTATTGTTGTTATTGTTGTTGTTGTTGTTGTTGTTGTATGACGACGATTCGTCCGACCCGTCCACGTCGTCCATCGGATCGTCGACCACGTGTCCGGCGGTGGCCTGTTCGTCCCTGTCCGCGTCACCACTACCGCCACCGCCGCCACCGCAGTCGTCGCCTTCGTCGTCCGTCGTCACGTTTATCTCTTCGGACGTATCGGACGCCGCATATCCCTGCTGCTGCTGCTGCTGTTGCTGGTGCTCGACCTGTCGTTGGAGGTGGTGGTGCTGCTGCTGCGGCATCAGCGATCGGAAAGCGCTGTTCTCGCCACCGCCCAGCAGACACCTGGCCACCGCGACCGGGCAAGGCGGTACGCCCGCGCCACCGTCCGTTCCCCCCGTGGACGCACCACCGGTAGACCCCGGGACCGGTGGCGTGGGCGTACCCGCCGCCGAACCGCTGCTGCCGCCCGACACGGTTGACGCGGCCGCCACGCCCGACCGACGCGATTTGTTCATGCGTTGGTGCCGCCGCCACTTTGCCCTCCGGTTCGAGAACCACACCTGCAAATGCGTTCACAAGTAATGTTTATGTACAAAAGTCCACTCTGCACGCGTTATGTGTACGCGTAAATAATATAATTTTTGTCGCTACAAGCTCCGTTCGACGCGGCAATACGGCGTTGGTGAAATCGTTCAACGTTTCCCGAGACACGTTTTCAAAACGAATCGGGCGAAATAGATTAATAAGATCATTTCCGTCCAAAAACACGATTTTTCTGCGGGGGCCATTCGTTCTCGGATGGAAATCTCGAGGCCGTTCCCGCGGCCCAACCGTACGGGCGCAGATTTTCGAAAACCCGATAACCCAACAGATTGGTTCCGCAACCGCAGTATCGATATCGCTGCGAAATTGTGGAAATCGTTTCGGAAGTTTAGTTATCGCGCACGCAAGTACGAGATGTGATCGATGAGCGTAATCATAGCGGTTTTTTCGTGGTTTTCAAAGGTGTTACGTGGTTTTTTTTAGCTAACTTTGGTGTACATCAAGGTTTATGACTTACTTGGACTCTTGCTTCAGACAAACTGGTTTTGGCGGCCAGCCGTTCGCGAGTGCTCACGCACGGATAGTGGCTCTTGTCGAACTCCTTTTCCAACTCATCCAGTTGGTCTGGGCTGAACGTGGTCCGGTTGCGCCTAAACTTCGGTTGCTCAGACCCGCTGCCACTGCCTACGCTTTCCAAGTCGTCTTTGCAGCCGTCCACGCCGCCGGCTCCGTCGCCTGAAATCACACACAACCAACTCGTTAGCACCATCGAGGCGATAAAAAAATATCACGGTCTACAACGCGCGTCGTTATATACGTTATATACGCCAAATGACATTTTATCGATTCATCATATGTTTTACTGTAATTTATAAAGTTCTTTTTTTCCCGTTTTACCTTGTCCTTTTTTTGGAGAACGGTAAAACGCGGTGTGCATGTTAAATCATTCATAGACTATTACAGCGTTTTTAACCTCGCCGATCGCATATCAATCTGATAATAATTGCGTTTTTCCCGCGATATGGTAATATTCAGATATATGGTTAAAAACCAAACGTAGAATTTCGCTAACTGCTCATCATTTTTTCGATACAATTTTTTTTTTTATACATATTTCCTCCTTAAACAAAGATATTCACCATTACGGACTGTAAACTTTACATGGAATAAATGGTGGATAAATTTAAGAGAAAATATTTAATTCACTTTATTACATTTTTTATTTTTAACCATTACGGTGACTTAATACGAATACGAGATGATTATTATTTATATTTTTGCGAAACATATACATTATAGTAGTTTGGTATTTTATAATCATATAAATATCAGTAAATATATTGTATTAAAAAATAATTGTAGTAATAAAATCCTATTTGCTATAATGACTCTATCGTCCATCGGCGCTTAACGATAAATCCGAATTAAACTATACGCTTGGACATTCTAACCGGACCGATAAAGTTATACTCCGAGTTTAAACTTACTGATTTAATTGATATTGCAATTTTTTATTGATACCCGGTAAATCAAATCGGATCAAATATGTATAAGAAATTAATTAATTACAGTCCTCCTATTTAATTTAATAATGCAATTTCTTGCAATTATTGCAATTTTTGTATACTTAACGCGCTAAAATATAGAAATTATTATTTCCAAACTGATTTTACAAAAAAAAATATAATTACGACGTACATTTTTACATGTAGTTAAATGTAGTTTAGGATTTTTAAAATTATATTTATCTGAGTTATTCACAAAATTCACAAGTTTAGAAGAATCAAATAGTCAATTACTTAATAGTTTAAACATATTTAGTGAAATGGAAAATATTTCTAAAAATATTCCCGGTCCCAATGGAAAAACTATATAAAAATAAATTAAAATATGTCTTAGAAATAAATGAAGGATATAAAACTACTAAGACTTATTCTGAGATTATGACAGGAAAATAAAATTATTATTTAGATATAACACCAAATTTTTTAAATTATTTTTAACAAATGTCGTCGTTGAACGTACTTTTTTACTATATAAACATATTTTAAGTAACAGACGGTACAATTTTCAAGAACACAATTCAGAGATGTACATAGGTAATTACAAATTTTAATTCGGAAAAATGATATATTTTATAAATATTATATTAATGTCCGTAATATTATTTAAGTAAGTAATTAATGATTATATATTTGATATGATTTTACTATGTAATTTTAATGTATATTTCATTGCGATTTCGATACATTTTCATGGCGATTTCGGCATTTTTACAGCGTAACTCTAGGATAGTTTTAAACGCAATTATATCCGGTCTTCAATAATAACCGTGGTAATATTTTTATACTCGTGGACATTTTTTATTTATTTTTTTTTTCAATTCAAATTCATCTAATACGTATGTGTAGTTAGTAAAAGTGTATTTAAACAGCGTATGCATATGAGTATCATAAACATGATACGTCTACTTATACACGATGAGATGCTTGCGGCACGCACATTAACGCGGTGGCTACGCAGACGACGTGTACCGTATTAATGTAATTTTACAGACGCGAACCTGCTCACAGTATTATAATAATCGGTGGATTGGGCATGTATGTGTGCGCGCACGCGTAATTGGAAACGCGAATGCAAATCGTATCGATAATAAGAGAATATCGTGGAAGCAATGGCTAAGAAATATTATTATTTATACGCGTTTAACGTGTACACAGCGTACACGTAGCATAATACAAAACCCGATGTACCTACGTATTATTATTATTATAAATGCGCGTGTGAACGAACCGATCGCGTTATAATACATAAGAGCAAATAAGTAATGGTCATTCAGCGTAATATACGTTCATTTATGTGTTTTCCGCACACGGCCGTTTATCGATGTGTATACTCGTATGCGTAATAATAAATATTATTTATTTACACGTTTCGTGCCCAATCGATTGCAATACACATGATGCGCACGTAAGCATTACGCTCAATAATATACTGCAGTACACGATTTAGTAGGTGTAATATCAATATTAAGAGTACGATGAAGTTTTCCGTTCTGCGGGTAGAAAGGCGCAGGAAAAACAAATCATAAATTAAAACAGGGTCGCCGCCGCGTGCGAAAACGTACGGTATCGTTGAAATTATGTGAAATCCGTACAAGTTTTGGAAAGCATTAATGAAATGAAGGCATGAGCAAGAACAAGGAAAATACTCTAGTGTCTTGAGAATATGAATATTAACCAATATTATTATTATATAGGAAAAAAAAACGATCAACAATTATTTCAAACCCATATGGCAGTGATTCTCATCTTTTTTTCGTTTATGTCGCCTTTAGCCACTAGAATATCAAACACCGCGTCGTCCTAACATCAAAATAATAAACAATCTTAACTATATATTTTGGAATTATTCTTGAAATAACAAAAAAAAAAAAAAAAAATTCAGTACGCAGAAAAATAATAAATACACCTACAATTTATTTGAGTTGCAGGGTTCGATAAACATTGATACTTTAAAGTTCAAATCTGCAAATAAAAATAAAAAAAATAATAGTATATATACATTTGTATAAATACTAATGAGAAATTTGATCCTGGTGGTTTTTACAAAGTTAAGAAAATCAAGAGTTGATGGTGGATAACCCGAATGGTATATTGTCTTCTAGAGTTGTAAAGCTATAATACTACATAGCAACAGCAGAATAACTGACTAACGACCCCGGTTAAGTCGATAAAATAATCGATAATGCAGCGATTTCGCAAATCAATATACTGCACGTGTTTTTCGGATATTAAGAGTAAATATAAATAATATAAAGATCTAAACTTAAGGGTATACTATTTACATGACAATTTGGGCATAAAATATAATCTCATTAAAATAAATTATATTTTTTTATTCTTCCCGTGGAGATTTCGTGTCCCCCCCCCTACCCAGGGTCCATGTCATCCCGGTTGAGAACCACTGCCATATGCGTATAAAATTAATATGTATGGAAATACATTCAATAAATTTATATACGAATAATTTAATAAACGTGTAATGAAAATCAATTAATTTTAATTTTTAACGGTATTTTATTTAAGTGTTTAGTTTTTTCGATGGTCCGGCAGTGCCGCGGTCCCATGTGTGTCGGATTATCTAGAATCTGCTGTAATGATGACAATTAATCGCCCGTGAGAAAATATGTTCAACAGCGAAATAGTGGTAGGTATGTATTATAATGTATTATTATACGATTATAATGAATACCTATCGCTATTGTGTATAATTGTGTACAACGGTACGTTCACAGTTGATCGCTGCACACGCGATCGATGCGCGTACGACGTACTTGTTTTATTTGCGTTTTATACGCTTAATTAATTGATCATGTGCTGCCCCATACGGCATGTGTACTTTGGGAAATTATAATACAACCGTTTCCAACACGATGTATTACAATACAGCATACCGTAACGCGTACGACGATCAAATTACTGAGGTATAGTATCATTCCGACGTACTGTTGTTACGTATGCTTCAAACGTTTAACGTACAATATAATAGCATAACGTTCAAGGCGGCGATAACGCGAAAGAGTCAATCTAACAACAACAATAATATGTTAAAACGTCAAATCCGACGGTCGTCCGTGGGTTAGTTCACGAATAATAATGTTTAGCGGGCATTCGTTGTTCAACATAATATGCGTGATAAACGTTCCCGTTTTGTTCGGGGAAAATTAAACAAACCACGAATACGCCAATGCGTTCGATAACTCGTGCTGGTCATTTTTCGTAGTCTAAATATTTTACGAAGATTGATATGGTGTTACGTGAGATTTGAATGCACGGCTAGTAGTGTAATAAAGGTTTCCCGGTGCATTCGAAACGCGACATATGCTTTATAAAAATTAAATTTGATTTAGATGTAGTACAACGGAAATCCAGCGGAACCAGAACCAGAGTTTACGTCTAAAAAATATTTGGTTTCGAATAGTATTACGATGACTACAAATGCCACGGTGTTTTAACATTTAGCAGTAAATAATAGAACATGTTTGACGGGTAATTATGCCCGTTTAGAAAACATATACGGTTATGCAACGGAAGCTAATTAATATAATGTAATAAAATTTGAAAAAATCTTTGATTTAATAACGTACTTAAAATATTCAAGACTACACGTAGAATTTTGAGTGTATAAAATATTACTACGTATAATAAAACAAATAACCAATCTGAAATAGGTAGGTGCTGGGTAATTAGTATTTTTATTTTTTTTACAAAAAAACCATCCCGTGTTTACGCATATGTTAATTTAACGTGATTCTAATGAATAGATAATAATTTGTTGTCACGATGAATGACTATATGGAGGTGCTCATAGTAAATTGAATACGGTTCTGAATTCGAAACCAGTTTGGTTGAATTATGCATGTTTAAATACGTAATAAATTTGTGGGCTAATTCGTTTTTAATGGAATTACGGTTTTTAAAATCGCGTGGTTTTAATTTCAAATCGGCCGAGGATTTATTTTATGGAGAGAAAAAGATTTAAATAGTTTGAATTATGTTGAGTCGAAAACTGGTTTAAAATCCAGATGGTCTTCTAGACGGCGAACGATTCTTTCTTGATCATTCATGCATTTAATTAATATTGTTTTTTTTTTTTCTGTAAAGTTATTCAAACATACCCGGTGTATTCAGATTTCATTATTCATAAAACGATTTCGTCGCGCTCAATACCTCGAATTAAAAGTCGGCTACCGTATTTTTATTTTAGCCATCCAAAAAATCGTTATGTTACTATTTACGAGTGTACGACAAACTAGGGTAGTGTATTTGCATCGAGTGTTTGCACAAATCTGACATTTGTCCTTCGCACTGATATAATCCAAGACCCGCAAGAGTAAACCGTACGCGTAAAGGCTTTACATTTAATTCGAGCATGTCCGCATGTCTCTTGTAAAAATGTATCAATTTTATCTGAAGAAAAAAACAATCGCGCTAGTGTCTGTGAACAATTTTTACCGCCCATACAGTATGGTGCGACAGTGCAAAACTAAACGGATTGAATCTCATGGATATTTACAAGTTGGCGCGCGGTCATACTGCCATTGATAATGGCCGAAACGTCAACTCGGGGAGACAAAAACGTGGTTTTTCAAAGGCGATCTCGAACGTAGTCGATGGATTTGTCGATAACCGGTCGCGCGATCCGCGTCCAAAGAACCACTCGTCGACACGTTCTACACGCACGATTTGCCGCAGTCTTGTGCAGTGAGATGTGCCTCGCGTGCGCTACGGATTCCAGTTGCGCGGACGACCGAGCGGTGGTGACTACTACCCGTGAAACGTTACTTTTTTAAACATTTTTTTTTTCCTTTTCTTTTCACCGAAAATTACCGCGTTGTTCCGTGCGCTCAACGACCCGTCACGGACGCACGTGCAAACCCGATATAATAGCGTGCGCAAATGTTAAAACGAAAATCCGAGTATTATTAACGCGCGAGCTCCTTTCCGCGAAATAATTCGTAACGATCTCGCGAGCGTAAAACGGCGCGTAGCTACCGGCGTCGGAACTCCGAATCGGTGTCGTAGCCTCTATTTTAGGTGAAAAACGAAAAAAAAAAAAAAAAGACAAAGGAGGATAACGTTCGTGTGTACGTTCGACTGGAACACCGCGCGTAATCAACATAATACGTACCTAACCAACCGATATCGTAACGTTAATGCACTCACCTAAGAGCCTGGGCATCAGATCCCTAGGCGACATGACGCCGCATGGTTGATGGGCGGCGATCATTTGCAGCGTCGCGTTCTTGTTGGACGCGCCGGCCGGCCCGTGGTGCGGAAGTCCGGCCGCGGACGACGCGGCGGCGGTGGTCGATCCATCCGCGGCCGTCACGCCCGGCCACAGCCCGTGCGGATGCGGTGGCCATGGGAAGGACGCGTACGGGTGTGACACCTGGTACAGCCCATAACCGGCGGCCCGGGCGAACTCGGCTGCAGCCCTCTCGGCCGCCCTGTTCCGCAATATCCGGTTGATGCTGCTCACCGATGGTGCCGTGCCGTTGGTGCACACTCCTGCGAACACACACACAGGTCGTTATTATGTATTTCACGTTTTCGAAGGAATGAAAGATAATTCGATTTTCGAAAACTTGAGTTGTTCGATTTACACGAACACGTCAACGTCTCGAAAAGACAGGGGTTCTAGTGTTCGTTTATCAAAGTTTTTCGGTCGACACACGGCCGCCAATCCGGCTTTCGAACGCTGCCGGCGTTTCTGTACTCGGAATATGTTTGAACAATACTGTTCAAAGAAATATTCTTTTATTTTGCCGACAAACTTGTTTGTCGAGCGTTGGGATGGCTTTGATCTCAATTCACCAAAACCATTTTTTGTTCAACCAGTTCAAAATAGGAGAGAAGCAGGTACATACGGTTAGATTAGAAAAAAATTGTGTTAATTTGTATAAAACTATATTAGTTGAATTTATTGTTTCGTTTTGAACATTTAAAATTATAAAAAAAATTTTGATCACTTGTTTATTTATTGATTTATTATTATTTTTATTAAGGTCATAACTTAGGTAATAAAGGTTATAACCATAAAGCAGTCGGTACAAAACTATTAACGAATAAATCATGTACATATAATAATTGTACTTGCAATTTTATACAATTTTATGTATATTATTCGTATATAAATCATTGTATACATTTTATTTTTCTATTTAAACTCAACACATTTGAAATGAAATTAATTAAATTACCGTTATTGATCAAATCGCTTTGATTAGTATTTCAATTTATTGTTTTTAAAATTAAATATTCAGCATTGTTTACCAATAAATATCCGTCTCTTGAAATTTGACAGTATTAATTTTTTTAAGACATTAATATAAATTTTTGGATACTTTGTAATATATTTTTACTGTTTTTCTGTTTTTTTTTTTAAATATACGAAATTAAGTTCAGACAATTATAAGTACACTGCAGTGCGTGCATATATGTGTGTGTGTGTGTGTGTGTGTGTGTGTGTATATATGTTTCAAACGGTCTCACAAAAGAACACTTGAACTTGGATGTTTGGAACCGACAGTCGTGCAACTTGAGTATCTATTCTGCTTTAACAACTGTCTATATTCGTCTGCCCTTCTATCGGGCTCATTGCAGGTGTATACGACGGAACGCAGTTCTATTGTTTAGGTTGACATGTGCCACCGCATCGAGCCCACACACGACCTAAACGATTTCATACGATATTCTGATTATATAAAGTGTTACCAAACGGTAACGATCAATGAATATAAGAGTTACAAATGATTATATTTATTGAAATCGAATAATACCTTTTTGTCCTTTTTTTTTAGATTTTATGCGTTACGTTCACTAACGGTTTATCCAATTCCGAGAGAAACATTCGACGGGTAATAATATCATATTTAAGAAAAAAAATAAACATTTAATTAGCATATTTGATCGTTTATATATTTGGATATAGGTATGTCCAACAAGAAACAACAATTATTTATTTATCCCCATTAATTAGTAGAGTAGAATTTCTTGTTTTTCAAACGATTCAAGTTAAATTGCGACGGTAGTATATATATATAAAAAATAATAATCTTATAAACTATATAAAATAATAATTTTACCTGATTTTGAATAAAAAACGTATCACTTGAAAACGTAAGTTTATTCAACTAAAACATAGATTTGTATTGACAGAAAAGGCGTGAAAAAAAATCGAATGACAGTACTATAGGTACTGCCTAAACATAAAAGTGTATTGTTGAATAGTTAGTTTTTAAAAAAATATTTTTAAACAATAAAACATTAAATCGAATTTGAATAAAATTATTGTTTTTCTATTTTTTTGAATCATATATTAAATTAAAGAAGTGTTTGCTTTTCAAATTCATAAATTTCTATAATTTACATAAAAAATTAATTAAAATTTAAAAATATTTGAAATGTGGTTAAGCATAAATTATTCATTTTACTACGGCAACCTTAAGTAACGAGTTATAATTCTAACTATACCTCGTATTAACTTTTTGAATTAATAAAAATTATTTACAGAAAAAAAAAGTTGAAAAAACATAAATGTAAAATATTTCTGTATAATATTACTATTAGCATTATCAATTACCATTTTACTGTTAATTCAATTATTAACAACTTTAAATGTAAATGTTAATATTTTATATTATTTGAATATGATGTTTGAGATTTAAATAAATACATGTCGAATAATGATTGAAATCGAACAAATTTCTTATACAAAATATGTCAGTATATATCTTACATCAATTTTGCTTTAAAATATCATTGGCTAAAAACTTTTCGGAACATACGTGAAGAATGAGAGCGGTGTTTTTTGCCAAACAAGATTACCGTATTTCTTCGGTTTTATGATCAATAGCATATAATTGTAAATTCACACATACTACTAAACTATAATACCGAGTTGTGTGTGACAAACAAACGACCGGTCGTCGTGCGGAAATTGACTTGTCCGGAGAGAAAGAGATAAAAGATGTCATTGACGGTAGCCAAATCGATTGAATTTTCCTCCACTTCCCCTCTTCCACTATCGCTCATTGCGAGCTGTGGGACATCAAGTTTTTATGTAAACGTTATTATATATATATATATATATATTATACTATGTAATATTAAATTTTCGTAATGCCCCGGTCGTTAAGAAACGGACAGAATGAGTACGAGTGAGACATAGCCAGAGAGACGGAGACGGAGAGAGAGAGAGAGAGAGAGAGCATTTTGACGATTCAAGTCCGTTCAAGTGAACGTTTTCCAACTGGCAGCGCCCAAGAAGTAGCTTGTTCGCTGACGTGACTGACACACGGCACGGCACAATATAATAATTTTCATTCTGTTCGGTTCACACGAAAAATATAATCCTTTTATGCCGTCATATAATTGGTAAAATGGAAAAGATAAATTCGTTACCCGTTGTTATATTTGTTGTCGTCGATCGATTTGACGACTGCGATAATGATGACGACAATAATAGTAGTAGTAATAATAATAATAATAATAACAACAACAATAATAATAATACAATATAAATGTTGAACGACCACTACACAAGTGTTCTGTGTGTAAATGACACACACAGTTCCACATTACTGTTGCCGAGTACACGATATGTCGATGTGTAAAAGAAAATATTACGATGAAAAGGACATTGAAATGCGCCTTCAAGCCCACGTCGAATTACCGTCGAAGGCGTACATTGTAACGTACTTGCTACACACGCCGAACACCAATGATCCCCATGACCAATTTAATTACGAACCTGCGTCTGTGTGAAGTAGTTTTTAAAAGCGATAATGTGTTTCAATGATTCGTTACGAAACAATGTGAACGTTGGATAAACGTAGACTTGACTAGTCACGTAGTACGCCTAAACATCTACAATATTATCGAACGAAAACTGACATTGCGGTCCGCCGAATGCAAATTGTTCTCGAAAATACGAATCATCGTACTGATATTTTTAATAAATTTCTTATGTTCCCTACGGTACATGTCTGTTTTGATTTGCGTCATTTATTGGAATACCACCGCTTTAGATTCAATACATTTAAAACACTTCGATAATCTCGTTTAAGCGCGAGTAAAACTGTTTTCATTTGAAGTTCTTTAGTAATTTGATTTTTTAACTATCAGACGACGTGCGATCAGAATGTGTTTTACATAATGCAGAATTATCGATTATGATGAATTATGGATTCAACCGTTTTAAATTGCCTACCCAGAAACCAGTAAATATAAACGATTTTACATGCTCGCGCATGCCCTAACATTTCAAGTTGTATTATTGGTTATTCGAACACAAACCAGTTACGCATGAAATGTGTGTATAAAGATGATCCAACGTCAACTATTTAATCAATGGTTATATAATTATTGAAATAAGTACTTGCAGCTAAGTTTCAATGATTGTATTTTGTAACCATTGGTCTTATGAAACGTATTAACCGCATCGGTAGTTATACATATATTGTGCGAGCTAACAATGTTATCAACAAAAGGTTCAAATTAAGTAAGTGAATAGGGACACCATTAGATTATTAACAATAGGATGGTTTATTTTCAGACGTGTGCTCTTCTTTTTACTTGTTCGGTTCGGAGGTGTAATTGTAATAGAAGAACGACAATATTTTCGTGTCCGAGTTTAACTCGGTTAAAGAAAGCCGTAAATACTAACAATTTGTATGACGTTCATGTAAATAAACCCATATAAATATTTATGTATTTCAAACTCCATGTCTTTAACGTGACTGGAAATGTTGATAGGTAATAACAATACATCATCAATTAAAAAATAATACAACAAGAATAGGTATCAAATTTTAATCTTCGTAATTCTCACGGAATCACGGTCACGAAATGTAAGGTTAGTAAATGGATATTATACTGATAGTTTTTATGGCTTCCATTCCCTAACCTTTACCAAATGAACTGGATAAATTTATCTATAATGAATAAAGCACTATATATGTTCCCAAAGATTGAAATTAATCTTAAATTCTTAACGATAATCAATTACTGTTTAAGTTACGCTTATCAGAAATGCTTAATTGTTCGCTATGCGTTTGTTTCATAAAACATGGATGAAATTGTCGATTATGAATATAACTATAAAAATGTTTCGGTTAGCGAAGAAATTAAATAATAAACTCAATACTAGTTGCTATGAAAATTTATATTATATTTACCTTCGGATATGAGCTTTTCGCGTATCTCCCAAGCGAATATTGTTGGATTTTCGCGTTTGTAGAATTCGATTTTCGACACCACCGCCGGCGTAGCTACCTTGGGCTTACTTCCACCGATCAGCCCAGGTGGTCTTAAGGTTCCTATGAAAAAATGATAACTGACGGTTAAAAATTGCCCAGTTATCCGGCAAAATATCATACGAGTACGTTATGGTTTTTGTTCATAAATGTATACGTATATTATTCATTCATATGACAATCTCAAAATAATTTGTCATAGAACATAAATATAAAAAAATAGGTACAGATCAATTTCCTCTCATGGGTATTCCAACAACGGATAGTTCATTATAAAAAGCATTTAATCGAAATATATGTTCGAAACAACAAAGGTGTACGTTCTATTCCTCCAATAGTGGGTACTTGTTATTTAAAAATGGTTTCCGTACTCATTTCCAATAGAACTTCGATTACGAATATATTAAATTATTTATTTGATAATACAATTACATAGTGTTATGTAAACGAAACACATACTATAGTTATGATAACGTTATCGTTGACCATCTACGTATACGAGTAAGTATATGTGAAACATTCCGAATCAAAAATTGAAATTTTATCGTTATACGGACACCTTCTTCTTCTCTTTCGCTTTTCTCCCAACTCTTTCGGGTCGGCCACCATTGTCCTAAACCTTCGCTTGTCTTAATTTTCTACATCTAAAATGCATTATACGAACACATAGTTTAGCTTTAAACTTAGAACTGTCTGCAGGTTAGATGCGTAGATGTCTGGTCATTCGATAACAATCATGAAAAAATCAAGTTGAAATTATTTTACAAATATTAAACGAGGGAAATAATTTTTATTCAATGAAAATACAAAAATATTTATCATAATATTATAATGATTGAATATATTATATTCAAGGATAATTATTTAAAAATGTACAATAATAATATTGAGCAAATATGTGGAAAAAAATGTACATTTATTATTATTAATTGTAAGCAAAATACGTTGTATGGAAACTGATCAAGAGATATTTTTTAAAATCATATACTCCTTGGTCCTTTGTTTTTTAAAGGAGTTAACGAGTTTATTAGTTTAATTAGTTGTTATCATTTTTTTAAATTTAAAATTTTTTTATTAACAGTTTAACTGACTGCTTGGCGTCGATGCGTGCGCATCATTTTACATTTACATTACACAAATGTACACGAAGCCATAGATGTTCCATGAAACAATGTCTGTACTGTATGCCAGTCATAATCGTATAGTTAAAAATCGGTACTACGACAAATTAAGGTTGTTCTACATGAAATCAAAGCACGTCAAAAAAAAAAAAAAAAAATGAATAAAATTTAATCCAACACTGAAATTTACTTTAAATTTAGAGAAAACACAAACGTTGAACGTTTAATCGCTCTTTATAGTAGACAATGAATAATATACATGGTTATTAAAACATGCGATGTAGGTACAAATATGTACTCATTTTACGTAAGAAATTTGATAAAAAACCAATTTAATTTTTGTTTATATTTATATATGTGCTTGCGCTGTGCTTGACTGTTTTCAGCATCAAATTCCTCAATGAGCTTTTAAAATTCGGCATCGTTTGCCGAAAGGGTAATAATAGGTAATAATACCCACGCGGTGTTCCGCATGAACATGATGAAGTATAGAATTCCGATTTATAATTCGGTAAACGGACTTTTTTTTTTCTGCCTTCCCGTTTATTCGATGACGTGCACCTGATCACTCGCTGAATGTACAATTTCCGTGAGACGAAGACAAGCGAAACGAGAGGGAAAAAAACTTGTAATGTTCAACGTGGGAGCTAACGAGCGTTTCGTGTACATGATATATGCTGTACGTATTCGACGACTACGTCCGCGTGAATATACTTAGCAGTTCCTTAGGGCCTCCGATTACACTGCGCAACAAACGCTGTCACGATAGCCGATATTAGAACATTATATTTTACCATATTTACACGAAATCATAAAGATATGAACCGTGTTCCTGATTTACGAATGAAAATTTAGGCGAACCACAGGGTCGGGTACACGGAGACATTTTTAAACTTACCAACAGTAATAACAGTGCAATACGTTTCAATCGCAGGCTAGGTACTAATGATTTTCATATCGAACCGACCGAGTAGGGATTTCCAGTCCTTCCTGGTCGCGATGAAACCGTTCCAGCAGCACCGGGCCGAACGGGCGCGTACGGTACAGGAATACGTGACGTGTACGCGCGCTCGGGACGTTTGGCCGGCGAATGCGGAGGGGATAATTGCGGGTAAACGCGGCGGCGGCTACCGTTCAAAGTATTTATAATTCAAAAGGATATAATAACCAGTGGCCTTCGGTGCCCGGGGGGGGGGGTGGGGGTGGGGGGGGGGGGGGGTGGGCAGCCATGCAGGAAAGCATGCGAACGTGACGCGCGGAGGGGATGTGCGAGCGCGACCGCTCTTGTGCAAGTCTGCGTGCGCGACCGTCCGAACGGTGTGGGTGTACACTAGGGGGTCGTACGTATTAGAATAATATAACATGTACGTGAATGCACGCGCGCGCGTTTGTATTACATTGTTATTGCCGTGCTCGTGGACGGCGTATCCATGGCGACCGGGTTTTCGTGTTGTTTTACGACCGTGTTGCTTTGCGGTCACCGACTGTTTTAACCCGTTCGGCCGCGTCCCGCCTACGGTGTGTGGCCGTGGTGTGCCCGCGCGTATTTGAAAATATATCAAACCGCGTATGTATTTACGTACACAGGTGCCGGCACAATCAGTACGCCATTGTGCAACGCGTGCACCCAGTGGCGTGGTGAACTTTCTACACCTATGAGGGCAAACAACATTCGAGGTAACCACCACCAGGAACAGCGTTAAGAGGGAGGAGGTTCTAAACATTCAAAGAATCATTGGATCGAGTATCGTACATCCGATTTTAATGTACCTGAATGATTGGCATTTATTATTACAGTTTATGTACGTTGCACGTACATTGTACAATGTTTGTGTTACAGATCTCGCATGAACCACCCATCCATCTATCGACAAGAATGAAGAGGCCATTGGCCTCTCAAAAATCCTTTCACCACGCCACTGCGTGTACCCATAAAAAGTGCAGTTGGTCAAAGTTTCACAGATTTTTATAATTACTAGGATAGCTGTCTGCGTATCGCATACCTAACCGTGGTATCATTCGTCAATGTTTACAGATTTCTATCATTTTTATACCGTTATAATTTCGAATTGATGAATTCTTAGTCGTTAGTCAAATACGCATACGTAGTCAGTCATCTGATTCTTATGCACGTCTTATGTAAAGTAAGGCACTTGATGATCCTGCAGTGGCTACGTTTTTCGGTTTTCGCCAGGAATCGTAATAATTATTTTCATAATCCTCGAAAGCTCGTTTGCAGGGTCCACCAATAGTTATAATGTTTCACGCCTTAAACCGTCGCCACACTACTTCCATCTCGATATTCGAGCCCGTGTTTTTCACTCGTTATGCAATCGTTGTCGAAACCAGAGCCTTGCGTACCAACTCGACATCGCAGTTTTATTTGTTTCACAAAACATTAGACACGCGCGTTGGAATACTTTAATTGTTTCACCGTCATATTACATCATAATAATATTATACGAGTTATTAGCTGGTACGCAGAGAGTAGTACATATATTTCTTACCTCGTGACTTGTGAAATAATGTGATATATTGTGTTACCATGAAGATGACGTCCGGTACGAAAATTAAAAACAATTCGTTGGGCGTATGCGCACAATATTTGTGAGTATACGTCTATGTCGTATGTTATTATATATGTACCGACTAGGCTATTGGTAATATTCCTTAGTCTACATTTTGATTGACGTGTAATTACATTTGTAATCCTAGTTTGATTTGAATAATTTAACCTATTCCAGCTAAATTTTATGTACTCTATTATCATTTTATCAAAAAATATAGAACGTATCTTAATATGATTTTCCAGTTTTTTTTTTTTTTAATTTCTCCTTCATTTATATCGGAAAAACTACCAAGAAAATCGGTAATCGTAAAATTTTCACCAAATAAATCAATATTAGAAACCGTCTGTGTCAAATTTCTTATTAAATAATTATCGCAGTCACATTTTCGTGCTGATTTACCACTCGAAAAATTCAACTCAACGAACGAAAAAAAAAAAATAAAAACCATAGAACCAATAGAAGACTTGCTTTATTGGGAATCTAAAAAAATGACACGATAAAACAATTTATGGACATGCGATATAGTCTTGCGAATCATGCACTGCACGCACATGCGCGTGATAAGGCCAATATTTGGTTGGCTTTTCCTAAACTTTACTGGAGCCACTTTACCCAAACCTATCATTGATTACCATCGTCGCAAATGAATGGCCTTGTCTGGACGAGAAAAAGCGAAACGGAAAACTTTAATGATTTACGCACGCATGCGTGCACACTCACCCCCAGTAAGTTCAAAAACTAGTGAGCTCCAAACACGCTTTCGAAGAGGGTAATAATAATATTACCTACACATAAACGCACTTTTATATATCTCATTCCATAATTGCATTAGCGTGTTTATATTTTAGAGGGGCAACGTAAAATAAATATAGAATATACGATTATACGTTGGAATTGTACTACTTTGGTTAGTAGAAATTCTATATATATGAAATATATGTATATATATAATTTATAATATAATAATATATTATATATGAATGGTATTTAAGTGGTTAAAATTGCAATCACTTTTGATAATTTTCAAAGAAAAAATGTAAAAAAATATTTACGTAAAAGTAGTTAAGATTAATTCATGATAAGTTGGTCCTAGAGAAACAAAAACATAAAAACATAATTCAAATTATCGATGTACACAAAAGTTATAATATTTATATTGTTCTTTGTGTGCATCAAAAATATTACTCATAACAAATTCAAACATTAGGATAACAAAAAAAAAAAGAAAAGAAATGCACAATGCATGTAGTATAACATAATCGAGTTGAAATTGAACACGAATAAAATTTGTCAGTTTATACTTAAAGCTTCTTAAAATGTGTTTCTGCGGTATATCGTACGTATAGGTCAGTTATGTTATACTAACGATTTATAAAACCAGAATTTTGTTTTTCTATAGGTTAAAATTATCAATATTCATTGAATCAATTATAAAATTAAATATATATTATGAGAGTATACGTTATTATTCGTTCACAGTTTTGTATAATCGATTACCTTTTCATTTTTGGAATGGTTGATCGGACATTTATTATGTTATTGGATATTATTTTATTTGTTCGCTCGATTTCTTCGCCGTTTTTTTTTCGATTTATTAGAGAAGAAGCAACGTGATTCCGTTTTACGTTATTTTTTATCTTCACTTCTGGCGTATTTTTATTCATTGCATACACATCTCTGATTACATTTTTAGTGTTTATAATCGGCAAAACCATTGTGAATTTATTTTCATTTGAGATATTGCTGTTCCATTCTGGTTTGGGATTGTTCAATTTTTTCGCTGCAGTTCGTTTCTTGACACGTTTATTTGTTGGTTTTACGACCCGAATTATTTTTCGTGCACTCTGATTACTGTTTACGATCTTGTTGGTCCTCAACATCCAAGACGATTCAGTGTTATCGTCACATGTAAAATCTGGATTTTTATGTATAACTTTTGTCTTGCACGCATAATCGGCTATCGAGCCTAACGAAAGACTTTCGTCTGTTATTTCATCACGATAAAAATGTTTTGATTCGTCACCTTGTACATTCAATTGTTTCCTTTGAAATCCCTCGGATTCGAACAGCTTGTCTAATAAATATAATTTGCCATTTATGTTATCATCGATGATATCTCCATGGTCTTTCACATCATTGACTTTTGAAACGTTTACTGTTTTAATTTCGGGTTCTCGTCGGTTTTTCGGTAATAATAGCCGATGGTTGTTAACTAATTTGTGATTGTGGTATATGATTTGCTCTTTTGCAATCTCAGAGGAAATTAAGCTGCCTTCCAAAACGAAACTTGTTTTTTTGCTCGATGTCTGACGGTTGCCTGTTTTTTGTGTCCATGTTGAACTCGATGTCGAACTACTATCCGACCTGTTTAACGACAATGAAGGTTCAGTTGTCTCATGAATCTGTTTTATTTTCATGTTGATACCTATAATATATTGTGTATACTTCAAAAATATAAGCGAACGTAGAATAAAATGGAATCAACACATTTTTTCTTTTTTTTTAATTGAATGTATTCATACTATGATATATAGTTCATATATGATCAACACAATTTGTACTTCAGTTGTTGAAAATAAAATGTAAAATCTATAGCTATTTTATAATTGTTTTCGTATCGATCAATGTAATTTGGCCAACATTATATTTCTCAATGATTGAAAATACATTTTTAAATTTGTTTTAAACGTTCGCATTTGCGAAGTTTAGATCACGATATTGACGTAAAGTATACAACTAGAATCACGCATAATGAACAATAATGATTATAGTACATTATAGTACATAGAGTTGAAGGTTAATTACACGTTTAATAACATTCAATACAACGAGGTATGTAGCTATCGAACTAGCTTTTGACAGTTTCACCAAACTGTAGCTCATCGGTGGTGGCTTTCCAGTGCACGTGAACAGGTTTCACATGTTACGTGTTACAGTCTTTTGTCTTATGAAATAAAAAAAAAAAATCATAAATAATGGATTACAACGTCACCCGATATCGTATTACCGGAGAACAATTTATTTTTTATTATTCTTCGAACAACTACTTGTCCATTCAAAAATCAACATACACCTGGAAGGGATGGTCCAATCGCCGCGTATACATATGTATACATAACGACATTATATTGTTTCGTAATACACTTAAATATACCGCAGAAGTACTATTTAAATATTATGAAACTTAATAAGCGGCAGACAGTCAATACTCAATAGGTACGGTCATCACGACAATAGAAGCATCTGGTTCTATATAATAACGGTTTCTTTTTTTATATATTTATGTTTATGTTTGTGTAGTATAATGACCAAGTGTCTCATTAGAGGTTGACCATTGAATGAAACATGGTGTAACGTATATTTCCGGGGAAAACAAATATCGTTTGTTAGTCAAATCGCTGGACAGTATATATATATATACACGTCTTATATTATAAGGATACGTCAAGAGTGATTTATAGAAGACAAATAATACACACAAATATACTATACTTCGGTATCGATGGTGAAAAAAGTTTTTAGTCTGCCCGTTAACTATACTAGGTAGTTGATAAAAAAATATAGTAAAATACATTTTATAGGCCTTAAAATGATGTAATATTATATTTCTAGAAAAATGCATATTTTAGAAGAAAAATATCATTACAATTTTTTGCAGGATATGAATTGTTATAAATAAGCACTAATTGAAGGCATTTACGGTGAAAAAAAAGTTTAAATTGATCCAGTTACATAGAAGAAATATTTAATAATGTATTAAAAATAAAAGTTTTAAAATAAAATATATTGGAAATAAAACTTATCATTAGTAGTAATAGATATTAACGGTAAGAAAAGCGTCAACAGATTCACAAATTCGTTTACTTATTTTTTAATACGAATTTTGCTATTACCATTGAAAAATTTAATTACATAAATTATAATTTTGATAATTGTTTTAAAACCATTTCTACGCGAAAATATTATTTTGATAAATTAAGGAAGTTAATGGATTGAATATAAAAAATGTATTTGTTTTAAAATTAAGTAAAAACTGATTTATTGAAATATTACTATTACAACTATGAACATAAAAACAAATTGTTGTAAATAAGTTAAAATATAGTTTCCAAAAATTACGAATTTTATTTAATAATTAAACTATTATTCATATGGAAATATTCTGTTTTATGTTGAATGGCTTTGCTTTGATTCCATTAAAAAAATACGACATGCTTTTATCAAGAAATCGATAAGTTTTAGTACACTAATTTGCATAAAATGTGCGTGCATATTTTAGATTCTGTGAACATTTAGAACTCATTTAGGTATACATTTAAATTTACATTTTTTATGATAGGGTTTTTTTTATTAAGTCCTTTCATTTACTGTATGTATTTACCTATAAAAATCTGTTAAAATAATAAATATTTTATTAATTGAACTCTAGAAACTAAAAATGTTAGAAATATTCATAACAGCACAATAATAAATAATATTATTAATAATAATAAAAATTAATAATAAAATAAAGGGATAACTTGAGTTTTAAATAATAACATATAAATAATTTTTAATACAGATATTTAAATGTCTAAACAAATTCACGGGTAAATACCTACATATCGATAATTCAGCGTGAGTAATTGTTATGAATAATATATAAATGGGTACGTGTAAATAATTTAATAACTTCTAGATTTCAAGTAAAGCAAATTTATTTCGTTTTAAATTAGTTCGATAAGATTTTTTTTTTATATCTCATATCATATTTATAATTATTACTTATGTGTATATATATATATATATATTTATATTAAAAAAGTGTGTGGGAATGAAAACAAAGAACATATTCAGATATATATGAAACATAATGTGCTTCCTACCAACTTCAGTTTGTTGAGGCGTTTCATGTGATCATAATTTTATAAAACTATATGAACATAAAATTATTTATAAAATGAATGGTTTGTTCTATTGAGTATGAAAAAAAAAATCAAAATATTTTACAAAAATTATTCAGTTTGTTAAAAAGGAAAACCCGTAAAAAATTACTATAGAGTAATTTCACATGTGTTTTTAAACTAAATAATTATTATTACAAGCAATAATCAATTTTAAATAAATTTAAAAATTTTCGTGATTTAAGCAGTGTTTTTTATGTTATATTAAAGTTGTTCATGAGTTCATATAAATATAGGTACGCACGTCCGGTTTAAAATGACAGGGAAAGAAGAAGGTTATAAAAAGCGAATACCGTTTTATTATCGTCCGGTAGACCTAAAATAATTTTTTTTAAATACTGCCTTAAAACAATTAGGCAACAATTAGTAATTATTTTAATTCCCTGTAATAACAACCGTCTTGAAATAATTCAAGAATTCTTGTTTGTCAGTTTAAACAGAGTGATTATATTGTAAGAATAAAGTTGTATTTTTTTTTTTTTTTTTTTTTAAAAGATTATTTTCTTTTATACATAGTTCCGGCTTGCAACGTTTAATACGAGAACACCGACAGATGGTATCATCAAACTCAAAGTGGACATGAAATTTACATAATACAATATTTGTATTGCATTTGAAAAAATACATCGAGTTACATACGCACGTGTATTGTGTCCATTATATATATATAAAGAAAAAAAAGAACCGAAGTAAAACAATGTGCTACACTATAAATACTATGCGTACAGGGTCCCGTATGCGGTCATTAAATTATTTCATATAGAAAAAAATTAAACGTAAAAGAATAATATGTTATTATTATAAGTTTATTCGCAATGGATGCGTAATGTACAGTATCGAGTAAAGTTTTTTTTTTTTAATTTCGTAGAGGTCGTTTGGAGTTTAATAGTAAAAAAAAAAAAAAAAATCAACGGCCGACGTCCACCTGCACTTCCTGTACATATATAATCTGTTCCGAATGACTTCTGATACATTATTTTTATTATTATCATTTTTTTTTTCATGTTCGTAGACGAACGCAGCCGGTCCCCGAGAAGTCTGATGAAACTCAAAAACTCTTGTTAATTCGAATTCGTGTCAACGGCTAATTAAACACACTCGTACCTATACAATGTCATCAAAAACACGAGTTTATATAAAAAAAATAATAGTATAAATGTTGTGCGACATTTTGGCTTTGCGCCTATAATACACACACACACACACACACACACACACAATTTGATAACTGCGAGCCAATTGGTTTTTGCCAATTGTCGTAATTATAATTTTACCCTCGCAAATTACTATAATCATAGGCTTCGACATCTTATCGAGCTTGTTTAACCGTTCGCGTCCAGGTAAATGGGTGATTGCGGTATAATAATTGACATATGAAAAAAACCTAAATGTTTTGTACTTGTATCTAATTATTAAACACTACGCTGCACCAATTGTTATTTATACAATTGAAAAATTAAGTGTTTAAGGAAGAAATTGACGAATAATCTCGAGGAAAAATTGCGAAATAAACATAAACAATTACTATAAAATTATCGTAATGATAATTTACAATAAAAAATATTTTGTTTTATAATATGATGACACTATTTTATTTTAAATTATGTGTTTATGAAGAATGAACAGTAAGTTACGAACAAATAGAAATAATTTCAATATTTTTGTTTAAATGAAAGTTAAAATTTACGTATGAAAAAAAAATTAATATTACTTCATATCATAGCGCGTTATTTAATATATATCTAAACAAGTAGGTTTATTATGAGACGGGAACGAAAAAATAAATATTATCGTTTTCCTACACAACATTGTTTAAAAACAAATGTATGAATTTCCGGGAAATTATAATCGTTAATGATTTGATTGTTAAACTCATTTTTTTTATAAAAAAATACTTTTGTCCCTCACCGTTCAGCTCTCAATGTATGGATGTACATCATAAGTATAAACGTAACTAATTTTTGTTTTAACAAGCTCGTTACATCCCCTTCAGAAATTAAACACTGTAAGGTATCACTGTCATGTGTATTCATTATGCAAAACAGCACGACATTAAATACCGAACAAGTCGTATGAGTCGTATCCATTCACGAATAATTACTAAAGCCCACTGAAGACGTATAAAAAGAATAAATGGGCATGATCAAATGAAATGTACAAAATGAAACTACAATAGATGTGGTCATGGGTGTACAAATTATTGATTATTATTATTAATAGGTATAATTTTTAGCTATTTTTCATTTTTTTGTGCGTTCAATTAATTAATTATCGACAGTTATAGTCGTCTCCGCGTCACTATGGAAAAAATACCAGGTCGTTCCGAATTAAACAAAAAAAAAAAAAAAAATAAAATAAAATAATTCGATTTCACGAAATAATTAAATCTTGTGTTATACACTTCTCACGTTCTGTTATTCGCTTCTTTTGTACCCTGATATGGCTGTACCGTTCACGGACGTGTGCGCCCAACAGCGTAACAAATAGTAGTATACCGGCAATAAAGAATCTCGACGTAATATCATGTTACGAATACTCGGCGAATAATAATTGAGCTCTACCGTGTATGTGAATATTAGCATATTTTCAGTATGCCTACATACTAAATTCAATAATACGCCGTAACTGGTCGCCTACTTGTCGAAATATTAAGATAAATGGAAATACTTTATGAAATCGGAACATTAAGAATAAAAAAATGACAAAACAGTATTTCTTAGAAAAAATAAATAAAAAAATATGATTCTCCGCTACCGTGCAATAATTTTAGTTTATTTCGAGACTTCGACTTAACAGAATTGCGTTAATGTTGTATTATCGTATGCATATTATCTAAATAATTATCACAGAACTAATTTTTTAAAACCAAAATGTTATTTCGTATGAACTTAAATTATCAATTTTAAAACTAAAAATATCTTGATAATTCTATCAAACAATAATTGATTGTTTGTGAAAATAAAAAGTCTATATTTTTGTGCATGTGAATGTGGCGGTCGTTCTAAAATATAACTTTAATATATAATTTAATACTACGACCAGCTACTTCATTGCATACACTTCTTACTATATTGATAAGTGGTATTTAATTTAAAAACAATTAAAAATAATAATTAGATCTAAGATCAAGAATACTATAGTTTTAATAATCGTATTTTTCTACAACATGGGTATAAGATTACATGACTTAGCCAAACTGATAATACATAAAATGTGTAACATTAAACATGTAATAGATAATATTAAATACTATGTAGAAAAAAAAAAAGATTATGGTATATTTATTAAAAAGTAAATATACACATATATTTTTTTTTTTTTTTTTGTTAATCACTCGAATAAAATAAATTACTATTTTTGTATAATAATATATCATGATAAATGTACTGTATCCTTCATTAGTTTAATATAAAATTTCAATTATACAACAAGTAAGAGCGTACAAGTTATTTCATATTATTTCTATATGAACGTCCCTTATGCAGTATGTGAAATAATTTACTATAGTAACTACTTTCAATATTTGAAAGCCAAATTTAAAAATATTATTATAGAAAAAACGTATATTGAAATATTTACACAACACGTACTACTTACTCGAATAAAACAATGATCTTAAAAATTTTAAACTAATCGATGTTTTGATGATAAACATCGTAATGTATCTTCGTGCAAATTATATCAGATAATGAAATAAATAAGCATATAGTAAAATGTATACTATTGACATCAATAATTTTCCACTTAAATTTTAAATTAATTGAATTCAGTTTTAGAAAATAAATAATTATTGGAATAATTAACAATATTAAATTATATTATTCAATATTCATGTATAAATTAATTAACGGATAAGGTGAGGGCAAAACTCTATTACATGTTTACAGATTTATTTTTATGACAGAGAATGTATAATTTTTCCATTAGAGTTTTAAAAAATTAATTTAACGCAGAGAAAAATATATTTATACGCAATTATAATAAGCGAATGTAACATGCATATCTTAAAAACAGCTAAATGTATGTGCTAAAAAAATAATATCGTACTTTTAATGTCTAACAAAACGTTAGGAATTGACTTTCGAATAGATTATATATTAGAAATACATTTCCAAGTAAATGTGAATTTGAAATGGTATAAAAACCTATTCAACAGATGTTTAAAAAAAAAAAAAGACCACGAGAAAGATAAAATATTTGATGTCGGTTATTCAAGTACGTACATCGCAATTCGCAACCGATAAAGGCGAATACATGCGACAGTTGTATAAATTATAATATAACATAAACCAAACAGAGCCGTACCGAGCCATTTTTTTATCCCGAGGCAAAACTGAAGCAATACGCCCCCTAGGTTGTAGGGTTGTCACACTCACAGATTTTAATACGTATAATACGATTCGGAAAAATCTGAAAAAATGGATTTAGGTTTCTAGCAAAACAAGAAATAATATTTTTTAAAATAAGTTAATTATTTAATATTTTTGCACCCCCCAGCTTCAGGCACCCAAATCAATTGCCTCGCTTACCTCACCCATGTTACAGCTCTGAAACTAAACATGTTTTTAGACGTACCGATCGGAATCGTATCGAACTATTATTGATTTCATAACATCGGAAAATGTCGCGCGCGGAGGATGGCTTATGGGCAATAAGTGCTTGACTTGAGGGAGAACGCAGGGGGACGGAGTACCCTAACTAATATTCAGAAATGTTAGTGCCCCCCAACTATTATTACGTTATAATTGTAACACTTCACAAGTCTTGGGGACAGTATTATTTTTCAAAGTAAACCGAGTCCCCCTTCTTTAATTTTTCCAAGTCAAGTCCTGCTATGTGGCTTATCGTCGCACCCGAAGGACGATGGTGTCAGCGATGCACGTTTATTATGTCACGTGAAATACCGCGTCGTGCGAAATGTATTCTTACCCAGCAGCTTGGTGACGGCTCCTTGTTGATTGAAAACGTGATGAGCGATATCTGGATACCCGCGGTACCTGTTGGACAGCTCGAGCAGCCGCGAGTGCTGTTGGTGCTGTTGGCTGGCCGCCATGGCGTACAATTCACGTAGAGTGGCCGGTGATGGAGACGACGACGGCGACGCGGACGACTGCGGTCTACCGGTGGCTGTGGTCGCTGCACGGAGAGAAAAAAAAAATTAACAAACTACTGATAAAAAAAAAAAAAAATTGACAGCGAAATATCTTTTATCGTCCGACCGCTATGCATTTTTTTGTGATGGAAAAAATTGAAAATAAAAAAAATAGGAAATGTCGCCCCGGGCGGAAGTACGACCGTGGTTAGGTTAGTACACCCCTTGTACGCGCGCACGCACGCACACACACACACACACACACACACACACACACACACACACCTCTGATACGTATAGGTGCAGTGTGCGCATACGTTTTTGATCGCGTGTGCACGTAATTATAAATGTCATTCGATCCTTTATTTGCCTCTGTCGCCGGGGCGATGTGCTTCCCCGATTGGCGGTATTGTATAATAGAAAAAAAAATACAATGGCCTCTATCTGGACAACTTTTTTTTCCTCCCCCCCCACCTCCGATCAGAAAACTACTCAACTTTTTTATTCGTGTACACAATGTTTTACATTACAGTATTCGATTTCAAACATATAAAACTACACGACCTTTACATCGTCGTTTATATTGTAACCGCTAAACGCGCGCTTTGTATGTTTTCGATTTGTCTTTAATACCGCAAAATTAACTAACAGCGTTTAAAAATGTTGCTATACGATTTAAAAAAACGTAATCAATTCATCAGTGTACTTTTGTACAGTCCAGACACGGTCATCGACAGTGTTCGGAACTCGTATCGTTTTGTTCGGTCTTACAGATTAGATACAGGCTAAATCGTATACTTTTCAGGATTGTAAATATTGTTAATATTTATTTAACGATAGCAGTTTTAATTAGAGAGAAATCCTTCAAGTTATTTACAATTTAACTATACCTCAAGTTAATCATGACTAGAGTATCAGATCTTCGGGGATAAAATTGTAAGATATATAAAATAAAACTCACTGAAATTCGTAGACATATAAATGTTTTAATATTACATTTGTGAAACACAAAACTAAACAGTGTTTACGGTTTAAAATTAAATAGTCATACAATAATGCGAAAAATAAATTTTTATATGCTTCAGAAAATATCATCAGATTTGGATCAAGTTAATTTTAGGATTAGAGCCATCAAAAAGTATTAAACACTTTTGGAAGCAATTTCCTCAAAACATTATATGTAAGATCACTTGAAAAAATAAAAATGCATAAAAGGAGCAAATGTAAAATATTCATATGTTAAAAAATGTTGATATTACTTTATCTACTGATCGACATGAATTTATTTTAGATTATTTTATAAATTTTATATTTTTTAAATTATATATTTACAATGGATATGTAAAAGTATTTTGCGGCGCCAACATTTACCAATACGCAATGATTACAGCACGGACGTTGCAAGAATTTTGTTACCACTTAAAATATTAACATGGATTCACGTGGATAAAATGTAATCGAATAAATTATTTGTTTTATCGAATGATAAAAATAAATAGATTAAATTTTAAAAAATACTGTATGTTTACCTAAATTCCGTTTCCGATTAATGCAAATACGATGAAAAAAGTCTTATTGTAATTCCGAACCGGCAACGATTGTTTTAACCACGGACGAAATATTACGATACCTAGTCAAATAGTACTCGCGAGTTATACGTGCACGAACAATTAAATGAAATATCACACATGCTTTACGAACTCATGTTTTATGTTGATACTATTATTGTGTTGTTCAGCACACGCGTCTATAAATATTATAGTTATAACAGAGTGAAGTCGATGCAAACTACTGTACGATTTTCATCACATCGTGGCCGCGTCCCTACACGTATACGACCCCGTATTAGGTAAACCGTCGTCGTACATAACACTGCAGTGTATCGACCTGCACGATGAGCCCTGCCGGAGCGAACGTCTCGTTCGAGATTTAAACGCGGACTACGCGGCTAATACGCAGACGAGGAGAGTTGTCGCATATAATAATAATAATAATAATAATCGCAGCAGCATCACCATATACCGCGTAACCGGTATACACAGAACATTACACGGCTGTGAATATACCGGTATCGATGGCGGGGCAGTGACGCGTGGTACCTATGCCTACTTACGCGTTCATGTGTGTGTGTGTGTGTTATTGCAATTTTACGTGACGATAATAATAATTCGATATGCATTATAAATCCATTATTATCGGAAAACACCCCTTCATGTACTCAACACAAAGTGTCTCACAACACCCAACTAAAAATCAACCTTAACCAAAACCCTGCACCTGGAGGAAGTGATGCCACATTTGCCCTTTGAAAAAAAAGAAGGTACAAATATAATATACTGTAGTCCGATAATCCGGTAGTTAATACATTTCGTATGTTTCATTATATGAATATCATAAACCGTTGTAGTACTTCAGACGTTTTTTTCGCCTCCTATTATTATCGTACAGTCCCGTATTCATATTTTTATGATCTTTTTGTTGTTTTATTCAGTCCACTTCTTTTTCTTCTCGGTGATATTTGGTCTTCAAGACTTTTATCATCCAACTTAATTGCCTCCAGTTTTCCTTATTTAATAATATTGTTTTCCAGTCTTCTCCTGGTCTCACTTTTTCCACATCTTCTCTTACCCTGTCTTCCCATCGTAATCTCGAGCGTCCCAGCGGTCTTTTTCCTCGTGGAGTATTTTCTAGCAATGTTCTCAACAGAGATCCTTCCATACGCCATGCGTGTCCTGCCCATATGAGTGGTTCACGGTGATGTCTTGCACAATTTTACACTTTTTTGCACTTTTAGTCCTCTATTTTTCCGAATTCTCCATTCTCTAGTATTCACGTCTTTACATATATTTTTCTGAGTACTTTTTTTTTCGTAAACATCTAGTTAATTTTCGTCCGTCTTCCGCAGCGTCCGTGTTTACTCAGCCCACTGCTTGTTAGAAACGCCTCGCATTTTTCACATGCACACAAAATATGATGAGCGATCGAATACCATAATACATTTAGTTGTAAATATATATATATATGACGTACGTAGTAAGCAGTGTCGAATATAATGTGCGTACAATCGTATATATATTTTAATACTATTATGTGCTACTCTCTTGTATATTACCTTAGCGGCGTGTTTATGATTTTTTTTTTTTTGATTTTTTTTATTCTTCTCCTCTGAAAATGTCCTAGTCGCCGACCGGTGACCAATCGACGTGGATATTTATACATATAAATATACTATTATTATTATTGTTTAATACACGGAACGTCAAACGCGGATTCGCCCATTACACAGGAAATGGCAACCGCATACGTATAATACGTGTATATACACTCCACGCAGCGGTCGTCGTATCCATCGCCGCGCGCAATTATCGATTTTCCATATACGAAACAGATACGAGCGGGTTTTTTTTTCTCCTCTCTCCATAAGCGACCGTGCAGGTGTATGTATTTCTGTTCTATTGAAAACGTCCTAGGGAGGTGTGGGTAGAAAATTGTAGCGGAATAGATATCATTCGCGCGCAATTCGATTTGGTATTTATCGTAATATGATGATGGCCCCCGTGGGTAACAAATGTGCACGCCATAATACTACATATACATATAGATACACACGTTTTGTACGTAGAAATATTTGTCCAATAGGTGTGTGTGTGTGTGTGTGTGTGTGTCATCGCAATAATCGTTTTTGTTCTCTCTCTCCCGTGTTATACATCAACACGAATTCAAGTACGCGCGATACATAATAATAAGACGACGGAAAACACAATGGGATAAACACGCGGATCCTAGAATCGTACAATATCATTATTATGCGTTCGTTTTTGCGATATTTCACGATAATTTTCACGTAAATTTCTTATCTGCGTGACACATAATGGAATATATAATATAAAGTAATATAAATGATTGTAATAAACCATATAGTTACTGTACCTATAAAGACGTGTGTGACTACCGTATTATATTATATTGTACTGCAGCTGTAAATATTATTATACTATTCGTCAACGCTATTTCCACAATAATAATGTACCTTTAATAATACACTTGAATAATGATAATAATAATAGTAATAATGTGTTGAGATTCAGCTACACCGTTCTTGGAGGTATATATATATATATCTAGCGAATACATATTTACTATTACCGTCATTATATTCGTTATTTTTGATTCGTTAAAAATGCGTCCGAGGACCACATTATACGATCTCAAATGGTCCACTTTGTCGAAAGGGTTGACGAATTATGGAACGGAAAATACAATACGGATTCTGAAATTACGGTGATTTCTTAACACGTACGAGTGTACGGAAAATTAAAGGTTTTTTTTTTTTATTTCTTCACATTTTATCACTCGATTTTCGTCGTGTACACCAGCACGTAAAATTATATGCGAAATACGTAATAACCATTGTCGGTGTTGAATGACCTGTATTCGTAATTCATGTACAGAGGGACTAATTCAACCAACTAAGACGACCATGCGTCGAGTATCATATTATACATTATAGTCATGCGCGTGTACATTTTTCGCTCGTACCTACGCGTGAAAACTATCGTGTTACAATTGTGTTTACATATAATTTATAACGATATTTCGTTTTAGAGTACCCGATTATAGATTTAAAGTGAATCAATAATCAATAACCGTTAACACGTTTGCATAACGGTACGAATAAAAAACCCGATTTTTTATTTATACACATTTAAACGAGTCAATGTATTCATACATACAATAATTATGACTGTATTACGTTATGCTATACTACGGTTTTACGATTGAAATACGTCATTAGCTATTTTAGATATCAAACTAAACAGTTCCTTTTATACTCGTATTTTCATTATAAATAATACAGTTTTGGTATACTACAGAGCAGAGGTCTCCAACCTAAGGAACGAGGACCGGTTCCGACCCGTCAGCTTTTCAAATTGGCCCCCCAAGTTTACTCATATTTTGTCAATATTATTCCGAATCTGAAAAAAATGTGCACGTGAAATAATTTCAATTTTTAGCTCCACTTAATAATGTGAACAGACATCTTCAAATGAGCAACTATCATGTATCTCGATAAAACTAATTTTGAATTATAAAAACAAAAAAAATTAAAAATAAAAATATATATACATATATTTTTCAAAATCTAAATAAATCTATTCTTCGATTTTATTACCTTTCTGTCCCTTTAAAAAAAATTGGTCCTCGATGACAAAGTGTATCTTAAATTTGGCCCACCTTAAAAAAAGGTTGAATACTTCTGCTATAGAGAAATAAAGTTTGATAAAACGATTTTCTAACATATAAAAAAATGAGTTATATTTGGATTTTTTAAATTCTTCACATTTTAAAGTTTAAATGTTCCAAAATATAATTTTTAATTAATACATAAAAGTTTATGATAGAATAATTTATTCAATACCTAATTTATTTTGTGTAACTATTGGAAATATGATTTTGAAATATAAAATGAAAGTAAAGTTATTTGTAAACACTACTAAAATTAATATTCATTATTTGGATATAAATATACATAATGGAATGTTTCATTATTTTATATTTTTTTTTTTTTTTTGTATTTGTGATCAATAACAAAAATTTGATCCTTAAAAGTTTCGAGTAAATATTTTTACCTATGTGTGTTTAATATACCTACATGCGATTTTATTGTTACACGAAACGCTAGAGTTACAATAATTTAATATAAAATATTAACTGAATTTCCATTTATTGCGAGATATAGGATTTAGAATTTTCAGATTAATTTTTCATTGATTTTAAAGTAGTCTAAATAATAATGAAAATTGATACACTAAACGAATAACTATACGAGTAATACAATTTTATTCCATTATATGATTTCAATTACTACCTTTATTCTACATTTTAATAATTATAACAAAGTAAAATATATTGAAATTACTACGTACTATATTCAATGAAAGAAATATAATAATTAATAAAATATCAATTATTTTATATCATCTCTTTTTTTTTCGGTCATTTATGTTGCATTAAGCCTTCATTACTTCATAAATTTAAACAATACAATACTCTTAATTTTTTTTTTTATCGTTAGTACTATAGTTTTATTTAAATCTTCTACTCATAATTATTACTTGAAATATTTTATTCAAAGCAATTAGTTCCGCTATCTGAATTTCTTTATAGTTTATGTTTATTTCAGAACTTGTCTTATCCCTTGGATTTTGCTTCATCCTCAACTATCAATGGTTACATTTTTTAATGGCCACGTCCAAACATTTAACCGCTAATTTGAAACAGTCGTTGAAGAAAAATTAAACGGAAACAATAAAAACCACAATAAATCAAACCCAGGAAATGAGTACAAGTGTATCGTCGAATACATGTCAGCTCGGGGCTAAACATCGCTCCGCGGGGTTTTCATCCGCACGAAATCCAAGTAGGAAGTCAATGATTTCACACTCAGCGGGAAGTTTTTGTCAAGACACCCTGTGTTATAATCATATTGATGAACTTCACGCAGCCTTATGATATTATATTTTGAATAATCGAGTTTTATGAGCATATACCCTTAATTGGAATAAACCGAATTCAATTGTAAGAGGAACGATGGTAATAACTCTAATGCGTGTACCGAGGTCAATAGAATAAAATATAACTATATTATTTTGAGAATGCAGTAATAGCAACTATATAATATTCCTTATTGTACAACAGTTATTTATTGTATATGCATTTGAAAATATTGCTATTTATAGTGCTATTGACATACAGTTGTACTGCGGGATGGATGTATGTCGTACGCTTTTCAAATTAATAAAGCTGTGTAAATCAACAAATATGTTACAAATGCATGTGACAAATATAAATTGCTGGTTAATGCTATAAGATCCGTCAAATTGTATAAGTAATTTACAATTTAAAACCTATAGATAAATAATTTCACTCTAGATATATAAAATATGTATGAACAATATGCAGATTCTTTGAGCTTAAAACCTCAAGATTTTGAATCTAAGTAGTTAAGTTCAAGTCCTTTGATTTAAATTGTTGGCGTATTAAACTATTCAGATTACAAGCATTCGACTCGAGATATTTAAGTGTATTACCATTTCGAGCTAATGTTAATGTTATAATAACTCTACATTTAAAGTTATACAGGTAGTATCAGTACATTGAATAATACAATATGAAATAGGAATGAAACACAACTTTTATTTTTTTATTATATTATTATTATTTTAAACTTAAATATTTAAAAATTTATATCGCAATTTAATTATAAATGTCCAAAGAACTTTTAGAACCTATCCACACAATAAAATATTCCAACAATTGGTTTACTTGATATTTATTCTTTTGTACTCGTATATTACCTTATCGTATTACGTGTGTTGGTATTAATTTACAATAGCATTATTTAAGCATTTTAAATGTTTATAGTCATAATTAAGTATATTACGAATAATCAATTAACAAATTGACAATATTTACTTAAAAGATTGATTTTTAAAAATTTTAATAACATTAAAACATTAGATAATATTTTTTGAATAACTTATTGTGAAACGTTATTCAGCTATCAATATTCAGTCTTTTTGTTATTTTAAAAATTTCAATTCAATAACATTTAAAGTTACTAACCTGGAAAAATCAATAGCCTAAATATTTTAGTTGCCAACTCGCGATGAAAACTGTGACCTCAGATAGTCACAAAATTTCATTCGTGCATATCATTTAATTTTAATAGAATTTCCACCTGAATATTTTAGTAAAATAAAAGCACTACCTACTTACATATTGTGAGCATGTTTCTCGAGGGTTACATAAAACATGTATACTACCGTAAGATAATAAATAATAAATGTGAATATTGCATGATACAAAACATTGTGTATCATATCACACATTGCATGTAGCACGAATGCGGGTTGTTTGAACGAAATAAGTTTTAATTTGTGCACGGAATATACCATACATATAATCAACGTATTCATAAATGTACATTTTAAAAACGTGGAAACGGGGTTGGAAATTGGGACCAACCGACGATGGTTAAAAAAATAAATAAATAAAACCGTACCCACCGACGATTGGGCCATAAATTAATTATTCCAATCGTACCTTTTTAACTGCACCAAAAATTATAGCGTTTCGAACACAATTAAATTTATTCACCGGCTGTAAAAACATAAAAATATAATATTTTATCAAATGTTTATTTTTTATTATAAAAATATTTAAATGTGGATAGATAAAATTAATGACTGTAGATCATCATAACCGAAAAAATGAACTGAGTCACTTTGATACATATTAATATAATTTTATATAATATTGTATATAACATTTTAATATAGGTACTACTTAAGTAGATACAAGCATATAGGTAATATATATATTTGTGTTACCGTTTCAATTATTATCAATATCAATGATATTATCCAATAAGTAGAAAGTATCTTCATTTCGAATGCTAACATATACGTGTCTTACTATAATATAGTATCCAGGGTTTCAAATTAAATTGGAGGAAGATAATATTTATTAAATAATCTTCAAGCATATTTATTATTAAAAACGTAAATCATTGTATTATAAGTAATCAAAACAATATATTAAATATACAAGTGTGATGTCATGTGTGTTAAATTTATTTTATAAATGTTAAAAAATAAAAATAAAACCGGTTCCATTATGTCATTTGTTAAAAACGTTTATTATTAAAATTTGAAATTTGTAATAATATACATGCGTGTAATTTTATAAGAACCATGAAAATCAGAAAAATCGGACATTAAGTCCAATCAAACAAATACCCAACAGGTAATCTGTGAAAAGAATTGCTTTATGTAGCTTTCACACTAATCACTGGTCAGTAATCAGTATTATGTACATTTTGTATACTCTATAATTTCAATTCGACGTAATTTCGAGTTTTTGTTCATTGAATCAGATATAATTTATCAGTTATAAACATAATAAACGAGATTTATCTATTGACGTTAGTTTTAGTAAACATTAAAATATATCCCTTTCATTATCTGCACGAAATTACAAAACAAGTACCTGTATTTGATTATTCTGACGATAAACTGTAGATAAAAAAGATGTATGGGACACATCAAATATATTACAATATATGGGCATATTTCGACTTAAAATAATATTTCAGAATATTTTAACATATTTCCGCTATATCCGGATTATAGACATTTTTTTTTTTTTTTTTTGAGTTTTGAACTTGGTTTTAATTTATAGTCATCGATAATTTCTGATAAATTTCTATAGTAAACTGTTTGTAATAAATAAATATATTTATATACTGATATATTAAAATACTCACATAGTCACGACATACCAATATTAAAAACAATAGATTAGACAAGATATGACGCCGCACCGATTATTATATACAAAGTACCTACTGATGCAATGATTATGTCTTAATGTTTCAGTTAACCGTTTACCACCGCTGCAGTCTACGTGTAGACGTGTACCTAGTGAAATCTGTGTTTTTAATAAACAGTTATTAATATTTATATGATTCTATTCATACCTATTAGTTATTATTAATAAAAAATATTATATTTATAATATGCAAAAAAAAAAAAAATAAGCAACTTACAAATTTCTACTAAAAATCAAGTCAACGATATTTTTACAACGGACGAAATTTTTTTTTTTTTTTGCCTGGTATGTAACATACCAATACCAATACCTTGTGCCGAATCATAATTAACAAAACACGTAGAAACAGCTTTACATAAAAACTCTTTAAAATGTTCGGAAATTTTTGAAAAAACAAGTATTTTTTGTTGAAAGTAAACCCAAAGTTGATTCTTTGAATGAAGAATTTTGCAGAAGTTCAGTTGTAGCCAGTATTAATATTTGGAATAAATTACAAGTACCATTATTTCGAGATTTTTTGGAAAAGTACTCTGGCCGACACATCTCCGATGAGAGTACCTTATGTAGGAATTATTTGGAACCATGTTGCATTCAGAAGATATCGGATACCTAATAGAAAATTGTTTGGAGAATATTCTGATTCTCGGTTGACGAAACCACCGATATTAATGGGTGTTATTTTGCTAATTTTATAGTTGGTATTTCATCAGCTGAAAATGTTGAGCAATCATATCTTTTAGCATGTAAGAAATTAAAAAAAAAAAAAGGGAACATTTTACTGTGGCACGTTTTATAAATGATAGTGTAGAACATTCACATCACGGTGTCAATATTAATGTAGGTAATATTTGTTATTATTAACTAAAAAACAAATTGCTGTTCGTTAGTCTCACTAAAACTCGAGAACGGCCAGACCGATTTGAATGAATTTTTCGTACGCATTTAGGTGACGCCCTGGATGGTTTAGAAGTTAAAAAGTGATAGGCCCAACCCCGGGAGGTGCTTAAACAGACATATATGCCTATATATACATACACAATATGCCTTTGACCATGCAATTCAGATTGTTGAACAATCTCCGAGATCATCGAACGGCATTCAGGAGACGATACCCAATGTCGGAATAGCAAAAGCACCACCTTGAACGACCGAGTTTCGGGTGAGATTTTTTCTTACGATACAACTAGGCTACTGTATTAAACACTATACATAGGCACTCGTATTGTTTGGAATCGAAAAATGGGTTTTCGCATACATTCCGAACGGTTTCGTCGCGTAAATAATTTTTCACGTGAACTATTTCTTTCTGTATAGCCACCGCGTGACCTGTGCCCGCGGAATGTTGACGGGCGCTGAGATACCGTACTCAACTAAATTTATAGTGATGCCCGTGGTCAAAGGGATCGGGCCTAACAGGACGGGTGATACGGAAATAGTGGTCCAGGCAGAACGACGAAGAGAAGCGCTGTTACCGGGAGAAGGTGAAGAAGATAAATGATTACAAGGACTTGGCTGGTGGCATGGCGCTCGCGGCGTGTCTGTGCTCCGCCGTAATATTGCACCACGTCGAACGGGACTCGATCGCGGGCCAGCTGATCTTGTGCCCGTACAATGACCGCGCGATAGCCGACATTCACAATATGGATTGGAAATACATGATGACCGTTACTGGGCGGGATCTGAAGTTCTGCAACGAGAGGAGGTGCAATCGCGAGCGACTCATCGTCTTCATCAAGTCGCACTCGATTGTACCTCCTCTTGTTGCAGAACTTCAGATCCCAATAGCGTATATTATGTATTTTATTAATAATGTTTAATATTTTGTATTTTTTTAAACACAATAAACTTATTAATTTTATTGTTTCAACATGTGCTATATATACATGACTGTGTCTCACAAAAACGTGTATTATTGTTTATATTGTTTTAAATAATAATAATTATGTGTTGTGAATTTGGAAAAAATAAGCATTTTCTGCAGGTGTTTGATGGGATAAGGAAGTAAAATTGAGTTAGGTATATGAGTAAAATATTTAAATTACAAATAAATCTGTTTAACTTCTATTTCATATTGTGATACCACAAAAAAAAAAAAAATATTATACAATTGACTATCGAGAAATCGTAGTAGCGAGGTTATTGATGTTTTAAAGTTGAACGGAACGTTATGGGGCCCATACACGGTCAGTTATGAATATCAGTTTTTATGATTGTCACTCTTATGAATGACATACATGGTCAGTCATAGTTAGAAATATATGATCAATCATGAATGACAATTGTTTAATAAATTCTTCACTTTTAGGTTAAAGATAAAAACAAATACCATCAACTAAATCTATCGTAGCCTGTGCCATATAGTAATTGTACATCCAAATTTTCCTGAAAAACGGAAGAAGCTTGCATTGCAATTATTGTTGCTCTGGCTACAGATAATGCAGATGTATATCAATATACAGTAACAAGAGCGCACCTAAAGGGTGGGTTTGGGTCCGGACCCCCCTACATTGAAATTTCTACATACTCGACGGTTTAATAGTAAATTGTATAACAATAGTATATAGTATTTTTAATTTCCCCATCATTCAATATACAAATTTTATAGATTATATAACATACCTATAATGTATAAACCATACTATAGTATATTAACAGTAATTTGTTGGTATTGAGTTAAACTATAATTATAGTTAGAGAACAGATAAAATAAAAAATATTGGACCCCTCCCATAAAAAATTCCTGGGTACGCTTCTACCGTAAATAATTTACCGTAAAAAAAACAGCAAAGGTTGAAAAGCGGAAGCAATACAACATAACAACAACTAGGATATCCGCAAAACATCGGAGATCTTATTAAGTATTATCCAATATGCCCTCCCGATACTTGTACCCAAATAAAAGAATTTTACGACAATAATACTTAGAACGTATACGATGAGTCCGATAGGTTTGTCCGTATAGCATTGCATAATTGGTGTTTACGTATACGGGAATGGTCGGTATTCGATTTTAATACTTATTACATCACTGAAGGGGTACAGCCTTATTTCAACGCGTACGCGAGAGGTGTCTCACGAGTATATTATAACGTCAAATTATCGTTAGACATTGCTAATAAATTGTTAATATATCAATTTCAGAATGATTCGGTCAAAGTAAAAATTTTTCTAACAATTCTGTATAATGTCTTAAATAAAATCATTCAAAAACTTAATAGTATATGTATATATAGTCCACCGTCAACGGGAAAGAATTTTTTTTTTTGATGCTGTAGCGTCGTATTTTTTAAATTACTGTATGTTCGGCACCGCGAATAAAAACAATAATTTTTCTTTCACTGACGGTGTCGGAATACGACTAGTATTTAATATTTATTCTAAAATAAAATAAAACTCTTGTTGTTTTATATATTTAGGATACCAATAAATTGATGTGCCTACCTTTATAAATATTAATCTAAAATAGAGATTCATTATAGTCAGTGGCATATATTTTTATGTTTTATTCGGGGAGGGGGGAAGGAGTTTAACATTTTTCTAAAAAAATAAGTGATTTTATATATTATAAAATACATTTAAGGTATGAATTAATAACTATATTATTCTACTATAATTATAAATACAAATTAAGAGTTATTTATAATAAAAAAGATAAACATATTTTTTTTGCCAGTCATCAATAATTTCTTCAGTTGTTATTAAGTAATTTTTATTCATTGATAACATCGCTAAACCGTAACCTTTTTTTTTTCTGAGGTGATCCCAAATTTCCCCCCAAAAATTTCTTACATTTTAAATTAACTATAGAATTGTATGATCCTAAAGTGAAGTTGAACCATAAAACCTAGTTAATGAAAAATTAGTTACGATTCTATTACTTTCGTGGCAAAACTGAACTATAAAATTACAAGCATACTTATACCTAATATCAAATATTTTTTATTCATTTTAAGAGAATACAATTATTCAAGATAAATAAATTTAGCACAATATGTAAGAAATCTATTAATAACACGCGTTTGCACAATGCACTTTATTAAGCAAATAACAGCAAATTAACAGCTTATATATGAAATATTTATCAATTTACCCTATTATTACCCTTTTTATTTCTATAATATTTCTATACAATAATAATTATTACGTATATAAGTATCAAAACCATTTGAACTCATCGCATAATATAATATACAATTTTTTAATAATAATAATATATACATATGTATAGTAATCATCTATGTAATTATGTAGAATATACTAACTCAGATGTGTGTAAAATACGTTGCCCATAGATGGGAATCTATTAAGTAAACAAACAATAAGTTTAGTACTATGTATAAAATTAAACATTTAAAATCAGTTCGTCGTTCATTACGAAAAACTATTCATAAAATATTTTCAACATTTTATTTTTCAACTGAGTAAATTATAAATAAAATAATGACACAAGAATTATAAACATACATCATTGTGGTTGAAAAAAAACAATTTCGTTTTCACTACTTCACTAGTAAGGATAACGTAATATAATTATAATGATCGAAATGAGAAAATTATTCCATTGAGTTATAAGTGTGAATAAAATAAATGTAATTTGTACAACATTAATTCTACACAGATAAAAAAATGTACATACACTCTACGTGTAAGAAAGAAAATGTCGAATCGCTGTTGAAATGAAATCATTTTTTTTTTTTTTTTTATATCAGCGGATCTGTGGATTATCGTCAAAATGATAAAATAAATTTTAACATATAATAAAAAAAACTTATCAGTATTATCACGGCATACATGCTAACAACGTCTGGTGGTCGATTAATAATGTCAATCGTTGTAGGGGACGATACCAACGTTTCACGAAAATGTCATCGGTTACACAAAACGTATTAAACACTTTCCGTAAAAATAATAGGAAAAAAAATATATACATATATATATATATAACAAGTCACGTAATATTTTTCTATCAAAACGTACATTTATTTTTTAAATACGCATAAAATCGATTTGACATTGTCGCCCGATCACCTCACGTCACAGCGCACGTAATAATCGACTTATTGAAAACATTAAACACGATACGTACGTACTTGAAATCCATACGTGCGTGAATCACAAAAGCGCAAATATCACATACGTATTTATTAGACTATTTAAGCGTGTATAAGGCATAGAAACCGAACGTAAATCACCATACGAGACGGCGGCGATACATCGTTTTTTAACGGTGATCGGTAGACGCGTGAAGTCAACACAGGCCGCGCCTCCGGACACGATAGGAATACTATAATAATAACCTAACCATCGGTCGGACACGAACGGGTATCAACCGCGAAAAACGAAATGCATGTACACGGGCGCTCGTGTCCGTCGATTATATAAATTTAAATATTCGGCTCACTCGTACACACACACACACACACGTGAGTGTATATATGCGCGTACAATACGCAGACGGGATTAAAGCCCCATTATATTATTATTATCGTCATCTCGAGTTTAAAGAAAAAAAAGTGTAAATAACAAAATAAACTACAACAAATTTCCACGTTTTTGTTTTTGATAAATGTTTTACGTAGGTATTAACATGGACTTGTCGCGTCCTCTTGTCGCCGCCGCCGAAGCAACCACGTACCTATATATATATATATATGTACGGTGTACGGTTCACGATACAACACGTACGCGTAAGAACCGGCGCGGGCAGACGTGTTGATGGGTCAATTTAAAAATCGTATAATTTAATTGAGTCGGTTTCGATGTACTCTTTTAAAACTATTCAAATCACGCGGCCGATATTATAATGCGGCGGCGGTTGCTGCGAGTTCGTATCCGCGACGGACCGACGACGGCGTCGAAACAAACATTAACTGGATTGTACGTTACACGGTAATAAATTAAATGGTAAACACTCTCTGTACGATAATGTGGTGTGTGCGGACACAAAGGGGCTGTTGTACCATTATCCGACAAGACCAGTTGTCGCCTACAAATTTCATTGACACCGTCGTCGTCGCAACAACAACAGGTATGCGTTGTACTCCTTCGACCGCGTCGGACGGTGCGCGGGGAGGTGGTGATGGGGGGGGTCACCCCACCGATGGAGTGTAACGTATAAACGCACGGACACCACCGCCGATCGCGGATCGACCTTGCCCGCGGAGTGTTTTTTTTTTTTTTTTTACAATACGTGTACGTACAATAACGTCAATACACCATTATAACATGATATATTAAATCAAACGTGTGTGTGTGTGTGAGTCGCGGACAAGCAGAAGGAACGGAGAACGACCGAGTGGGAAAGAGAGAAAGAAACATTGATAAACAATGATAAAATTGAACCAGACATTCGCGTATCCATTTAATACGCAGCGTTAGAAACAATTATTCGATTGGAGAAGATATTACGCCGGTAAGTCCGGAATATTGTAATACGTTTATGCGGAATGAAGCGCGTAGCCAAGGCGCGTACGGTAAATCAGTATCTTATCGAATGTCGTACCGCCGTTCGTCGGTAAACCTACGAATAAGATACACTTATCCCATTGTTGTTTAAAAGTAAGGCATTACTTAACAATGCAAAGATCTTCGTCGCGAAAATATAACTTTTCGTATTCAAGAAAATTGAGTAGGTAAGTACATTAACTCAATTTTTATTTTCTCCGTTGTTTTTTTTTTTTTTTTAAATAATAATTAATTTCGTTTTTATATTCATAAGTTATAGGATTTTAAAACGTGAGGTTTCTAAATGGTCTTATGATAAACTTATGTTTTTTTTTTCCTATTTAAACTTTGGTAGTTGGTTGTACAAATAAACCACGGAAGAAACATATTTTCATTAAAATCAACAGTATTTTTAAACGAAAAATACGAATTTAAATAGTTCATCGCAATTTGGTGGATAAACTCTAATGCAACAAAAATTTTTTTAGTGTATTGTTTCGTCGAGGAAGACGAGGATTTATATAGATGGATTCGAAAATGTTTATGTTAATCCTTGTTTTGGTACACGAAAGACAGAAAATGATTTTTGCCCCTGAATACAAAATGTCTTAATCCGACACTGTCGCGCATGTTAGTCCTCCTCGCCACCACCGCTACAAACACGTTCATTCGCCGCCAACTCATATATATATATATATATATACAATTGGTCTGCGCGGTCGTATCCATATGTATATTTATTATGTTTATGGTCTGCGTTAACCACGCCAAATCGATCGGCTCGCACAGATATTAGCCGAGTTTCATGAGCATGTTCCACACCAAACGCCTTGAAATCCAACGTCAATATATTATATAAACCGTGGCATGCGCGAGTGCGTGTGTACGTGTTCGGAGTGTGTACTGTATACGAGGGAGATAAAACGAAATAGGTATATAATGTACACGGTGTCCGATTGAATCGCCACGGAACGCACATCCCGACTACGGTATAATGCATTTAAAAGTTTTAAATGGATTTCGAGAGCGACTTCCAGACCGTTTTCAAACATCAAGTATTGTTGCACTGCACAAACGTGTACATATTATGCTGCATGTGTGAAAAAAATAAATCAGCGTATAGGGACGTTGGAAAATTGGCACGCCTGGAAGCGTAATGAATTCCACGGATCACCGCGCGTGATATGGACATTGAGAGGAAAAATAACTTTTCTTTTTCTTCGATCAAAGGATTAAGAACAATCATGTTCCGATAACAGAGAAACCATGGTATGCGCAAAAGCAATCAGATCGTGTAGATAATATGTAACTCGTACGAGAACGATTCGATGCAATTAATAATTGTGAATTCAGAGCACACTCTCTGTTGTTAAGGTTCAATAGATACTCACGACTTTGTCGAGAGTTTTCGTGACTAAAATGTTACATCCATCTTACGGATCTTGGCATTTTGAAGGGGTTAATCGATTTCGATATCTGTTTTCTCACGTGTATTGAACTTGTCGTTATGTCTCAATAGATTATAACAGATGATTTTTGATATATATAAATATACCGTATGTAACTGTAGGTATAAATAACATATAATGTTTCAAGATAACATGTTCTGAAAACGTTGTGTTTCTTCTTACATTAACGGTCAAGTGTTCGAAGTACAATTCAATGTTTCATGCAGCCGTAATATCTTTAGTCATCTAACGAGAAAAAACTGCACTGTCAGACAGTGGCGCCTATGGATACGCTGAATAAACACACTTTAGCGATGGGCAGTAAAAAAATCCAGATTTTTAAGTATCATGAATCAATCCTGATGTACTTACGTTCCAACACGCAAATAATACTTCCGAGTACCATAATTATATTATATAACGTAAACGACGATAAAGTTACAAGACCGGTTGTACGAAAGTACTGCAAGATTTTAATTGTAATTAAAATTTACAATTTAATATATTTATTTATTTATTTTTTTTTTTAATAGATATCAACTCTTCTATTTTGGATTTTGTGTAACTTATGTGTAAACTAAGTTTTTGATAACTACCTATTCGTTAACGTCTATTTGGTTTAGATGAAATAGACACCAATATTATCCAAATACAGTTAGATGTTATTCTTAAAAAACGCTCGACGGCGATAATTTAATGTATTCCACGATTATTTAATATCTGTATTTTATTATGAATTTTAAAATTATGTATACAGTTCTTATAATATAGTGCGTATATGAATCTTTTATTTTTCACTATAAAACTCTTATAATTACTCATTTTTTAATACATGTGTTTTTTTTAAATATTTACTAAAACTTTCTCAATAAAATTAAATGCCATGCTTTATTATGGAGCAATAATTTATAATGGATCGCATCGAGTAGTAATAGTCACTTTAACCGAATGGAGTTTCGAGAAAAACCAGTTTAGATTCATCTTCTTTATAGAATAACATATCATTGCTATCAATGTTTATTTTTTATTAAATCTACATTAAACATCACGTAATTTCTGGCTCTGTTATAAAAACTCATAAAATTTATTTATTTTTCCTACTGAATTTATAAGTAAACAAACGTTTAAGAATACCGTCAACAGTTTGAATTCTTTATGCAAATTATAACTATGAATTCAGTATCACTCTAACTTTATTGTTGTTAATTTATACTATATTACTATTTTTATACTTGTTATGCTATAAGCTTTCGGCAGTTTATAAATTAATAAATTATTATATTGATTTATAGTCGTTTAATAATAATTCGTATAGTTTTTACAATTAGATTTTAAAGTAAATTTCAATAATATTAATTATTTATATGTTTAAATAAATAGTCTTAGGTATCTTTAAATTTAAATATTTCATATCTAAACTTCACATAGTGCAAATGATTATTATTTATAACTGATGAAAATTAACTAATAAATAATAAATGATAATTATTTTTGCATTTATAATAATTTGTAAAAAATTGTATATTTATTATTGGTAGAAACATATTTTTTATCATAATTTATGACTATATTTAATTAAATTAATTTACTTTATTATATTTAATACATACCTAATTTAGTATTTATTTTTATGCGCCATTTTTACCTTAAATGTAATATTAAAAGTTCTAAAATATCTTGAAAATACTTTTTAGTATATGTGCATATTAATTTATTTATATGTTTGCGTTTGCAAACCAACAACAATTTATATTGGCACAAATACAGTTTTGAAATTTTAAATTTTTGAATAATCCAAATTAATTTAGTTTCTCAAAATCTATATATATATATATATATATTTAGATATTATAGTCACCAAACTTTGCATTTTAATAATATCAAAACTATGTATACAATATTTATATTTAATCAGTTGAACTTTTAAGACTATTTATAAGACCTTAAATATTTTTGTATGTATGATTCGATATGGTAGTTTTTAAAGGCATTTGCATTTGAATTTCATAATTTTATACAAAATCGAATAATTAAATATGACTCCATTGAACTAGATAATAATAATATGTTATTTACCAATTGGTCCATTGGATGAAAATGGTGCGCAAGCGGCAAGAGGCAGGGTCAATTTCATATTGTTGCCGGTACCGCCGATAACGATTGCTGGATCAGGAGGCGATGTTTTCATATCTCGACAAAGACTGGACACGGAGAAATCTGTGCACTTAGTTACTGATGTGGAGTTGGCCATTTTGAAGAATATTTTTTGTTATTAGTTCACTGCTCGAGAACGTTTTGGAAGTACACAGAATTTCGTTGCACTGAAGACTATCTTGGTATTATATCAGTCAGATGATAAATATTTTCTCTGAAATTAAATAATTACAAACGATTTACCTTAAGAAAGTATTTTATCATTAGTCAATTCAATAACCAAACGCTGTATGTATATGTAAGTTAAGAAATCATTTAATTTTAACCAAAATTCAATGATAAAACGTGATAGTATTTAAATCCCTCCTGGTTTCCTCAGTGTCCGTCCGCGATTTTATTTGCAGTTTTCATGGTATAGCCCGAGTGCGTCGGAGGTTTTATTAACTACTTTAACTGAAAAACTCAATTGCATTAGTTTTCGTTACAATGAACTCCAAGACATCAATTTTTTTTTTTTTTTTTGTAACGGAAATTTCGTTAAGATGATGTTGAGAAATGTTTTGTTGAACACTTTATGTTTATAATGCCTCAACATGAAAAACTTCATGATTTTATGAATTATTCGACAGAAAATTATATTGTTTCTGAAGTAAAATTTCAAATTTCTATGTGGGCAGAAATGACAAGTAGTTCTGAAAGGACAACAAACGCCTGTGAGAGTTTCCATTCCAAGTTTAATTCGTTTATTTTGTCAACATCCAGATATTTATACATTTTTAGAAATATTAAAAAAAAATTCAAATTTACACTAAAATTGCAATCAAAGCAGCCACAAAAAAAAACTACGAAGAAAAAAGGAACAATTAATAACAAAATTGCATTCATCGAAGAAAATATTAATACATTTTAGAACAACCAAATTTCAAGGATAGATTTTTTAAAATCTATGGCTTTTAAATATCAACCACAACATAAAAAATAACAATGTAATTTATATGACTATAAAAAAAATACTAAGACACTCACCATTATTTGGTGTATGTTAAATAAACGAGATAGTATAATTTTAACATAAATATTGAATAAATAAAAAAAATATTTTTGAGGTGTAAGCCAGTTCAACTCTTCGTGGTAACCATGGTAATTTTAAATTAACTGGGACGCATTCGGGCGGTCAAAAAAAAAATTAATTATTTTTGGGACGCACTCGGGCGATACCTTTGTGTATACATGCTTACAGCATTAAAAAAATTACTTTTTGGGACGCACTCGGATATCCCCAAACTAGGAACGTGCAATTAATATGATCAATTATATTTCCAAATATTATTTTCTGCAGTGCTTGAGGTTAGTTATAATCAAATATTGAATCAAACATTTTTGTTGAAATAATTTCTTATAACAGATAAACTTTTTTTAGACTTTTTAATATTTGTAATATTGTTAGTAGGTAAATACACCTTATTAAATATATAAAAACGATAAGTAATTTATGATCTTATATTATTTAAAAACATTATTTTATAACTATATATATATATATATATATGTTTATTTATAGTTTTTGATCATTTATTATCATTTTTAATATTATTATTATTTTCATCAACCCTTAAATCAGAATCATTTTTTGAATATCTTCAGATAATATAAAATCAAAGATTATATCCAAATCCAGTGTTTATTTCCACTTTTTATTTAATTTTATCTAATTTCTTTTAAAATTGTATTAAATAAAATAAAATGTAAACCATTTATAGGAAATTAAAATCATACAATTTTTAAAATTGGAGTAAGAAAGGATTTTAAGTTAAAAAGGTGTAAAAATTCTATTACTTATACGAGATTTACATAGTTTTAAAAAATAAAACAACTATAATAAATGTAATTGAACCAATCAATAAGTTAAGAATCTTTTTAGTGGATTTGGTTTGAAGATTTACTATGGAAATTTTTTATTTTTAGTGATGTTCACTAATTTGGGAATTATTGGTTCTAGTATGTTATTGTGCCTGATCGAATATTTTTTTAAGTTAATATAATTTTTAAATACTCAAACACGATTAATTTTTTTTTAGAAAATCTAATTTGTAATCTTTTAAATCCTTATTAAAAGTTAAAGCTTAGAAAAAAAAGCCATTTTATAAAAATCAAAAGTAAAATATGTACTTATATATAAAATACGTTTTTAAGATTAGGTTATATTTTAATTAAATTAATGAAAACTTGAAAAAGCTTAATTCTTGTATTTCTTTTACAAAACGAGTATCATTATTTATTTGCTCAATTCAATATTTGATTTAACTTTATTTTTACTACAAGAAAATACAGTATAAATTACAAAACTTCTGTCTATACTATTTTTATTTCAATAAAATATATTTATATAAGTAAGGATAAAGGCTTCCATGTGGATTTATTCAGTGTTCACCATATTTTTTCTAAAATAAAAATACATTATTTGAATAAGTTAATTGATGTATAAGAAGATAGATACTATAGTTTTAAATCCTAGTGAGACACTCATTTGTTTGTTTTCTATCTATTTAAAAGACACATGTTGACTAATTTATAAAAAAATATAAATATATATATATATATAGATAAATTTTATATTTAGCCAAAATCCAAAAATGTGAATGATGTCTGGTACAAATAGTATAGTGTAAAACATATATTCGTAATGAATACCATTTTTCTAGAAAGTTAACAAAAACATTGTAATAGTTTTTGAACAATTTAATTTATTTTAAAGTACCTACTCATGTATTAATATATTGTGGTATCTCACACTGCACTGTTATATTTCTAGTACGTTTCAGAACAACATTTTCGCAATGAATAAGTATGGAATATCACATTCAATACGTCCCGATAAAACGAATTTATTCTACATTTCATATAATTATAAATAAAATTATATGTACCAATTATTTAAATGAAATTGGTGACAACTTCAAAAGCGATAATATCACTCACTCGAATATTTGGCAAATGTTTATAGTATCTATAACACTGTATTATCCTTAAGTTTGATTATAATGTGTATAAATAAATACCTTTTTGCTATAGTATGTACCAATAACCAATGTAGGAATTTACTTAATATTATACCACAGCATCTTTATTCTTATGCTTTTGTAAACGAACTAATCTCGTTATAATTTACGAGGGAAGTAAATTGAATATTTAACTTGAATATTTACCCGTCTGGCAAATAATATTAGATATATAAAGGTATGTATTTATTTTATTCAATAAATTATGTAAAAACTAAAATGTAAGTAAATGTTTTAGCACCCCAAAAGAAAATCAATCTATCCGTCCATGTAGTATTATAGTATAAATAATAAGTACAACATCTCAAATTTAAATTATAATATATTAATATATGTATGAAATATAATATTATGTAGCTACAATCATAATTGATTGTATACAACAAACCATGTGAATAAAGTTACCATCTTACACGTCAAACATTAGTTATACGCACTATATTTTAGCAATAAAGCATCTATGCCAATAATAATAAGTATTAAGCATGCAAAATATACTCATTCAATTGTTAAAATTATACTATTTGTCCTAAATATTATTTTGTATTTATAACTGAGAAGTTTTCAAAGACAATGTGAATCTATTTATCTACATTTAATATACGCGCATGCCTGATTTGATTGCATTCTACATCAACTGCAAAATATAAAACTCAATATCGTTTTATTTAATTAAATAAAATGATGAAAATTAAAGACAAAACCGTTTACGTCTACAATTACAATGTTAAAGATAAAAATCTGACAATGAAAGATATAAATGATTTAGTGTCAGTCCTACACAATGATAAGATGTTTTTATATTTCCATTGTATTTCTGTTATTAACGAATAAACGGTGCACTGAAAGAAAGCCCACTTAAATTGAATGTAAAACTGTACACAACCACATAAATGTATATTGAGGTTTTAGGAAAAGACACGTACAAACGATATGCTCGATTTGTAAAAAAAATAACGTTATTCTCCTTTATATTTTGTCAGGCTGAAAAGAATCGCCGCCGCTTACCGTGGCGATTTTCAGGTAATTTATTGAACGTTTGCGATTAATAGCGATATTAACTCGTGATAATGTAATAACGATTAACAAAAACTTATTTTCACTCTATTCATAAAATTGGTTCCGATTTTCGTTTGAGAAATGAAATAATTGTTTCTATATTATCGATACTTAACCGGAGTACGAGCGAGTAAAAATATATTGTAACAACATGGCGTGTAGTCTAGCACAACATAATTATTAATAATTGACGCAAACTCATAGAAACTGCACGATAGTAAAACACTACCTAAACAAAAAAACATTAAACATGGTTTTACAAAAGTAAACAAGGTACCTATAGTAAAAAAAATTATTGAAAAAAAATTGTGATAATACTCAATACGTTATTCAAGTTGCGGGTTAATATTTTATTTTAGTAACTAATGTCAATTCGTTAAAGTCTTATACTATTTTCGTGTCTGTTGTTTTTACCACATTGAATAAACCAAGAGACTCGGAAAGTTTAATGACTGAAACTTTTAATTAAAAAGGTAATTTAAGAGGTAATAATGATCATATCTAAAACATATGAATGGCATAAATGGTTTTTAAGAGGGTTGTGAAGTAACTAGCGATGAATCCTATGCTGGTCGACCCTTCATTTGAAGAAATGTTGAAATGGTGTCAAAAGCTCTTGAAATTATTCGATGAGATCAACAAATAACGATAAGAAAACGTTTTAGTGTGTATAACGCTTCCTGTCAATTATTGCAAGATATTTTCACAAAAAATTTATACATTTGAGGAGTCTGTGCTAAAGTGGTTTCAAAATCGTCAACTCAACATCAAAAAAGGTCATTGACTTGAAATTTGTTAAAGTTTAGTATAATAAGCGCTGAATGATCCAGAGATTATTAAATATATAATAACTGAAACATAAGTCTATGGTTATGAGATAGAAACCAAACAACAATCGTCACAATGCAAATCCGTAACACCACTGTAACACATAAAAGTTCGTTCAAAATGCGAATACTATGTCGATAAAAAATGCTGATATTAAAGAATTTTTTTAATTAAAAATCTGTTTACACTGTTCAAACGTTTAATCAGAATTTGAACAATGAAGCTATAATTAAATTTAAAGAAAGAATCCGAAAGAAACGTCTAGAACAGTTCCTTGGCCTATCGTGGTTGTTGCATCACGACAACGTGATCATTCCGCCTAATCGATCCCCGATTTTAGCTCAGCATTTCCCAAACTGTGGTCCGCACATATACCGGAGGGGGTCCGCGAACGTAAATTTAAAATATACAAAATATTATTATTTATTATTGTTTTTTAATTTTTACTTGTACTAAGGGGTCCGCGATCATTTTTATTATCTCTAAGGGGTCTGACAGAGAAATATTTTGGGAAACATTGTTCTAGCTGATGAATGAATTCCAGTTCTTCTTAACCCCCACCCCCCATGACCACTCGTAAAATCAGAAATTACATGTACTCACAAATTGGAAACATCGTAGCCTTTCGGCGAACGGAAAAAAACTATTTCATTTCCACGATGCATTTGAATCGATGTTCGGAATGTACCGATATCAAAAGCTCGTGTTCGGACGCAGCAGATTATACGACAAGCGTTTGCGTTGGTAATGGGAAAAAAATGCGAATCGTAGGCGTAGACCGTTATGGGTTATGTGATTTCTTGTTGACACTTACGTGGCTTACGACGACGGCTACTTGGGTTTTCCGCGTGGACCGATCGATCGACGGTCGCAGTGCAGCATGACGCGCGCGAGCACGTTGGCGTCAGGAACTCGACTGCTGTTGGAATCGCGAGAACGGGAGGCGAAAACAATTTTCAAAAAAAGGATAAAAGAAAAGGACCGACGTCGCGATGGTCACCGTACGTGGGCGGTGCGGAGGACACGTGTGTGAGACCCGGCGCGGAGGACACGCGAGGACGAGATCGAACCGTACGGTGGTCGGGCGGTGGCTGGTGCTGCTGTGAACGCCGTTCCCGGGAGACGTGGTAAGAATGTGATTTGTTGCAAGTGGACGTGATGAACTCGGTCGTGGTCGACCGAACGCGTCCGCTCGTCAAACATAGACTACCGGCCGCGGGCACGCGGAGCACCGCGGACGGAGAGCGACGCAGCGGCGTGAAGAAGGGGAGTGCGCGGCGGCGGCGGCGGCTGCGGCAGACGGGCCGGAACGAGTGCGCGTGCGTGTACCGATCGGAACGGGTACGGTCGGCCGGCCGCGGGAGACGGGTACGCGCGAACGGACTCGCCGCCCGGGCGTCTCCCGCCGGTGTCCTCCTCCTTCCGGCCCGGGCTAATCGGCCGCCGACCGCCCATCGGCCACTCCTCCCGGTCCCGAGAGACGTTGTCGGCGGCGGCGCGCGCGCACGGACTGCCCACCGACGCGCGCGGCCACTTCGCCGCCACTTCCGCACGACCGACCGCCCCCCGCAGGACGCGCGCGCTCCAAAAACCGCCGGCGCGCCCTTTCGGGAAACCCTCCGCCGCCGACCCGGGCGAGCGCGCGCTTTCGAACCGGCCCAAAGTCGTGTACACAACAACGTCCGTTGCTATACGTGTACCTATACCAATTACCGCGTACACGGTCCAACGTCCAGCGTGTTGCATGCGTACGCACGACGCGCCAAGTATCCACACACGAACGGTATACACCTCAATCGGACGTATCGGGTAGGCGCACGCCAACCGATCGCGTTTTCCGGTTACGTACATACATTTTTTATGGATTTTTAATTAATTTTTTTTTTGCCGAGCATATGTCGGGTTATAAACTTTTTCGTTTTATTTTTCCGTCGTCCCCGTCGAATTTGATAAGATATACACGTGTCCATTATAATAATATACGATACAATCCTATACACTTCCTACATGATAATTCGTACGCTTATCGTACGTATTTTCAGTACACATCAATATTTTATGTAAACCGAACGTTTTAACTCGGTAATCGTAATCATACGCGCGTAGGTATATTATTTACCACCATTTACAACGTACAATTACAGATGCATTAGGTTTGATTGTTAAGTGTATTCAGTTCAATATATCCATTTACCATCTTGGTGGTTGCTATTATGTACACTGAAAATCGAAAATATTTCTAAAACTAATTCAATCATATGTATAATATACATGTACCACCCAACAACCATTTATACGTTCGATTTATAGTTAAAGAAATAAACTAAAGTTTTTATTTTGGTTTGGAATTACATTTTCTATTAACTCATGTAACCAAATTTAAGTATCAATATATAAATAAAAAACATACAACCATAGTGATCTTATTTATACTCAGTTGACTTTATGAATATGGGCACCTTACAAAAATATGATTTTCCTTATAGAATGATTGCATTTCTACTGAGTGTTTGAAATTTGTGTAATTTCTAAACCCAACCTAGTATCTAATAGTTAATAATTATGTACGTTTATAAACTTTGCTACTTCGATGATTTATGAATCTATAACATTTAAATTTAAATAGTGGTATACATATAATGAAAAAGATCCGTACTTTTTTTTAGTATTTTACCACACAATGGTCAAAATTCTAAAATATCAATATACAATTTATGTGGGGGGGAGGGGGTAAGTATTATAATCCAAATAAATTTCATAAAACAAACTTTTCAGAGTGTTTAGGCAGTAGGTAAAAATCCTTAGAATAAGCACTGATTTATATATGATACACAAAAATTTGAAATTTGGTTTATCAATAAACAATTACCTATATAACTTAATAAAATTATCATAAATAAAATGTACTTAGAAATAAAATAATACTTCAAGTCCAGAAACTTATGAATTTATATTGATAATTAAAAAAGTAATTGGAATTCATTCATAAAAAGAGGACAAATCAATATACTATTTAGAAAATTGTTTTGGCCAATAAGATGCGTAGAGGTGAAATAATGAATAATCTTGTACGAAAATTAACGTATTAGCTTACCCTAAATGTATGTCATAATTCATAATATTATGTTTAGTTATTGAATCAGAACTCAAAATCTACCACAATAACCAGCACTCGTGGGCTCTTGGACATTTCGGCGACATCCTAAATTACAATAATTGCCTGCAGTATCTAAATAATTAGTTGAAAAAAATAAAAACTAAGGTAATTATAACAGATATTTATAAAACGATAAAGTAATTAATATTAAGATAGTCATTTCACCAATTGTTCATTAATTTTGTTATCAAAATTATTCTAGTTTTAATATAAACACTAGCGAAAAAGTCACTAGTAAACCATCCCTTCTTCTTTCTGGTTTTTAGATTCTGAGTGAAACGAGGATTGGTTTTGCCTTCATGTATATGTGTTTTTTTTTATCTGTCTACACAATTTTGATCAAAATTATTGTTATGATCATCAGGAGATTTCCGAAAAATTATGTAAGCTGGTAAGGGACATTATTTTACTGAATTTATAACTTATTTAATTCCTCATCAGTTTTTCCAATAGTTGGTAAAAAACGTAGAAAAAATAATAAAAAAACTCCAACCAATATCAAATTTCAAACTCGGTATCGTCTAGTATTTAAAATATGAATATATTATTATTATTTTTTTTTTTTTTTTGCGATTGATTATTTAATGTTTCAATGAAACGCGACAAACCGATTTCTGCAAAATTTTTTGAAAATATCTGAAAAAAAGTACATTATTTTTTATATATTTCTGTAATAATTATATAATGTATGATATTAAAAATATTTTAATTAATTAAAAAATTAATTTGACTATTCATACCATAGTGGGGAATAAGTGAACCCTTTCTTATTTAACCCCTTTTCTAATTTAAGACAGAATGGATAATGGCCCCTAATTAAATACAGAAATTTGATTATTTTATCACTTACAAAATTCTAAATTTTTATAGGTCACTAATATCAAATAATAGTAGCAACAAAATATAAATTATTCTGAACAAATGGATATTTTTAGAAATATCCATATTTAGATTCATTTGTAGTACTTTACCTAAATTACTTACTTACCTCAGAAAATGAAAATAATTACTTTCGAGATTTTCAATTTCTGTTACTAAGAAAAAATACATATATTAAGTTATAACTTGTATACAATTTACAAGTTTTACAAATAATTCATGCATTTGCTTGGACTTAAAAAATAGTGTAGTATATGCGTAGAACAATTTTGAGTATAAATAATCTGTAATCGATAAACGTTCGTGAATCACTAAATTACTTTCAATTGTCTCATAGAAGTACATAAATCGCTCTGTTCAACTGATTAATCGTGCTAATAATAATAAATGTTAATAAAAAACCTTTTTCTGTGCTATTTTACATTGATAATGCATACTATAGGATAATCAATATTTCATTTACGATGTAAAGTCGTAAATAATTATTTAGATGAATACGTTAACACATATTCAAAAAATTGAACTACGCATAAGTTTCAATTAATGAAATTAACCAATATTTTATTATGAGATCGTTGAGTGCGTGTCACGGATAGAAATCGCCCTGACCTTCGTGTATTTTCCGCGGCTATAACTACCATCCGACTGATTACGGACTTTCATCATTGAATTCTATGCCTCGTGAGTCAAATTACAATTAATATAACGTGAGTAATACGTTTTCCCTCGCGTGTTCAACAAAACATAGTCATTTTCGATCGCATAAAAGAGTGAAGGGAAAATTGTTTATATACAATACAATACGTATAAACTACTCTTGCAACACACCGAGCGTATACAGTAATACTATTCAAGACTAGCAACGAAAACTAAATAATTGGATTAGATTCTGAAGCACTAATCAGTTGTTATGCAGCGCAACTTTTTCAACGAGAAGGCTAATTCTATTTCAGTAATAATACGTTAAATGCACTGCCTTTTAATTGTGGTTATTCTATATTCATAAATATTATGATAATGTACTTAATTTTTGAGGTTTTACATGTTTTACCATGCCTAATATTTTAATAAGAAAATTTAGATTTTCTTGGACTATTTATTACTTTTTAATTTCTTTTAAAAATCATTTACAACTTTACACTACCCTATGTTGGATACAAATTAACAACAATGCAATAAATCGTAAAAAAATCAAGGTTTGATATTTATCTACCTATCTTTAATAAAAATTCACTTTATATTTTGTATAGTCTACATTTATTTTTATAATATTACAATATGTATCAATTAAGATTGCAAAATAACTATGATTGCTCTATGGTATAATAAATCAACTTGCGTGGTGGACCAACTAAGATGATAAAATATAATATTAAGTGTACTGATATCTTCAAAGTTACTATCGATTTTTATGAACACTATATTTGTAATGTTTCTTTGTTTATTTAAATAACCTAAAATTGTATTTCTTTGGTTTATCATAAATTTCTGTTTTATTGATTTCATTTTCGATTCCAAGTATTTATCAATTAATTTAAATTTTACTTATATGGGTTTAATGTTTTTTTTTTTTTAATTTAATATATTACGTATGTTCTTTTAAATTATACTTATGTCAATTACTTGATTAATTAAACATATTTATAAGTATCAACTTATATGAGTTAACATATAAATATAGTTTAAATTATTATCCAGTACATCACCATATGCGCAACTAGAGGGGCGCAATAGGGTTTTTGGCACTCCTATATTTTTTCTTGAGATCAATATAATCTATGATAATTGCAGTTAAATACAATTTTATTTTAATTTCGGTAATTTCAGCACCCCCAATATTTGGGCTCTAGTTGCGCTCATGTTCATCACATATACTATTGAGCTTAATGAAAAAAAAAAAAAAAACAATTTTAAAATCAGTGAATATTATTGTAAAGAGAAAAGTGTATAGTAGGTACAATGTTCAACCCGTTGTGGGTTTCGGAAGTAAAATTATATTATTATATTATTATGCTGTATTTGAAAACAATGAGCCGGTAATCACTTTTCGATGTTTAGAAAGCTGTTTGAGAATACAAAACGGCAATTGGGCTTAACGAGTTTTTAGGACGATAATAATTTAACCTTTTATTTTTTAGTACGTACGGGTACATTTTCTTTATGTATAACATTTATATATTGTTTTCAAAGCCGTGTAATACACATTTGGTTTCAATGCATGACGTGTACATTCAACCGGTTTGCACTGAGAGTTTTACCACAAATAATCAGTGTTCCCGACATCAATTACATACAAATCTTTTATAAGAGTTAATTAACAACTCGCGTAAAGCAAAAATAATAACCGGAGTAAAAATCTTAGAAACTAAAACGAAAAAGCATTCACATATAAATTGAATAATTTATCGTGATACCTATGTACAATATATTGTTCTTAAATAAATATTTAGTTCATATAATATAATGATATTAGCTACTGTAATTAAAATAACGACTTTTTAATAACGTTTTACCAAATAAACAAATATATACGCTAATGTTTATATTTATTTATGTTATTGCTTGAATGGGCAGGTCTAATTTTTTCTAAAGAATTATAAACTAGCATATTACTATAAAGATGAACATACATTTATATCAAACAAACATTTTACACAAATTCATGTTTTAAATGTTTAATATGTTTGTCTTGGTGGGACTGCAATATAAAAACCCTCATTCAAAAATTTTTGATCATTAAAAATTTATAATTTTTTAATTTTTGTTTTGAAATTTAACACGTAATTTTAATTTAGTCGGCCTAATTAATATAATAATTAATATCAATTAAATAGTTATTATATGTTTTACATACCGTCATTTTTAACAAATTTAAAAAATTACTATATTTTGGTGGTGTTTATGGTAAAACTATTAGTGCAACTATGTAAAGTCTAGTAGTTAAAATAATGATTTTTATTAAAATGTGCTTATCATTGAAAGGTAAACCAGCTCATCTCACAGATAAATATTGGGGTGTATGAGAACTCCGCCAGAAGTAATTTTTTCTACCGTAAACTCAAACAGGAAAAAAATCAGGTAACATTGAGTACATGTATACTCCACCAATGAAGAAAATCAAGTAGGTAGCAGTATACAATTATAATAGGTATATTATTATTAAAAAAATTAATTATTTTCATAATAATAATTAATAATCGTTTACATAAATATTTAAATCATAATAAATAATCATTATAATAATAATATAATATATAATTATGTTATGTCATAATATACTAACTATAATGACGGGACACAATTAATAAATACTCTAAGTCTAATATTAATCCATTGGAGTTTCTATTTATAGCATTTTATATTTTTTGATTTTGAATTGTTCAGTTTATTTATTTGAGAAATGCCATTACGTTTGATATAAGTTTAGGTTTGAAATTCGATAAGAACATTAGAAATAATATGAAAATTGGGGTATCTTTTATAAAATTAATTTTTTGAATGATTGTGAAAGAACTTACAAGCTTTGTAGTTCGATTTAAATTTGTCAATTTCGACGTATGTCATTTCAACGGATATCAGGGTATTTAATGTAAGTGCCAGGTAATAAAATACGACTGGTGGAATTTCCATATATCTATTACAGGTGAGAAAATAAAACTGGTGGAATTTAAATTGGAATTTTTCATTACTTTTTTATGTAACTCGTATTCTAGCAGAGTATACAATTGCCCAAATATTAAGGAAATCGTGATGAGTTCAGCTTATCAAAACGAACTTCTAATAAATACTACAGCATTCAATATTTTTATAAAACACGTACATCAATCATTTACATCTTACAATGTTTAATAGTAATTTAGCTTTTTATAAATCTCAGTAAGTCTCCGTTTAACATTTACGGTTAAAAATATTAATGGGAAATGCATATAAGATTTTGCAAACGGTATTCACTGTGTGAATTCCATTTATAAGTGTGCAAATATTATAGAAAACGATATGTTTTAAATTGACGGAAAAATTAATTGTGTTTATTCGATCAAAGAAAAACCATATGATTAGCTATATAGCTATAACTATAAACAAAAATCATTAATAAATTGTTAGATATTATATATATAGGAATATATATGATACTATAAGTAATTCTAAATAACAGATCGTTTAACAAAAATGGATAATTATACAACTGTATACACATGCGTACATATATTTTTATTTAATATTTTTATGATTTATTCTCTTTTGGTTTATTGTTTCAGTTATTTCACCATACAATAATAAAATATTTTAAATAAAATAATAAAAAATTTAATTTAAATCAAAATTAGGAAATTAAAAATGTATTTATTTATTTATTTATATACTAAAATATTATTACCATATTTTATAGATCGATTATTTATTTTGTATCAAAAATATGTACCTCTCTATTTAGTATTGTCTACCATTTTTCATAGTTCTAAGAGTACACATTGCACACAAATTTAGTGCTCAATGATTTTGCTCGACGTACCTAGTACGTTTATACATAAACATACATTTATTCATACACCACGTATATCTCTTACTAGGTCTGGTCGGTGGTGATTAAGTTATGAAAGTTACGACACGTAAAAAAAGTTTGTATGTGGATGCCTTGCCATAAAGTATTCACCCACAAGGTATTCAATACCACAAATGATTGTACGTCCCTGCTGCAGGTTACAATTATGCTACAAATGAAGATGCTTATTGTACATAGTGTAAAGGTAAATAACTCGGTTTTCTATGTAACTCAGTCGTTGTGCATGAAATATTTCAAAGGAATGATTATAATTTGTATGTATGCATGATTTCCAACACAATTTAGTTTCGAAACTTGTGATGAGGGATAGGGAAACATGTGTAGTGATAAAATACTGGTCATTTAATATGTTTATGGGAATAGAACACACAATTATAACACTATGGTTTTTCATTTTCTCAGTATACACGCTTGTAGGTGTGTAACAAAAATACATGTATCTATACTATTGCAATCGTAAGAATTGGATCGTGCGAAAAACTAATAATTATCAAAACACATAAATCTGACTCGTCCGTGTGTGCTATGTTTAAATATGTACTCATAACTTATGTGATAGGTATATATATATTTATTATAACCAACGAACTTCTTCATTTTATGAACAGTCTGCAGAAGTAACCTATTTAGATACATAAAAAATACTGAGAAAATATTATTGTTATTATTGCTTTTAGAATCTATGAGCGAACATTTTTTGGTATAATTTTTTCAAATAGTAAATTAAAGCAAAAATTTCACAATGTATAGTTTTTTTGAGTAGAGACTAAACAACACACGTGGTTCGATCAAACGTATACGTTATCGTAAACATATTTTTATTCATTTATCGCTTAAGCATTAAGTTAAATTCGGAATCGTTTTTCAACGTACACTTTTTATGCGTTTCACTACTTATAAATTTAAAAAAATACCGTGCAAAACTCAACACGTGACTCACACGCCCAGGCAATTATTGTTGGTATTTCACTGAAAGATGTATATTTATTTTAACAAACATAATCGTGCAATTGATTGATCATTTTTTCTTTTTTTTTTTTAGAAAATGAACTATCTACGCTACAAGCACAATATGATAATGATATGATATAAAATAATTTTCAAACCGTGAATAACAGTGGAGGGAGGCCACCCAGTGATAGAACCCTCAGAATGATCATTTACGATTATCATAGTGGTTTACGGAACGTATGCAGAATATTACACCGTTTTGAAAATATACATCCGCTGCAACGTATTCGCGACCATCGTCTGCAATTATCGCGCAATAGGCAGTGGCGGACTGGCCCAGGTGGACAGTGGGAGAAATCCATCGGGGCCTCTGTCGTGAGAGGCCCCTTCGTCATAGTGCACTTTAAATAAAAATATATTATATTATAATTTTATATTAAACTATGCTATAGTTACTAAATTAACAATAATGGATAATAACATAATAATACACAATCCTGGGGCACGAATTTTTCTACATAATATTATTAATTACTTGTAATATCGTAGATATATCTACATTTTGCTAATATACCTAATAATCTATAACAAGTATAGGATCTTGATCAATTAAAACTAGAATTTCAACATTTTTCTAAAGTCTACCCAAACATATCTAATCCAGTAGAGAAAAGAACAAAATTAATATACTCAGAGTCCAAAACCGAAGAGAAAATTGACATGGGCACCGAATTAGAAAACAAAGAAGCTGATGGGATCTATAAAAAATATGTTTCCTTGTAAGATTGATAGTGTAAATATTCGTTTTATTTACAATGTTTATTTAATCATGATCAATAATACGAGTATTGTTGTTTATGGTTTCAGGTAATGCAATTTACAGTAACCACGAAAAGAAAAATTGCTCGCATTGTGTCCAAGTTTGATATTTAATTTAAATTTACATATGTCTGCTTATACTACACTATGCGAAACGTATGCATTTTTTTTAACTTTATTAGTTACAGAAGTTATCTATGAACGTACATTTAGTAAGCTAAAACTCATTATAACTAGATTAAGATCAAATTAAAATCAGGAAAATTTGTAGTCTTTGCTTTTAATGTCAGTAAAAAAAGAGCTGTTGGATGAAATAGATGTGTTGTAAGTCGTTAACTATTTAAAAGAATCATCCACCATTATGCATCAAATGTTGAATTTATAAACTTAAATTTAAATAATGAGCATTTGATATTTCATTAATTTATTTATTAACTATTATACTCTATAATTATAAACTATTTATGCGATAATAAGGAATACACTATTTTGTGGTAATAATGTATTTGATGAATTTTTGTGCTGCAATTATATTTAACGTAAAAAAAGACTAAATCAAGCAATCTAGGATTGTTATAAATGTACGTAGAGGCTGTTGAATTTGCCAATCACAAGCCCGGATTAAGGAGAGGGCAGAGAGGGCCATGGTCCAGGGCTCATAACGAATATCAAACAATAGTAGGCCCCTGGTGGATAGTAGGTTTTTCGTTTTTTAACTCTTTTTTAGTTCGTATAAAAAAAAAGTATAAAATAGTATATAGTTTTATGGTTTTGTGTTCAGAGAGTAATATTTTAAATGTAATTAATACCGATGATATAATTAAAGGGTTTGCTTCCCAAAAAGAAAGAAAAAATTATTTATATAAACAACATTTTTATTTTTTTGTATTAAAAAAAGCAAGAAATAAATTTATAAATTAGAATAAATTTTTTTTTTGTTTCTAAAATATATTTATCTGTGGATCATCAATATTTTGATTGTGGTTATGGGCCCCTAAAATTATTTGGCCCCGGGCCTCAAATTATCATAATCCGGGCTTGGCCAATCATAAGCGACAGAGGCGGAAATCCACTTAGTACTCTGGGGGTGCTCAAGTCCCTCCAAAATTAACTTATCAGTAACCTGTGGGAGGGCTTTGATACTCACATTCATCATAAATCTCAAATACTCTGCCAAATCTTTAAAACAAATATTAAAATAAACAGAAACAAATTCATCCAAATAAAAATTTACTTATAAAATAATAATAAGTACATAATATAATCAAGACTTTTATTATATAATAGTAGGTCGAAACAGCACAAATGCACAATGATGACTATATCATTAGTTATCTGAAAAATAAGTACCTGATAAATTGTTGTCTCAGTAATATCTTAATATAGTCATAAAAGATTTTAAGTATTATAAACGATATAATATAATATTGTGAATTATGATAAGTATTACTTATTTCTAGAATATATTGGCGGTGCTAAACACCCTTTTAGAAGATTTTAGTCTATGATGAGTGAGCTGCAAATTTTTTAATCATACAAAAAAAAATGTGAGCTCTCAAATCTTCTCCATCCGGGCCGAAGTACTCTCAGTCCACCCTTGACAATAGGTCGCGTTCGTACGAATTCGGACACGTTATTTTTATTGCATTTATTTTTTATTTTCTCCTTCGTATGTAGATACATGTAGAAGTTCCGATATATTATTATTACATGTCTATATCATCGTCCTTGGGAATATGTCTCCTATGTGAAAAAAACGCTAATTTTCAGTAGAGACAAAATAGTTATTTATCCATCTCCATACGACACTAACTTATACACAAACGACAATACCTCCAATGTGATTGCCAATCATATTTTTATTCACATAGGAGGTATTTATATATTTTTCTAAAACATTATACACATAAGAACTTAAGTATTCACATTGGAGGTATTCCAGAAACGTTTATGATCAGCCCTACACAAGGAAGATTATTTAATTTATATTTCACTGAACATGGAAGAAAGAGCGCATAGGAGTTTTATTAATATTAAAGATTACTTTTTTTCTGAATTTAGTGATATCAAAACCTCAATTTGGTAATATTTCACATAAGAGATTTATTCCTGCGGACGACGATGTATTGAATATTCGATATCGAAACATTGTTTCGTGTAACCAAGCGGCGAAGCGTGTGCGGCATTGCTTGGCAGCACTAGTAGCAGCACTGAATATTATAATATTTGTGTATAGAAACATATATTTTATAACGTCTCAAAAACGTGTTTGGTGTACTTATATATATATACACATACGATTGTATACTGAATTATTATAATGTACACACAATATCGGCGGGTCAGACCTCACATGCACGCCGGCTGTACACCATGTTCAAACGTCGTTACATAAAATATTATTAATAATCGTCGTCGGTGGTGGTAAAAAAAAAACGTCTGCTGCGCACAAAGTCGATATAGGTTCGTTAATTCACCCAGACAGGATACCGCGGTAACTGAGGTATAGCGCACGCACACACACACACACACACACACTCACACGAAAACACAAGTACACACATGTACACGCGTACAAATATAAATATCATGATAATATTCAAACCCGAGGGCGGCTGCGGCGGCTTCCAACAGGACGACATGATTCACTATCGGCGGACGACGAACGGGTTCCCAGGAGTGCACGCATTACGTGTGTGTGTGTGTGTGTATACGTAAACGTACATCAGAAGTTTGCGTGACCATCAACGCCACCGTTTTTTCCTCTTAAACCCCGTGAGCACACCGTGAGTTTCAAGAACCACCCGGACATTGCGTATCGTTATTTTTATTATTATTATCATTATTTTCGATACAATGACTATTTAAAATTATACGCAAGGATACGCGAGACACGTACATAAGTCTAATGCGTATAAATGCTGTCACTCCGTATAATATCGATAGACATTGCCGCAAATCACACACGTAGGTATATTATTCAGTAGGTATTTACCAAATCGGGTCCTATGTGTTTCGATTATGACCTGCGCCGCCTCCGTTCTGTGCATCATACAGTATACAACACATTATACCAGTATGACGTGTATAAATCTATAAACATTTATTTTAAAAGCAAAACGTGTGTGTGTTCGCTTGTCATGCATTAAATCCGCGCGGTTGTTACGACTGAAATCGTTCAACATTCGTTTAAAAATAACTGTTATATTCCACTCCCGGTCTTAGAAAATACCATAATTAATGCACGTATAAAAATATATTCATTTTATTTACAACATCGCTCCACTTCAAAAATATTCTCACGGAAACAATACTACAAATGATAAATGACCGTGCCACGTTCGTGCTCGTTGCATAAAACCACTATGTTATGTTATTTTGTGTGGACAACCAAAAAAATGTTCGGAAAAATATGGAATTCTGCATGAACACTTGTAGAAAGTAATTAAAAACCCTTTGTTTGAGCTAAACGTGAAAATGTTAAAAGCTGATTTTATTAAATTTAGTTGAACACCGACGTTGCCCGGTAAGAAAACTATGAGCGTTCAACTACTTTTGAATGTAACTCGCTGTAGAAGATGTGCCTTTTTAAATATAAGTCACCAGAAATAATGGGTTAACCCGTTACACCTTGCTGTGCCGTTTACTAGATTAAAATATAGTTTTACTGGGTAACTCAGAAACCTTCGCGAGTATGTGTTTAACCATTCCCTAAAGTTTTATCGCCATCGAATGAATGGTTTAGGTAGGCATAAGAGTCATACAGACAAAAATTAATTTTTAAGCATAAATGAATCTACTCGTATAACCCAAACAAGTAATTTATTTTTGATCAGTTCCAAAAAAATCTGTGAATTAATTGGACAAGACAAGTATGGAAATAGAAGGGTCAACTATATAGAAAATATGGACCAGACGGTCAAGATAACGTAAAATAATCATATCGGGGTGGACATCAAGTAGGTAAGGTTAGTTGTAGTTGATAGGTGAGTTAAAGATAAAGTGTCGAAAAGCTCACGTGTATTTTGTTTTTTTTAATTATAATTTTAATCTGCAGTTGGTAATCAGTTGGTAAACCATTTATATTACTTTAGGAAATTTTTTTATCTCTAATCGCCACCCAGAGTGTCTACAATTATAATTTTCAAAGATACAATGAAAACAAAAATTAAATTTTTTCAAAAACCGGTGTCGTAAATTATGTAGTTTTTATAATTTATTGTTCGTTTTTCGTAAATTCCAACGAGACAATATTTCATATCTTATACTTCTTATTAGCTGATTATCGGGCATCCATCTGGTCGAAATCGTGTATGGATACACAGATACACAAAAAGAAACATAGGACAAAATCAATATATTCCTCGTTTCAGTCAGAATATAAGACTCAAGGGGTCTTTATAATATTTTTTTGGTTTGTATATAATTTATATAAGTATTATTTATTGATTACAAAATAATCATAATATAGAAAATCGGCTATTAAGAACTTGGAAGAGTTTATAAACCCTTCAGGTTAGTTCTGAAGTAGACTCAGGAGAGTTTATCACCACATCGGTTTAATAAGATTTAATGAACGGTCAAGAACAAATCTTTTATAGGCCGTTTACTAAGATTGAAAGCCACGATAATTGTTTGCATTTGCAAATTTATAAGTGTGCCAACATATTATGTACAGTTGGCACATAGGAGTACGTTACTTCAGGATAGAATAAACGTGCAATGGCAATCGAGTTTTGAAAACGTAATCATACGAAGTTAAAACTCATTGCCAGTAACATTTCCACCGACGGCACTCAACCATTAAGACTATCGAGTATGAGAAAAAACGCGCGTGTATTTTTCATTTCGTTATTTTTTATGTATTTAATTTTTGTTTTTTTTTTTTCTACCAATATCTATCCATCCGAGGGGTTCTGACTAATTCATGACAAAAGCTTTAGCTCCTCCACCTCCGCGGCGTAACGTGATAATGAGTATGTCAATGAGATTTAATGGTTCGTTTTCCGATCGGTTTATTTGCTCAGCAGTTCGAGACACACGAAGAAAGTTCAATATGCGTGACAATGGGATGCTTCAATAACCGATTTGTCACGCCCGGTTTCGAGGATATGAACATTTATACGTATCGCCGACCGTGTCACCGGACGTTTATAATATGTGTAATTGAATAGCCGTGAGTGTAGACAGTTTCGGGATTGACGTTTTCGACATAAAGAACACATTATTGAAAATCTCGGGTGAACCTGCGCGAGAACGACTATTGGACACTTTGTGTATACACATACTAGCACACGATTTATACGTGTAACGGTGCACGGCCGTGTTTTCGGTATTTCTATTTCATTGAATACAGAACATCCTATGAGATAATCGGTGTACTCAAAATTGTAGGCAAGCATATTACATATAAACGCACACGAATTAAATAAATATAAACATAACTTAAATATAAATATAACTTCTATATTTTAGAAGTGCATATTTCTAGAACTTAACGGTTTAATATATTATTGCACGCGCTTGCACTATCCATATTGACATAATAGGTCACTGTTATTGCACGCAGTTCTAATGCGTAAAGCATCAATCATGTTAACGATTCTGAATCATAAAAATCACGTTTAGTGTCTTGTGCTTGTACCATACGTTTATAGTTCAAACTTACATTTAACACTAAAAATGTACACTGTTGATTGTTGATTTTCATAAATAATATTAGAATATTATACGATGTTTTTCACTTTACCCATTAGATGTATAATTTAAGTTTCGAAAAATTATATATACCTACCTAACCATTGAAAATAGCGATCTTATTTTCAATATTAAAACAGTAGCTAATCAACTTGGCCGACGCCATACGTAAATTAAATTTGTTATTTACGTCGTGATTAAATTGGAACAATTATTCCAATCTATCATGTAATTATACGCAATACAATTGTAATGATGTGCATCATTCGATTATTACTCAACGTGCAACAATATAAATATTTATAGATATAATCATTGACGTAGATACAATTTTTTTCTAGAGGGGATATTTAAAAGTCTATTCATAATATTCTTAGTATATCTTAATACAAGGTCCTATATAATACTATTACATTTAAAATGGTATTATTATTATTTCTCGTATTTAATGAAAATTATTTTGTTACTCAATTTTCAATATATACTTAATGAAAATATCATTTTATTATAATATATAAATTATTTGTTATTTAATAAATTAATTATTAATAAATAATAATTAAATATCATTAAAAAGAAATCTAGAGGGGTGGAAACCCTTTTACCCCCTTCCCGTAACTACGCCACTATGTATAACTATTTAGCATAAATAGTTTGCATATGACTGCTTTTTACATTTATTATTTTTACAGTTCACACATTTCAACCCATAGGTCATACAATTCACAATAAAATGCTGTTATTTTTTAAGTCGGTTCGTTTGAACTTGATTGTTTCTTATAGATATTTGCATGTTGTTCATTATTAATTCTATATTTTATTTTTTTTTAGATTTTTCCGGAAATAAGTTATTAACCGTATCACACTAAGTTATATCTCATCACAAATAAACAAGTTTTTTTCTACAAAAATGATTATTAATACTTGCGAGTGTTCACGCACGCATGTAATTATTTCCGTGGTTGTTATAATATTGATGAAACTTTAAATTAAAATATATTCAGTAGATAACTACAATTTTGATAATATTAAGAATGCGGTTTTTAAAAATTATTAATTTTTTTTTTTTTAATTTTACTTTAAAAGCCTTTTAGGCTCTCAGCAGCTTCAACTAAATTATTCAACCAATTATCAATTAATGTACCTAAATTTATAAATGCTAAGGAACTGTACAAGAATTGATTTAAATATTTTAATATTTAAATTGATTTAACGTAATATTTTATTTAATCAAAAATTCCGGATATATCTATATTCATATCATATAAATTGTACAAATAATGACAAATGGGCGTAACACGTTTCCACCAAAAGTAAACCTTTCCCTTTTTACCAATACTCGTTTCCACCAAAAGTGTATCTTTCCCTTTTCCACCAATATCCGTTTCCACCAAATAAGATAAAATATCTATACTTTTCGTGGGTTTTTCGGATTGATGTAAAATATATATAAATATACACACAATATAGTCAATGTATATTGTATATTTATTGTATTTAATTGTATGTTAAACCGTTATCGTACTTATGCATGTACTTTTATGTCCATTAACCATTATAATATCAAGTGAACAGATGACATAGTTTAAATAGTGCATTACAACTGCGTGTGTGTTAAAATAAAACATAAATTTTAAAAATTTATAATTCTACGATGGCTAAAGTTATCGAAAGTAACAGTGGAAATAAAACACTAGTAATAAATAACTTTAAATTTTTTATTGGATCAGTTAACAAATATCAACTAATTATATATATAGTTACAATTTACATAACTAAGGTATCGTATATCATAATTTTTTATTTAATTCATATTTTTTCATCTTTTTATATCTGACCATTTTTTTAAATAAAATTTAACATTTTCCAACCTATATTGTATATATTATATAATGCCTTTACATTTATTGAATTAATAGTATATGTTAAATAAAGTTATTTCTGTGCTATAGCTTTTAATTTAAGCGTAGTATACAATTTATTTGGTATAAACGTGGTCAATATCTCATTTGATGGAAACGGATATTGGTGGAAAAGGGAATGATACACTTTTGGTGGAAACGAGTATTGGTGGAAACGGGCATCGCCCTGAAAAATATGATTCGATAAATACTACGGTGGGCTAACTGCTATTAAATTAAAAAATTATATTATTCGTATAAATTCACAAATTGCATAAATATGAAATTATTAATAAAATTATGTATTAATATGGGTGTACACTTAACGTAATAATAATGAATACTCTTATGGTCGTATACCTTTTTTCATTAGTGACCATTTCCAACATACGAGTATGTACGCAATACACTTATTGTTTAAATGTTTTTATTGTTTGAAGTTGCATACGTCTTTTCTCACTCCTATGTAATCAAATCCGGTTGTTGATCTGAATACCGTGTAATATTGCAAAATAATAAACTATATTAACATCGCGTACGTTGAAATCATTCAAATTATGATAGATTAAAGATTACAAAGTGCTTTACACCGTATTGGATAACTGTTAAGTAACATACTTTACAAACATATATTGTTATGATGGCTTTATTTTGCTTTGTTATATTACATGATATTGAATTTTATAATGTATTCGCCGCCATTGCGGCAGCTGATTGCGCTTCTCGTTAACGTTGTCGTTATGTAACACTGTACACCGCATTATATCGATTGTTTAGAGAAATTACGACCAATTACATTCGTAATACAGGTACACACGAGTATTCATATTTTTATACGATAGTATATTATTCTCAAAATATTTCATTGCAATAGATACAGTGTGTAACTTCACGTTCGTAATTTTTTGACCCATCATGAACGCAAAAATTTGTTGAATGAAAAAACAGTATTAATAATTTTCATAGTTACGGTAAATTTATATATTGATATACATATTGACTTGTATGTATGAAGTGAGTATGTGTATATAAATATGAAACGGTACAGATATACTCATAATATTAAATGAGTGCATTTACATACATTTTTTTAATCGCAGCAAAAATTATACAAGTGTGCAGTATAAACAGATAATTTTTCCAACACGAAATACTATACCTCGTAGAAAACGCACAAAAATGAATTATTCAATATCGTTAACAACATAATGTAAATTAGCGTACATCCATCTCGTGACAACGAAAATCTGTAGGTCAAAACGTCAGTAGTTAAATAGTAGGTAGGTATGCTTATATATTTGAGCATGCGTCTTACGAGAATTTACTGTTATAAATTTGTGGTGTAATAACGTCTACGTTATTCCAAAAATGTAATGGTGTTGTCACTTAGGGCCATGCTGCCCCCATTGGAAATATTTAATTAAATAGATAGTACACTAGTCGGGTCCCAAGATTTTACAAATACTACTTTTGTTGGTTCCATACAAAAAAAAAAATTCGCTTCTCCTTTATATGTAGACTGCAGACTTAAGACTGTCAGTTACCTATAAATTAGAACATAGGTACGATTTTTTTTTTTAAGTTTCTAATATATGTCATATAATTATTAATTCAAAATTAGAAAATTGGTATATAGTAAATAAATAAATAAATAAAATAATTTAAAAATTTAACACAATTGGTAAAAATTTAAATGATAGAGCTTTTACGAACTCAATCTATTAATTTTTTTAATATTATCTAGTGTATCAATACTTGTGAGTAACAGGTTTTATTGTCTTAGTGGTTGGATCGAACTAGTATGTTATGATTAAGGCTGGGATTTCGATACATTTAGCATTTTTTTTCTGAAGTTTTCTCTGCGATGCTCGTTTTGTTACAAATATGTTTTAGGTATTTTTAAATTAGAATAAGATATTTTATTTTGAAATTTTTTTGCATTTCTGACAATTTTTGATTTTAAGGTCATTTTTCTCATTTTTTAGGGCATTTTAGGGATTTTTAAGTCATTTTTGGTGTTTTTGAATTAAAAATTATAGATTATAGATTTTTTTTCCGACAGATTAATGTTATTGTGTAAGGCAGGGATCGACGACCCGCGGCTCGCGGGTCGCATATGGCCCGCGAATCAATTTTTTATGGCCTGCTCAAAGATGGTTAATTTTTGTGTTTTATTTTTGTTCGAAAAAATTTTTCATAAAATGTTCAATACTATTTAATTTTTTTTTCTTTATTAATAAAATCTAATCTAATCTTTAATAGTTAATGTTTATTCTATATAGTTATATAGTCAGTTTAATCTATAAAATTGTTATTATTATCTAATCGGAGTCGAAGATAATGATGGCTGCACTACTCAGTTATAGGATAAATTAAATATACTTATACAAGTATATTTAAAAATTAAAACCTTAAATATATTTAATATATGTATTTAATACATATGTATCCAATATACTTAATCTATGGTCATAGTTACTTTGCATTTGAAACAATTAGTATTACACCGTGATTACGCCCGTACGTGTCACTGTTTGCGTTTGAAATAGTTTCATTTTACAAGTAAATCCAAACATTATGGCGACTAAAAAATTGTGATGAACATCGTTTTTTTTTTAATAATTCTTGGGTTGATGTATACTTTTTCGTCGTAAACAAAGGTAAGCCATTATATTTAATTTGTTGAAAAATTAAATTTCTTCTTAAAAGCAATTTTTTCCAGTAACATTAATATTTTTTACACTCATATTTCTATGTAAAATAATCAAATATAATAGCAATACAATTATTAGTATATATTATATGTAAAATTTTTTTTTTAATGGGCCCATGATAAACATTTGAAAAAAAAATATGGCCCGCGTGGTTCAAAAGGTTGCCGACCCCTGGTGTAAGGTATACAATGTAAAAGTTACTGTTGATAAACATTTTACAATACAATATATAATAAATATTGTCTATTGATATTATCAATAGACAAACATATAAATGGAGTACAACGAAGAAAACAAATTGAAGAACAAGAAAAAAATATGTATATCTACCAAAAATTGTTGGGGAACAACAGGAGGCACGTTCTAGTGTAACAACAAAGAATATTTTTTTATTTATTAATATATGAAGTAAAATAAAATATTTATGTATAATATACATTGTATATGTAATGTAATTTTTTTTTTAAATTTTAAAAAGCTATTTTAAATAAATTTTAAAGGCATTTTTTTAGTTTTATAAGTTATTTTTGCATATGTCATTTTTCGCGATTTTTAATGACATTAAAATCCTAGCTTTAGTTATGATTTTTACAGTCGGACCCAATTAGTTGTTTATTTGTATCATAAACATTATCTGGGACCGAACTTGGATACACCCACTCATATACCTAGGGAGCACAATCAGAAATAATGGAAGAAATAGGAATGAAATATCAAAACACATATGTCAAGCTAAAATAGGCTTTATCAACAACTTCAAAAACATACTTTAACAACAAGAAAACTGTACATCAAGAAATATTAGCCTAAAAACAATAAAACTTTAAAAATGCATGTATGGAGTATAGCTCTTTATGTGAAACCTTGACAATATCAACAAAAGAACGAAAATAGGCTAAAGTCATTTGAAATATGGTGCTATAGAAAAATATTAATGATAAGTTGGATGTTTTTTTTTTTATTTTTCAATCCGGAGATTTTAACAAATGTTTTACAATAAATGGTTTCTCCATCATTCGCCATATTCTTAAGTTCCCTGTTAGAAATGACTCCTACATAATAATATATAATAATAATATGCAGATTATTTGGCTAATGTATCTCGTCTTAGGTCTTCCTCTTGATCTTGTACCCTCTATCATTTCTTCGGTTATTAAACTATGCAATTCATCTCAATGTCTCAACGAGTGTCCTATCATCTGCCATCTCCTTCTCTTTATAATGTCTATCAATGTTTGTTTTTCACCTATTGTCCTCAGGATGTCTTCATTTGATCTTCTATCAGTCCAGCTTATTCTCTGCATCTTTCTCCAGCACCACATCTCCAGAGCTTCTAACATATCTTTTTCTTTCTTATTAATTGTCCAGATCTCACTTCCGTATAATGCCACACTCCAGACGTATGTTTTTATGAGTTGCTTCTTCGTTACTATGTTCATATTTTTTGATGTTAGTATTTTTCTCTTTTTAAGTTGGATGTATAGAGAGACAAATGTAAAGGTACTGAAAATAATTACAGATGGAAAGTTATTATGGAAATTATGTAGTTGGAAGACGAATCGAATGGATAAGTCATATGATAAATCACACGAAATACTACTAAAACTAATTTTAAAAGAAAGCGTAGAAGGGGACAACCATAAGGGAATATCTAGAGTATATTCAACTGATAATAAAAGACAAAGGATACAACTCATATATAGAAATGAAAAGGAAAGCGAACAGAATGGAAGGTGGCCGTAAACCAAACTACTGATTGAAAGTATAGAGAGAATAAGACAATATGGATAAACATGTTAATCTGTAATTTCTCACAGAATTTACACACACTTCACCGACTGCAAAAAGTCCTGCAACATCAGCCGTTCGGTAAGCTATTATAAACTGGCTAATTTCACCTTATAAATAATGCAATACGCGCATGTATATTCCCGAGGTAAACTTAGAGCGATATATATTTTTATTTTCAAACCACCGTCATTATTATTATTACCTTTTAACGATATGCTTCGCGCACATTAGTCGGTACTCGTACACATGAATACAATAACAATATTAACCACACGCAGCGCACGGAACTCGCGAAGGCAATGTCAAAAGAACGATTTATTATACGTATAGAATTATTATTGCACTCATGAGCGTCATGAGTGCTCCGTTTGACAGAAAGTTGAATTTTAATTTTTGCCCACAAATTCGTGTTTTAAATAAACCGCTCATGGTGCTCCTCTTTTCCGTACTCGAACACGACACGGTCTGTTTACATTATTATACGTATACACGCGTATCCAAATGTAATATGTTTTTTTGAAATAATAAACACGTAATCAAATAATAAATAACAGATCATTACATGTACTTTTATTATACATTACCAATTTATTATTTTGAATAACGAGCGTAGGATATTCAAACGGTGTGTATGATGAAAAAAAAAATTATTCAATTAAAAAAAAAACCAAGTACGTGTTGATGGGTGTGTAATAATCTTCTTTATACGATTATTTAAACGACATGATAATTGTATATTTCGTAAATTTATCTTAATAACCTCGTGTTTCCAATACTGAGGTTGCTCAACCATGTCTTCTATACATACCTAGCTTAAATCGGCTACTACTTTTATCGAACTACCATATAATTTATGCATATATAAGATAATGTAATATACGCGTAACACAGTTGATGACTAAAGCGCTTAGTATACCTTGTATACGTTTCTATAATATTTTTATAGGCACGACACGCACAATACTATGCGCTGTAACGTGTGTACTATTATTATAAACCACAAACGGTACACCTGATATATTATAAACAATTATTATTTTGTTCCTATTCTACTTGTACATAAAAAAAAAATAATTAAAGAATAAATTAAACAATTATTGTATTATTTCACCAGCGTATTTTTTATAAAAATGAATTAACGTATAATTTACGCGAAAACATTTTCATCATATTGTCGAAGCAAAATTTAAACCCGAAATAATAATATTTTATTAAAGTTTATTTATATTAAATTATTATTTTGACTTTGTTGTATTTTTTTTATTAAAATAAAAAAATTCATAATTTTAATTTCATTAATTTGGTTTTCTATACTTTAAAGTTTCGCTTATATCTTTTATTGTATGTGCAAACACTAGAATATTTTATCGTGATGGTAAAAAAAAAATGTAGCTATATAATTTACACATTAAAGCACACTTTGAAGAGAAATTTTTCGTAAAGTTGTTTTAATCATTTTCATTTATATAGTCATATAATATTAATTTTTATTTTGAGAAGATATAGGGCCTAGTGTGTGAATCCATGAACTTCGACTTTTGATTATTTGACTAAAAACTGTATACGTAAAGGGTTTAAACATTTTTCAATGATTTCTATATTCAAAATTACTCTTTTTAATTTAACTTAAATATTATTTACAATGTTTCCATATAGGTTTAGTTTGAACAGAGAAATCGGTCATTGTACAAGACCATACGTGTGGTTATTATTTTATATGTTATGGTTGACGAACAGAATATACACGAAACAGTAGCCACAAAATAATATGCAAATTAGGCAACATTAATAACATTAATAATAATAATAATAATAATAATAATAATAATAAAAATAATAATAATAGTAGTAGTAGCCGATAGACAATGTGAAATACGAGATTATCTTTTACTCGCCTGTACGACATTAACATGTTTATTCGCTCGGCGTTAGTACTGCCGAAGAAGGGTAGGGTGGGAAATCGTTTCGGGTTGACTCGGAGCGTTGAACATAATACTGGTGCCCATGAAAATATGTAATATATTTATACCATTATGCGCAGTCTTACGGGATATAAATATTTTTAAATATTGTATTATAAACAACGATTTACAATAGCTGGTACACACATTACACATGCATACACACACCTTGTTTTCGGGGTAAGTATAACGATTACGAAAATAATAATAATACTCATATTTGTTCTCCGACGAGATGAATTCAACACGCGCGTTTAATAGGTATGGCTAATCGAAATCGACTGTTCTACACACCTAACCGGCTACGCGCAAGTACGTATATATATTATAATAAGAAATAACCCGTTTAGACATGTAAATTTGTGTTACCCCGGTATTTTGAAAAAAAAAAACCGACCGTAATTCAGGTAGCCACGAACAATTTTGTGTGTGTGGGAAGCACTACTGCGGCGGCGGCGAAGGATATCTCGCGGCTATCGTCGTTCGTATTGATATCTATTCCGTGGTCCAGACTCACGCGGCGGTGGCAGACAACCTGGTGGAATATTGCGTGCGCCGAAACGACGACGACGACGTGTTTACAATACACACACACACACACACGTACGTACGTAAGTACGTACGACTCTCACGAAACATAATATACGAAACATTGTTGCGTCGGAGAAACGGTTTTTTTATACGTTCATTATTATTTTATACTTCCGAACAATAATACGAAAACGTCGGACAGACGCACTAACAGACATACCAACAGGCCCTGGGCGTTGCAGGAGTGGAAAATATACAGATTCTGTGTTGGAACAACCCCACCGTCACACGTAAGCCGACCGACACGCGGGGGCGAATATCGTGTTATAAAATCATTACTCGACTGTACGTTTGTTTGAATAGCTGCTGCTCCTGCTGCCGAATGTGTGGGAGACGTATTACGTACCGTGGACCGAAAAGGACCCTACGGTGATAAACGCACACCGAAATCGTTTTTTTTTTTTCTCGTCCGTCCGAACGTGTAATTTACCTATTAACTTTAACGTTTGCCCCGTAGGCTCGTACAAGGAAAATACGGTTAAACGTTTTGTTAACATTATTTATATTATATTATTTTGTGTGAAAATGGTTCACGGTTTAATCGACCGTTTACCCGGTACTACACGTACATACATTTCAGCCGTTTCGAGCAATATAATATATTTAAGGTATACCCACTTAACCCATTTTGTAAGACTTACCGCAAGAAACACGGTTTTCTTTACATATGCATTCATATGTGTGCTTGAAACTCTAATCGTACGAGTTGTGTATGGGATTTATTTTCTACATAATTCTCCACTACATGGTTTTGCCCTACAAAACGTGTACAATACGTTATATTTATTTGATTGATTTTCGTGATTATTATGACAAAATATGTGAAAAACATGACTTTTTCTGAGAGTTACGTACTCGAGTGAGCGTTGTATGAACATTTGAATTACAGTGTAGCACAGTTATAGATATGTGCACTATAGATGAACACGTACATTTTATCACTTACCTTCCTTGGACGTGCGTTTTAACCTTATACCAATCACTTAATACGCTCATTATGCGTTCGTGATGAAGACATTTGTTCAGCTTCATAAGGTATTTTTCATTATTGTTTTTCCATGTCAAAGTGCGCCAACTCCTTTGGTCGACAATCTGTGACATCTCAAACAGTGAATAATCATGTAAAGTTGAAACTCGTCACAAAAAATAATAGGTGAAAATGTTTGGTCAAACACGTCGTGTTCAAAGATTTATACATATATTGAACTTCATAATGAATTACTAACAAACGCCATATCGAAAAAAGTACTATTAGGTATTAAAATAAGCCAGAGTTTGATAAGTTAAAAATATTTATTAATGGTTTGAAAAAATATAACGTAGCTGAAAAATACGTATGAAAAGAATGGACGACATAAAATAACTTTCGAAGTGATTTTTAATTTAAATATTCTTAAAGGGTATTCAAATGTATACGGATTATGAGCAGCGAAAAAAACTGTACTTTACCAACTTCTTTTCAAAATTAATCATCCCACTGAAACTCAAAACTGTCAACTTGACATTATCCACCAGCATTTATTTTTTTACAGATATTCTGTCCTAATTTTAAAATTGGTTGTTACTATTTGGATACAATCACTAGACGTCACTATAATCATTTGTATTCAACCAGAGCCATCAATGGCTATACAAGAGCTCATGAGCGGCCTTTTAGTAAGCTAAGAAAAAGTTGAATAAAAACATCAAAAGCTATGTTACAGCATAAAATTTAAAGTTGTAATTTATATTATTTGGAGCCTCCAGTCAGATGGGAACCCTGGGCACATAAAGACTATGGGAGAAGACAGATCTGTATTAAACTCGATAACACTGGTTTTCAATAGTAAAAATAAAATAACTCTAAGCAACAGTTTTATTGTTGAAAGTTTTTATCGAATTGAATGCAAACGATTAGAATGACATCCAGTGATTGCAACCAAGTAAGCGCTATTGTCCACATTAATAATAAGATTACCATATCTGTTTATTACCTGTATGTTACCAATACTTTCACTCATCATTTACAAAAGCATTATATCATATGCGATTGAAAGTATTTCAGAAAGATATTCGGAAACTGTAGTATTTTAACATAATTTATTAATATGTTGGTAAAATACTCGTATGTTAGAGTTGACATAGTTCAATATAACTTGAAGGTAGTCTTTATTGGTTTATGTTTAAATTATTTGATTTGAGGCTGAGGAAAGGGCAGACGGCAAAGCCCCCTAGGGTCCATGTTGAATATATAACAGTTGTACACTAGGAACTTATAGTTATAAATCGTTTCACTGAGTCCTTTACTTCGTTTTCCTGCAAATCGAGTTCCGCTATTTTCTTCACCTGATTCACTTTACACGTACACCCGTGTCTCCCGCGCTCGTTCTCGAACGATCGTCTGCTATTATGATGAAATCGTCGAAGCGTGTGCACGTTCTGAACGCTACCGTTCGACAAACAAGGTTCCCGCGTTCTGACAACTATTCGTGATCGCTAATCATATATTAATATGCGAAGAATAGTAGAGCCCGGGATCGGGTTCAACACTATCCAGTTGTACACAACACATCGCAGTTACCGTTTTCAGATTATTTCGACCTCCATTCGGACGAATTCTTGTTCGATATAATGCACAGCGTGGGGGTACTAAGAGTTTTGATTTAGTACGATGCCAAACTCAACTTCTTTACAGACCGCGTGTAGTCCGCTAAATCGGGATACAACTAGGTACCTAATATGATAAATTTAGTTGATTCGACTTGTATTATGTTGATTTTCAATTTAAAAATTAAAAACAATATTATTCTAATAACGGGAACAAGAATTATCGGCCATTAATTATTGAACTAAATGAACAAACATCATGAGAAATAACATCGACTTTACGTCTATATATTTTCTGTTCTACTGGTAGCGGGTTAATTGGTCCAGTATTATTTATTGGAACTTACGAAAACGATGAATCGTTAAATTTCAGAAACAGCAAACAAAAGCCAACATCTTGATAATTATTAGATATCTTAAAGTCTGAAAAAAAATCATCAATACTCATGAAGATGATTAATACTTCCACACTTCAACCAACTTATTTGTCGTAACAAATATTGATCCAGCTAAGTATATTATCGATAATTAATACTAGGTCAAATTTTTTAGTATTAGACTTCTACACAACTTTCAACTCAAAATTACAAAATTACTGATTTTATCAAAAGGTGAAATAAGATGAAATTTAACACAATTTTTTATTTCGGTATTTCCTTAACATCAATATATCTATTTAAAAAATCAAAATACTACATTTATAATGTAACAACCGTGTTCAATCTTTTGCTCGATCTTAAAATAGTGTACAACATGAAATTTTTAGTGTAGACTTGCAAAACGAAAAATTATTTGACAAAAAAAAAAAAAAAATCATCGATAAAACCAATACTTTCTTCGCTTGGTTCAAAGTCTAAGATCAATAAATTGCTAAGCATAAGTTTTAAGACCTTTTTATAGGTACTTGCATGTATACGTCTCCAGAGGTGGGCAAGACGGGGCACCCCCTAGAATTTTAAATTTGTTTTCCAAAGAATTTTATGTTAGGCGTCAATTAAGTAAACATAGATTACTTTAATATAACATATATTATACATAGAAGAAAACTATCTTTAATAAAAATTGGATTATTTTATCACACCGTATATCTTATATTTAAGGAAAAAAAATGTATAAATAAAATGTAAGTATAAATGTACAAAAAAAATCTTATTTATTTTTTTAGTTAATTCCCTCCCTCCCCATTAAAAAATTTCTTGGAACACACATGATACAGAACAACAAATGTTAAACTTTTGTCTATCTAAAATTCAAAATTTAAAGAAACAATACTACTTTTGATAAATTTTCTTGGTATTTACTAACAGTAAAAATAAACACGGTTAAAATAAAGAGTGACGCTTATTCTCAGTATAATTCATACGCATAATAACTTCTCATTTTTTTTTTTTAAATTCAGGCCAATTTGAACCGAATTTCCGATATTAATTTATATCGATTCTTATTTCCAACCAACTTTCCAAAAGATAACTTACAGCTATTTACTTACGAATAAAATATAACTACTATAAATATTACCACGTTAAAATGCAAGAGCATGGTACTACAATTACTCCATTGTTCGGACATTATATAATAATGTATAATATTATTGTCCAGCCACTATGACCCACAGTGTCGTCATAATAACATTATAGACGGTTTAGTTTGTAATTAAAATGTGTTTTTTTAAACGTTCTAAACGTTTTAAATGTTCTATGCACAAGATACAAATTACAATGACATGCATTTAAATACTGAACACTAATTACGTATTTCAATAACATTCAATTACAATAAATGCATTTAAATACAATTAAGTATAGCGTGTGTATTTACCTACAGTAACCATCATTATGTAATATAGTATTTGACTTTAACATTGTTCAATATAAATTTAATTAATACTTCATGCGCTGTGCGCATAACATTCAATATATGGTGAACTTTTGACAGAATATTTAGTAGACTACATCGAACCTCTGCAGAGGTATTGTACGTAATCAATAGCCATGTGTTTACCACTGCCGTCGCCGTTAAGCGATAAAATGGAAATATAATTTTTTCTTAATTTCTGCCGTGACATAAACGTAATAAGTAGTAATCGTTTTATCGGTTCGCATGACGTCCCAACATCCGAATACAAATCTGGTTTATTTCAGGCGCATTTTTGTCCATTTCTCACACGGGCAATCCGCTGTGCATGGACTTGTGACCTCTAATAATATTATCTAGTTATTGTACGTACACCGTGATATTATTTACATAGTGCGTGCCTAATAATAATATAACATGTTGAACCGGAAACGTAGAAACGTTACTATACGCGTATTATTTCAATTTTTTTTTTTCGAACCGGATAATCACTAATTTTCCAATAGAATTAGATTGGCATTGACTCTATAACGTATGTAACATATATGCACATTGTATATGTACTTTGACTTTTTCTAGTAACAAAATGTCTAAATTTACAAGTTATAATTAATTATATAACAAAAATTCTTCGGTTCAACTATTATAGACGTATCCAAGTTGGGTCCTAGATAATATTTATGATAAAGATAAACAACTAAGTGGGTACAATTATAAAAAAATAACATTCGAGTTCGGTCCGAACACTAAGACAATAAAACCTGTAACTCTCAAGTATTAATACACTTGATAATATTAAAAAATTAATAGATTTGAGTTTGTAAAAGCTCTAAAATTTAAATTTTTATCAATTGTGTAAATTTTTTAATTTTTCAATCATTTGATTTATTTATTAACCATATACGAGTACCTGTGTATTAGTACCTGTGTTCTAATTCATATGTAACTGACAGTCCTAAGGCTGTAAAAATGAGAAATGAAACTTTTTTTTTTGAAAGGACCCAACTAGTGTAGTACTTGTGAAATCGTGGAACCCAGCTAGTGTACTACCTGAAAAACACTAGGATCTTACTAGACTGAATAAGGATCTTCGGGGTCCAACTAGTAAACGCTGACTATTAAACTAAATGGGTGTTAACAGTATATACGGCATGCGCGAAGGATATAAGCGGATATCGATGATACATCATTCAAAACCTTAGAGTGTAATAAGTATACTGCGCCTGGTATAATAATTATATACGTTGTGTAATTGATGTGTTCCGGTGTACACCGTACTTAATAAATACATTTAAAGTACAGTTAACGTAATGTTACGTGGGTTTTTTCAATAAAAAAAATACATTGATAAATAACCGCCAAGTTTGGATCTTTGATCGTCGTACGATTTCTTAAATATTTAATACTCAATATACACGATACGTGGATGATTTCGACAATTATATATATTATTATTATATAATTCTATAATTAATCAGCAACGTATAAGAAGGCAACATTCGTCAGTAAATATAACACCGGTTGATTGTTCTTCATTAAATATATAAGCCAAACAGAAATACCGAAAAATTTAAATATTTTTATGATATATATACATACATAAATACATACGAGTATACATATATTGATTTAGGCAGTAAGTTTCTGCGACTGTTAACAAGCCATAACGCATTGAATTTGTACGGTTCGTCCTTGTTTCATAAATCACCATAGCGCATCTGGTTACCGTAATTGTACTGGCCAACCAAAGAATATTAAAAATATTTTTTTTTTCTAGAAAATATAATTTTACCATTTTTTTTTTATTTGTGTTACTCATATTGATTGACAACTTATTTTATCCTTTCAATAAATAATTTACGCAATAAATATAGTCTTTATTCAATTATTTTTTTTATTTTTTTTTTGTGTATGCGTCTTTTGTAAAGGAAATTATTTGATATTCTATTTTTTTATAGGCTAAATGAAATGTAAAAACTCAAACTAAAAAAATTAAATAGTAAAATATCTTAAAATTATTTAATTACCATTTAAAAACACAAACCGAATATATTATATCGTTTCCACAAAAGTAATTTTACTTTTAAACTGTATATTATTTAAAAATTGTACATTGTTACTTATCGAACATTAGTATAAATAACTAAAACATAATAAAACAAGAAGCTTCAAAAATTGCCTTTGATCAGTATATCAAATGTCACTTCAAAAAGAATAAAATTCTTTGATCGGGTGAGGTACACCGACTGATAATCTTTTAAACTTGAAACCAATTTACCGTTGTTTTCGAAAAAACGATTCTAAGTGAAATACGTTAGTTGGATCAAATGATTTTTCTAAATATGATTGATATAATAGCAGAACCAAATGTCTTTAGAAGGAAAATTTCAGTTTGAATGTTTTGAATTTTGAAAAAAACTAGACATCTAGTTAATAAGGTTAATGACATAATTTTTTTTAATACTCGCGTTTCAGGCGTAATAACGCGACGGAATGTCGTCCAATCGTCAATAAAATGTAAATACCATACGCACACCTAACGATAAATGATCTACAGTAAATAATATCCGGGTAATCTGGTATGAATATACCCACCACGTCAATGCTCGTATGTTCAGATTATAATATATCACACGTACAGTAGACGCGAGTGTATAGGTTCATATATATATATAGCTGTGTTGCATACTTAGTGAGTGTACGAACTTTGCATAACATTACACGCGCACACACATGTTCAGCTATACACATTTTGTTATTATATAGGTATGCACGGTATAGCAAGAGGATAAGGCACGGCGCGTGGTCGCCCAATAACGGTCAATCGCCGGCCGTTCTAAATTGATTTTACATTGACGGATGAAAGGCAGTTTATCACTGATCGCCTAATAAGGGTGTCCGAGTATCATTTTTCTTTTGCTCACAAAACATTTAACCCGACTTAACCCGGTGCCACAGCAACAGCAGCAGCTTAAGTATATCGTAAAAGGTGTACAACAACGGTTTGTACATGCGCGTGTAAACGTCCGAACGGTATGGCTCGCGTTGTAATGCGTTCGAACGTAAAATAATATTATATACAGGTATAGGGCAGGCAGGCAATAGGTTGTATACACAGTTATACACAGCAAATAAAACTATAATGTAGTCGTACGCGCGGAGAGAGTAAGAGAGAGAGAGAGTGAGAGAGAGAGAAAGAATGAGAGTCAAAGGGTGCGAGTGAGAGACCGTAAGGAGAGATGGGAGAGAAAACAAACAAATTCCGATACGAAAAAAATAAAAAATAAATAATAAACACACGGTGTATAATATTGTACCGTGCACGCGTACTCGCACGTCGTTATTAATGTTGAAACGCTGTCAGATGCACACACGTCCGATGCAAGAGGGCAAATTCTCGGTGGACATACACCGAGCAGTGTTCGTTGACTGAGCCGTGTACGTTATATGCCTACGTTATGTGCGCATGTGTACAGGTATACACGTAAACATTATTATATTATAATAATGTATCGCAGCCGGTACACATGTTATAATAAATACATGCGAGCTACAACCGATATTCGTGATGATGCTTGTGAGGTTTCTCTTTCGCTCCGGTAACGATCGCACCGGTATAATATTATAATAATCAGTGATTGACAGTAGTCGAGAGTTTAGAAATCATCGCGCTGATTATGCACGATTGATATTTAGTGCGTTACTGGTAGGTATACCCACATACGCATGTGCTCCGTTAAGCGTTCGTTATTGTATTATATTCGTATACTACCGTATATAGGAAACATGCGTCCCCCGTACACCGATTTCGTACGCACACACGTTAGTTGCATTATACTAGTATAACAAATGCACGTGTTCCGTGCGAATCGACAACTCTTTCCAAATCCTTAGGGCTCAGAGTGTTCGTCGCACGGACGCTACAAAATACGTTTACTACTTCGGTACACAAGACATCTGTACATGGCTGTTACTATAATAGTGTTCAATCGATATGCTTTAAGAGTTTGGGTACAAAAATAGATTTCCCGAAACCTGTAGAATTCGAAACGAACTACGATTCCCCCTGATAAACAATGGAAACAGTTTTCAATTCGAGGATTGCATTGGTTTTGTCGCGATAATGATTTTATTTTTCGGTCACGCATGGAGAGTTTCAAATTTTTAAATCATTGGACTTCACTTTATCTACGAGTATATGTTTTGCTCTTCCTCAAACATTATAATCTCTACGGTTTAACATTGTCAAAAACGTACGTGAAGGCAAGCGATTGAGTCTTAGGTATATTATACTGCACCTCACAGTCGGTACCGATTTGAATATTAATGTATATTAACCACCAGCGCCATAAACATGTATTACTAATCAGTAGTAACTATATTATCTTATTCGATAATAGACAAATCATCTCTGTTTTATTCGGTAATGCTTTGAAGTAAACCATCGATAGATAAACGTGTACGTGTTCAGTTCGCCATTTTTTCTTATTATTATTATTATTCGTGAGTCATGAATGTAGTATACAAAAACATTGTAAATAAAAACATTAAAACTCGTATCCTTAAGAGATAATTTTTTTCGAACATGTTATGTACATTATTTATAATTTTTTTTTCAAAGAATGCGTTTTAGAAATGTGTATCATTTCAATTTCATTTAAACATACTCTTTGGTGTACGGAAAATATGAATTTAAGTACTAAACAGACGTTTTTAGACATTTTTCGTACAATCAGCCAATTAATTTCTAAACACTAACATTTTTGAACATGTATAGTTTATATATTATACACGACGGTTAAATTTAATGGCAAATGTAGAAATGGAAACATGAAATTGTTTAATTATTTAAAAATAAAATGGAAACATTTTCGTATATCGTCACAGATCGGTGATGTACTCATGGTAATACATCAACAGCCGAACATTTAACCCATCTAACAATGAATTCGTGCGAATTAAATGCCTCCGAATACACTGCGGTTTCTGTCGAACTTTCGGAATCTTTGAAAATCATCCTAAGTATCTAAAACCGTATTAATATTAAATAGCGGCCAGTCCCGCCGAATGGTACGTTGAAACGCCCGCCACCGACGAGTTTTTATCGTTCGGTGTACACCGTCAAAGAAAACACACGGATAAAAAAAATTAATAAAAAAAAAAAATAGCGCGGCAACAGTTGCTGTTCTGAAGATTATTAAATATATTATTTTACATTTTTACGGTATGATTTTTTTTCTCTCTTTCTTTTCTTGCACGGAGAAGAATCGTTACGACGGTTTTGGTGGCGGCGGCGGTGACGGTACAGGTGTACGCATATGCGGACCGACAGAAAATTCTGAAGCGAACGCCTCGACGAGCACATTACAGGTAGGCATCGTAGCTTTTGGGTACGCGTATATACGTATTCCGAACGCACGCACGCAATATAATAATATTAATTTTTTAGTGGTTTTACCGCGTTATAAGCGTGTGCGTGCGTGCGGTGGCGGCCGCAAGTGTATGTACTACTAGTTTTAGCGCGATGATGCGTGATTGATGATTTTTTTTTTTTTTGTCCAGGCTACCAAAAACACCGTATACGTACGATGTAGTGGTATACCAACGACGAAAAAAGTGAAAAAAAAATCCTTAAGGGAAGGCTGCGGGCGGGCGAGAGAATCAGGGTGATCCGGTGTGCGCGCGCGCGCGCGTTGGTGTCTAATAATATCCTTAAAGTTTTCACGTACGTCCTGCGTGCGTGAGAGAGAGGTATTATAATATCCGTGTTTCGACGTATTATAAAGGTTTTGTTTTTCTCCGCGCCGCCGCCGTCACGAGACATTCCTGCGGTGCAGTGACTGGACTGTTACTAGACTGCTACCGTATTTCGATGTGCGCACGCTTCGGTTGTTCTTTCACACAAGCACACACGAGGTGCAACGGCTGCCGCGCGCGCGGTATACGCGTTCCGACAGTTTGTTTTTGTTGTCCCGTAAGTATCCGCGCGCGCGCGCGCTCGCTCGTACACGCACTTGCACATCACTGGGATCGTCTAAGGCGCACGTTTATAATAAATAATTATTATAATACACGTCCGAACGATCCCCCCGGAGTCGACCGACGTAAAGAATGCGGCGTTCTTTTAAATCGTTTACCTTTTTCTTTTTTTTTTTCTTTTAATATCGTTTTATGAGCTATATATTATATATATATGTATATATGTATGTATATAGAATACTTACTCGATATTAAAATTATAATTCAGGAAGAAACGTCGTACAGCGTCTACAGCAGCTCGGCACAGCTATACTCATGTCGGTACCGAATTTTAGCGGACGGTTTAAATCATTTTTCGTTAAAAGTTATCTTGTTGGCTAACTCTCCTCCCTTATGCCGTTCCGTGAGCTATACTTGTTTACGCTTTTTTGATTCGATTCGGTTTCATGTTTATCGATTTGTATGATCTCCTTCGTATCATTTTGTGATGCGTTCGACTACAATAAACATATCTTAAACATCGCATAATTTCCTAATTATCAACAATTTAGGACAAAAATAAAAATACTTACGATTTCTGATCACCATTTTTGATGAGAGCGAATAAAGGTTTGTCTAAACACACGTAAATCGTTTTTGAATAAGCTTCTCAAACCCCCTAATATGGCAATAAGCGGATTTTAGTGATATTCGTGTATGATATGCGTACATCGTTCGTAGGGCCGGATTTAAGAAAATTGACGACTGGGGCTAATAAAAATGCAGCGTCCTCGCGTAGGCGGAATCAACGTGGTATGTTCGTGACTTTTTTTATATTCCGTAAACTTAAGAGCTTAACCCTTATAAACCCTTTACCCTTATACCAAGAGAAATTATTTGATGTCCCATGTACACTTATTTTTGTATAAATCGACTTTTTGTACTTTTTTCGATTTTAAGCGAATAATAGCTCATTAAATATATTCATAGGATGATTTGTTTGTATTTTTTTTTTTTTTTGTTGTGATTTCGTGTGACGTTGTACACGTTTAATGTTAATTTGTAACAACACACGTTACACACGTTATCGTCGAACACGAAACCCTTGAAAAAACTGTACAAACGCGTAAAAGCCATCATTCATGTTCTCGACTAAGACGGTTGACAACTACCATCATCATCATCATCATCATCATCGTCACCATCACCATCATATAGAGTTAATGTGACGATGACGGCGACGGCGGCGATGGAAACGTCTACGCGCGTAGCATACGTATTGAATTATTATTATTATCAGCCACCCGTGAGAGAGCTGCTGCTGATCACCGGCTACCGCACGCGCATTTGGTCATCGATAATAACGTGTCAAAATGCGTGCTATCGCGTCGATATACCCATATAATTAAGAACGTGATTGTTTAGCGGCTTTCGACTCGGTTAATTTTGTACAGTCTACCGTACGTATTGTTGAAAAACGCTTTAAAACCTATTCAGGAAAATAATAATTCCGTCGTACGCACACACACACACACACACACACACACACACACACATACACATAGTGCATACGTTTCGGTACGTGTACACACAATTACGCGTGCAAGTGTGTGTATGAACACGAAGACTAGTGGCTCCCAGTGGCGTGCGTGTGTCCGTTTCTGTTGGTGGAAAAACATTGTAACGCGCACAACGGTGTAATGTCATTTTTTCTACTCTCGCGCACACACCACATACGCGCGTACACCCATGTGTCTTTTTTCGTTTCCATCGATATACTTATTTTTGAAACGTGTGTGTGCGTGCGTCGGTCGAAACAATGCGACACAAATTAAAGGTAACTGACGACAGTGTTTGGCCCTCAATTCACCAGAAATGAATTACGCGCCAATGCCTATTATACAATATAGTATAACAACCGGCAAGATTTATGGGTTCCGCGCACAACGCAACGCCTAATTACTGGTTGTCAAAAGGACCTCTCATCGTCTTCGTCATCGTCGTCGTCACTGCATCGTCGTCGAAAGAAAGAATGCGCGTGTGGACGTATAATATGTGCGTGTACGTGTACGTGTGTGTGTGTGTGTGTGTGGTTACCGGTTCCACTTTTGTCGAGGAAATCTATTTACCGCGTATCGTACTGTATACTGGTTTGTTTGTTTTTTTCCCGTGTTGATACTCTCTGTCCTCCTTCAACCATTTTTACAACACATATGGTGTTTACGGTAGACTACAACTTTTTTTTTTTTTTTTATTAAAACGGAAATATAACAACAAAAAAGAAAAAAAAACAATAAAAACAATTAAAATCCGAAAATCCGTTCGTATTATATGAGGGGTATGGGCACACGAACATCCGCGTGAAGACGAAACAAACACGCGTGTACACATCATAAATAATAATATCAATGACATAATCTCAAACCGAATAATGAAAATAGTCGAACCTACGAATTTCCATAAACTATCAAACTCCGTTGAATCCGTTCGACTTTGTCGCGGTGCAGCCAGGGTCGTATTTATGCCTAGGCCCATGAAACCCGGGCCTAGGGCAGCAAATTTTGTAAGAAATTAAAAAAAAAAATCATATAAATATTTTATGCATTTATGTAACTGCGTAAATTAATATTATATAATATTTAATATTATAGTATAAATATCTGAGTGTATAATATACGGGCGCATGACACAGAAAATGTCAATAACACGAAATCAATTTTCTCGTAATGTGAGCTATAAAGATAAGATACCTACCTAGGTACATAATGTAAGTTGTTCCTAAAAGTAATTACGATAATAATATAATAAATATAGAAGTTGGCTAGAGATATTGTGTAGCCATATCGCACACGACAAATTAGAATTGATAATTATTTGTTTTGTTTATAATGACTATTGACCTAATTTCTTTAAAATTAAATAAATTTATTAGAAATAATTATAAGATTTTTTTTTCTTGGGGTAAGGGTGGCATATTTAAAAGGGCCTAGGGCGGCACTTGTTTTAAATCCGGCCCTGGGTGCAACCTGACGCAATTCACGCACACCCATTCATTCCGATTTTGTTCAATTTACCGATGAAAACACTCGACAATTGCTGCACATGAAATCCATATAAATATATACATCATAAAATGGCTAAGTAAGCCATTATATTGTATGCTTTCATATTTTATCTCCATTATAACACGTTATTATAAAACATTCATTACACGGGCTTATACAAAAAACAATTATAATTTATACAACAGATAATTTATTTGACAGTTAAACGGTATTTCCATGTTTTCCAATTCCTTGGAAAATAATAAAATAAAACTAAATGTTTAAATGTTAAATGTTCCACGAGGAGTTCTTATGAAGAGTAATACAATGAAAATATAACGATATTTCATGAAAAAAATATTATATGCATAATGTATATAGTACAAGTGTATATAGATCACATGAGCTACAGATTTAAAGACATAAGTAAAAATATAAAATGTCGTTAGATAAAATCATTGAGTATATAATAAATTATTAAAATTGCATGTTATCTCAAAGTAATATTAGAAAACCATAGAATAGCCATGAGCCCTTTAGTATTTTAACAATATGATATTATATTGTATACAGTTATAATATAAATGAAATTAATAATATCTTTAAATCGAGAGAATCGTAAACAAAGTGAAACTGCAACGCACATATTATAAAATACGTACAAGCGTCAAGCATAGTTGATGTATAATAAAATAATGTATACGTAAACAACGATTTATATTGCAATCAAATCTTAAACACATTATATTGGTTGTATATGTTGATTTTTCTCAACAAAGAGTATAACTGATCGGTACATAATACGTTACGTTAACAGTTTTAAAAAAACATACGTTCGATTTGCATACGGCGCTATGTATCTGTACACACTATAATTTCGTAAAAACCCCTCGGGACAAGGGCGGATTTCTTGTAAACGTTTAATAGTGTAAATTCGTTTTTTTTCCGTTCTTTCTTCTTCAAAGATCGTGTTTGATACGCCGACCATATCCCGTGTCGGTCTATTTAGTTGTAATAAGCGGAAGAGTTGGCAGGGGGGTAGTACAAGACAGCTGTTGGGATGTATGTAGGTACTGTCCACGGGGGCGTAAAGCGATATTATAAGAACAACCTGCGAACTACAGATGCACACTTACGATTACAACTACCGGACAACGCTGCCGACGTGTATCAAAAACGGGGGAAAAAAATACAAAGCTTGTTTCCTATTGTGAGAGTAATAAATTACCCGGGTATCATGTGAAGGAATAAAGTGAAGAAATTCAAAATTAACATCAAGTGCGAACGTGGTTCTAGTGGAAAGCAACTCCTGATTCCAAATGACTCCCAAACTCGCTGATTATAATAGTAATAATTATAATATAAGCTGGTTAGAAACATATCTAACTTAAAATTACCATTTAAATTTAAATATAAATATATTGAATTGTATTTCGAGTACCTATATACATTAATAAAACAAAAATCTAATAGATAAACGGTCTCTTAGTAGATCTCTTCTTATTTATTCAAATAAATAAATACTTAAATAATTTTAACAACTATCGAATTTTGGTTCCAAGTGTAACATAACTTTATTACATCCAGCCACGCAAGTTATATCTCCATATATGTGAAATTACTTGTAACGGAAAAATATCTTGATTATATCTAATCATATTGTATTTACATGAAATAAGCAAGTTATAATTTATAGGTTAGGATTTTGTTTGGCAGAGTGATACTTTGCTGTCAAGTATATAGGAAGATTTGGAAAAATTTAATAATTAAAGAATTTATAATTGTTTGTTCTATATTTTTTTAATAAATCTAAGACAACAAATTGTGGCTGGACAATAACCGCTACCAGTAAACACTCACTGTTGAATCTACCCAAAAGCATTATTTGGAAATAATCTATCGCGTCAAATACATAGAAATTGACTGTACATAATTTTATTAATTGTTTACCAAGTGTAATTTCTTAACCACGGTTTACATATTATTTAAATAAAAAATATAAGTGTAGAAAGCAATATGTTAGAATAAAAAATACAGACGAACAGAGATAATGGATAAAAAAAAAAAAATTAATAACAAACAAAAAATCATCCGAAAATCGTCTTTAATCGATGAAAAGACTTTCTGGAGTAAACCGAAACAGAAGTACATATAAACGAAACGAATACCGTCTAAACTCAACGATAGTCAATGGCGTCTATATAACCGTATAATGTGGCGGACACAATATCGAATACCAAGTCTCGAGCATTATTTTGGCTTCTTTCAATTATTATTCAATAATAACGTGCGTTCTGAAGTGTTCTTAACTCTTATGACCAACACTATTTGAGCTTTATGTTTACAGTAAGACATTCAAGCTGGATAATTTAGTAGGACATAAGAGCTTAACGAAATTAATTAATTTGACTACTTTTACTTGCGATCAACGATCCCAAAATTTCGTGTATCCGGACATACATTATTTCGGATCATTGATGTTATATGGTGTACAAAGAAAGTTCAATACTTTTTGTATAATTTATAGTAGAATATTGACTTTTAATTAAAATGCATAGTTTTAGCCACAAAAACTGCAGTGAATTTTATACAAATAAATAAACACATATATTACACTATACGCCCAATAGTTATTTTCATATGTTTATACCACAATTAATTGCTTTTACGAGTTGTCCGTTAAATAATGAATCTTAGCGACAATCTACCTATACGTTAACTGTTAAATTAAATGTATTGAATATAATGAGGCATGCAGTTTCACAACCAGCCATAATCAATTTTTTAAATGTTTTAGGAATAACAAAAAACCAAAAAGAACTTAAAATTTTACTCTATGATTTTGTAATAAATATGGTTAGGTTAGGAATAGGTTTGGAATGCATACATATTGTATTTTAATAGGTGTTTTATAAAAATATTATTTCAATAGTTATATCCAGTTTTAGTTTCAAGATAGCTGGTTTTGTTGCAAATTTCATAATTTGGCTGGTTTTGAAACTAACATAGGAATATTTTAATAAAAACAAAATATTATAATATTATTATATTTTACTTTAGACAAACAATATTAAACTATTAACAATATACACAAAACAATAGGACGTAACATTTAGTAACTTAATAAACTAATTGAAAATAAAAATATAACTATGATAAGACTCTCGTAAAGTTTATATTATTATCAATTATTTGTTTGCAGGGAAAAAAATCATAATTAATTATGGCTGGTTTTGAAGTAAACATAGTATGATGGGTGGAAACCAACCACAATTTTCCATGATCATTTTAGACTAGTTATGTGACCTCTTTTGGTGTTCAATATTTTTACAGGACTTGTAATACTGTATTATTTCCATTAAGAAAATACAAGAAAAAAAAACAGTTTTCAAAAAATGGTCTTTTGGCTGGTTTTGAAACTACAAGCCTCAATTTAATCGTTATTAAAACGAATTGTTTCGTCGATGTTGCACTGATAAATTTATTATAATATTATTAATATTATGTGTAATATTTAATTGAATGTCGAGTTCTTCGCGTACGATGAAACATTTGCGATGGCTATTATTGGTCTGAAATTGTACGACATTGAGAGAAATCATTATTACTATTATTATTATCATCATCCTATGTTTGTATTTTATAAAAACGATCGTCGTGCCCGTTGGGAGACGCTCGGCGTACCCTGGTAGGCCCAGAAGCTATATGAAAACACTGTACGTATTAAGTGCAATGCCGATGGGTACAATAAATTCAACACGTCCGACTGCAATCGGTGAACACCGATCTGCTTCCATGTGCCACACACCTAATGTGCGAAGACACCGCTCGTGTACACGCACGTAAATAATATAATGTATATAATATTAGACGTTCGATATTTTACTAGGCGTTAGCGTTAAGTCCGTAGGGCGCGAAATATCGACCAACGTGCGAGAACGATGTGGTATAAATAATTTGTTTCGCACTTCTTCCCGTGCAGTTTATCATGATGTCCGGACAGAATACACCGGCAGACGTTTTGTAATAAACGTTTTTTTTTTTTTTTTGTTTTTTTAGTTTTGTTCGTGTGAAATTGGATCGTTACGCAGGTGGAGGACGTGTTTTCGTACGGATTTTGACCTGCAATTTACCCCGAAATTATAACTCGATAGTTGCATCATTATTATTATAATTATCATTATGATGTATTTACTTGGCATAGTCCGACGACCACCGTGCATAACTACACTTTTATATTTATTTTATTTGTTTATAACATGACCAATCGAAGAGTAGACATTATTTACGCCACGATAACAGTGATTCGGCTGTACGCAAAGATAGTTCAATGAAATGAAATCATTGCACGAGCAAATTTTTTCAGGATGAATTTATTTCAGTTTTCAAGCGTACGATTAAATAAAAGATGTTTTAAAGCGTTTTAAACGCTCCTCGGGCGTTTTGTCTACAAAAAAGTAACGTTAGGCGTTTCGATATTTGATATTGCTATAATTTTTTTAAGATAATAACTGTATCGATAATTTATTCCGGTGGTTAAAAAATTCATGGATGACTTTTTATTTATTTTTACCACAGTTAAAGTCACCCAGGTGCTATGGTGTGTTTCGACGAATACAGATCTCGCCGAACCAGAGGTGATCGGTGGTCGGAATTAAATTTGCTATTGATTTAAAGTGTCCTACGATTGTGGTGACAACTCACGATTTACATCCGTAGGATACCACGTTTATGTTTTCCGGGTACCGCGGTCGTCCGTAAGTAGTTCGTATGATGAACACAATACGAACAAAACTATTGAATCGAAGACCGTGTTTTATTTTTAAAGTCATATCTCTGCGTACATTGATCAATAAACACATCTCGGGTATATACATGCTGTATACAACGTCATCCCGGTAATGTTTTGGGCTGGATTTGCATGTGTAAGCACCTTTAAAACCGAATACCGCTTAAACGGACGGTATACACATCATCAATAACCAACCTCCACCGCGCCGGCACTTGATCCCGCGTAACGACGGCTCGTTACCGTGATATCGGTTATGCGTGTGTGGAACAACAGCGCGTGAGCCTTGTTCAAATCGTGTGACAGACGGTAAAGATACTCCCGTCTGTCCACCCGTCGCATCACAACGCCAGTTAAGCCGAAGAACGCACGTCGTGTTAAATAAAAAATAAAAACAAAAACATGTAAAAAGTTATAATACCTACGGGAACGTTTATTATAAACAGCAATAGTGCCAAATAAAAATATATGAATGCTTATGTAGGTGCTTTCTTCTTGTAATATAATACGTTCACTGTTTTATTTATGAACCAGATATGCCACCTCGATGAAACATAATGTGCGTATACACTCGTACACTGCGCAGGGGCATATTAAGACTTACTTCTTGGGGGTGGGGACTCAGATTTTTTTTCTTTAATTCAGGCTCAAAATTTACAAGTAAAATTTTTGGTAATATTTAAATCAGGTGAATCCTTAATATTTGTGGTTTTTTTTTCTAATCTAATGCCCGATCCACATAGAATCAACTTTTGTGTAATTCTTTTTTAACGCCTGTCTGTGTTTTGAAAGTTACGCTTGTGTTGTATTTGATTTTTCACTAAGTTTTGTCGTAATTTTATTTCGTTATGAAATGATCCACATTAAAAAAATTTGAAATGTATATCTCACATATAATTAATTCTTTAAATACGGATTCATGCGGTGGCGATCGCTCCTTCCCCCCCCCCTAAAATACGCCCATGACATTACGAAGAGGAACTCGGATCGAGATTTTCGGCACGATAACATTATGATTCGTATATTTTTCGTACGATTTAGAGAATTTCCCGATTTACAGTGACTCGTCCAGAGGTATTAAAATATAGTAGCAACGTTTGCGCGTCCAACAATTATTATTGGACAAATGGATCTTGACAAAATTAAAAATTTCCTAATCAAAAATTATACGCGAATGCGATTTAAGTTGTTTTTAAATCATAAAGATATTTTATTCCGATCCCACCCACAAAAACCAAAATCAAATAAAAATAAATCCTATCTGCCCATGCAGTCCCGAAGAAAGTCCCTAAAATTGCAGATAATATACTAACTTGCAACCAAAAAACCACAGGGCATGACCTCATAACGAACAAAATTCTCAAAAACCTTACGTTAAAATCTCTAGCGTACCTAGCAAGCCTCCTTAACTCAATGCTCAGAATTGGGTATTTCCCAAACACCTGGAAAATAGCTATAATTATCCCGATTCATAAACCTGGAAAAAATAAAAACTCACCGTCAAGCTACAGACCAATAAGCTTACTCCCTACCCTCTCCAAAATTCTAGAGCGAATAATGCTCCACAGAATGAAACCCTACCTGAAAATCATTCCACTCCATCAATTTGGTTTTAAACCCCTACACTCTACATGTCACCAACTTCAAAGAATATCCGAAATAATAATAAAGGAATTTGAAAAAAAGAATATACATCCACGGTCTTCCTCGACGTCGCACAGACCTTTGATAAGGTCTGGCATCAAGGCCTCCTTCAAAAACTAGCTAAACTAAATCTACCAACCTATCTTTATAATATAATCAGATCATTCATCACAAACCGCTCTTTCCAAGTCCGAATAGGCACTGATACTTCTAAAATACACCCAATAAAAGCTGGAATTCCACAAGGATCAATCCTAGGACCCATACTGTTCAACATTTTCTGTCATGATATCCCAAAGCCACAGGAATGTCATTTAGCAATGCACGCAGATGATACTGCTATCATAACGCAGAATAAGAATCTTGAAACCTCTATCGTAGATCTACAAAACTCGCTAGACCAATTATCAAACTGGTTTGCAAAATGGAAACTAAAATTAAACCCCGTTAAAAGCGAAGCAAAGATCTTCACCTTAAAAAGATATACGAGCCTAACCGAGATAAAAATAAATAACCAAACCATAATATGGAACAACAAGGATCAGGCAATCAAATACCTTGGAGTTTTTCTTGATGAAAAATTAACCTGGAAAATACATATTAACAAGAAACTACTACCTCTGAACTACTGTTGAAGTTTTATACCAGACTACATATCTACTATACAGGAGCCAAATTTACTCCTCATCAAATTACTGTTAGTCATATATATACGAGGGATGAATAATAAGTAATGTACAATTACCAATAGCTCACGTTTGTAATATGATAAAGACTTCAAATTTGTGTCAAAATATAGCTCTTATTATGGTTTAAAACCGGTAAATTGCGCTTGAACATCACTCGACTAATTTGTTTCTAATTTGTACGTGTCAAAATGGATCGTAGTACAAATGTAATGTCAACGAGATTAAAACAATTAGCTGTGATAGAATTTGAAAAAATATTAAAATAAAGTTTATCTAACGGATTATTTAAAAAAAAAATACCTATAATCTCTAACTATACTGTAAATGGTTATATCTGTATGCTATATCTGTAAATGGTGATTATATTGAAAAATAGTAAATTCTACTACTATTAGTACTATTATTATACTATTATTATACTATACTACTATTATTCTCGTACTATTCTTGTGATGTACATACCAAAAATCGAATCATAATATGTCAAGAACAAACACGTTGGATTTCATATAGGTGCATTACATACTAATATAAGTCAAGTTCGGCTTTAGAAACGATCCACGCGTGGGACGGCACAGAGCGCCAAAATCAGAAGGGCACGTGAGAGCCGTCAAAATTTAAATTAAATTTGATCAATCGTTGGCGATGCAAATTATCAACTATAGAAAAATAAAAAGTATAAAAAAAATTCACGATTTGATTCAATATAAACTTGATTATTATTATAATTATCATTATTTATTATTCTATCGACATGCAAGGTTTGGCCGCGCTTTTAGGTACAATTACAGTTTTATAAACTATCATTATTATATTATTACAAGTATTATTATGTTTGTTCTCTGAATGATTTACAAATATGTGACAAATATGCACGTTTTAATAATTATTTTAGGCATTTATGATTATGAATGAGGTTTAGGTTATTAATATGTACATTGAAGCCACTCCAGGTCCCGAAATTCTGTCTGTTTAAGTTATATGTTTAAGTCATTTAAGATGAAGGATTATCAAAATAATTCTTACACTGAGCGCTGAAAGAGCTAAAACCGACCCCAATGTAAGTATTTAGTATACTTAAATCAAATTTAAAAATTAATCTATTTTATCGACCCAAAACCATTTCTACTTCTGCAGTAGTTCGCTGAACTAATTTTGATCTAACCTATTGTGTTGCTATGTTCAGACGAAAGTTAAAATAATAATAGTAATATAGACTTAACTCGTACAGATTTGAGATGAGTTCAGTATACAGCATGATTATCTATTTATTCCTCCATATACATGATTTATAATCGCTAAACACGTCAGTGAACCTAACAAAACGCAATTTTTCGTATTGGCTTACTGCCAAAATGTAATGGGTAATATCAGTTTTGTAAAGAATATTTTTTTACATTCGAATAAACGGTTAAAAGTTATTCAGAATACGTGTTCGAATAATTTTCAAAAAATATATTTAAATTACATTTTGGAATACTTTAAAAACACAAATTTTGATAATTTTTTTTTTTTTTTTTGCTCAAAATACTCGTATAATAATTGTATTTAAGAAAATACTTATTATATTTTAAGTCATAGGTATGTATACATACACCGACCCGCGGCTTTGCGCACCAGAAAACCGAACCGTAGGCAACGCGATCGGTTTACGTTGTTAGTATACGCGCGCGGTATGGTTATTGCACCGTCGCCGCCAAACACTGCGTTACGTCGTGACCCGTTAATTGCCCGTTCCCGAAACGTCTATCCGGTGCACAGCGTTCGCCGTGATGGGTGTTGTTCGCACGCGCATTTCCACGTAGCCCATCTCGGCCGAACAAGTAGAGCTCACATCCTCAACGTGCACCGCGATACCGTAACCGTAAGACTTCTTACGCGTATTTTTTCGTCCCCCCCCCCCCACCACCACCACCACCACCGCTCCTTCCGTTCGTCCCGTACAAAACACAGTTACCACGTCTTTCGCATCAATTCGTAGCGTATAAATAAACATGTATACGTCTGTTTATACGCACGTACCAGAACAATAGCGCGTATTATTATAATGGAGATATTTTTTCGAATTTTTTTCTTTTTTTTTTTCCCCCCGTAACGGCCGTTTAACAATGGTCTAAGCGTGTACGCGTACATTTTTTTTTTTTTTTTCCAACCCGTTCGATACGTAACCGTCCCATGATTTTCGTACGCAATTATTATCAACGTACATGTATACGTACGCTACGCGGTAAACGGTGTGTAATTGTTATTATTACCGTGTGCGTACCGTCTACCGTGTCAGGTACGTACATAACACGTAACACTGCTATGGTACGCGCTGCACTTGTAAATTAGAACGATAATATAATAACCGACTGCTTGGCTTACCGAATAAACAATCGGTTTTTGTTTTTTTTTTCCGCTTTTTCTCTCTCGCACGCGCACTGTTTTCCTAACGGCGACCACCGGTACGGTATAACTCTTGCCCCATTGTTCCGCGCGAGTCCGAGCCGCGTGTTAAACGATGCGCGTTCAACTCCGCCGCCGCGGCCCGTACAGGTGAAGAAATCTACATACGCGCGCGCGTACACAACGCGATACGTATGTTACATACGATATTGAACGTACACGTAAAGTGTGTACGGCGATAAATTATCGAGCCGCCGTGTAATTATTACGATTACGGCTGATGGAACACAATAACGTACCACGGCGCGCACAAAATAATAACCGCACAACAAATTATTTCAACCCGTCTGTTGTCCATCACAATATCAGAAACACCCTGTATATATATATATAACACACAGCAGCGTAGATACAATTCTTTTCTGGGGGGGGGTGTTTAAGAGTAAGTTTTTAAGTGTTCGTAGTATATCTTAAAACGAGATCATATATAATAATATTACATTTAAAATAGTGTTATTATGTCCCGTATTAATGAAAATTATTTTGTTATTCAATTTTTAATATATACCTAATCATAGTAAAATCAAAATATTTTACTATAATATATAAATATTAATAAATAGTAATCAAATATCATTAAAAAAAAAA